>NW_026609966.1:0-334706 GCF_029499605.1 Hyla sarda | reverse complement strand
TTGCTGTGCTGGTGCAGAGAGTGGCACCCGACATGCCTGCGTTGTCGCTTTAACCCGGGCACTCTTTGGGCGGGCGCACAACGCAGAAACACCTAGATTGCAGATAAGCGCCTTTTCGCCTTGACCGCGACGAACATAGAAGATGCACAAGCTTCTTGCCATTGCGGCCGAACGGAAGGAGATATTTGCTCAAAACTTGCTGTGCTGGTAAAGACAGTGGCACCCGACATGCCTGCGTTGTCGTTTTCACCCGGGCACTCTTTGGGCGGGTGCAGCACGCAGAAACACCTAGATTGCAGATAAGCGCCTTTTCCCATTGACCGCGACGAACAGAGAAGATGCACAAGCTTCTTACCATTGAGGCCGAACGGAAGGAGATATTTGCTCAAAACTTGCTGTGCTGGTGCAGAGAGTGGCACCCGACATGCCTGCGTTGTCGCTTTAACCCGGGCACTCTTTGGGCGGGCGCAGCACGCAGAAACACCTAGATTGCAGATAAGCGCCTTTTCCCATTGACCGCGACGAACATAGAAGATGCACAAGCTTCTTGCCATTGCGGCCGAACGGAAGGAGATATTTGCTCAAAACTTGCTGTGCTGGTAAAGACAGTGGCACCCGACATGCCTGAGTTGTCGTTTTCACCCGGGCACTCTTTGGGCGGGCGCAGCACGCAGAAACACCTAGATTGCAGATAAGCGCCTTTTCCCATTGACCGCGACGAACAGAGAAGATGCACAAGCTTCTTGCCATTGCGGCCGAACGGAAGGAGATATTTGCTCAAAACTTGCTGTGCTGGTGCAGACAGTGGCACCCGACATGCCTGCGTTGTCGTTTTCACCCGGGCACTTTTTGGGCGGGCGCAGCACGCAGAAACACCTAGATTGCAGATAAGCGCCTTTTCCCATTGACCGCGACGAACAAAGAGGATGCACAAGCTTCTTGCCATTGCGGCCGAACGGAAGGAGATATTTGCTCAAAACTTGCTGTGCTGGTGCAGACAGTGGCACCCGACATGCCTGCGTTGTCGTTTTCACCCGGGCACTCTTTGGGCGGGCGCAGCACGCAGAAACACCTAGATTGCAGATAAGCGCCTTTTCCCATTGACCGCGACGAACAAAGAGGATGCACAAGCTTCTTGCCATTGCGGCCGAACGGAAGGAGATATTTGCTCAAAACTTGCTGTGCTGGTGCAGACAGTGGCACCCGACATGCCTGCGTTGTCGTTTTCACCCGGGCACTCTTTGGGCGGGCGCAGCACGCAGAAACACCTAGATTGCAGATAAGCGCCTTTTCCCATTGACCGCGACGAACAGAGAAGATGCACAAGCTTCTTGCCATTGCGGCCGAACGGAAGGAGATATTTGCTCAAAACTTGCTGTGCTGGTGCAGACAGTGGCACCCGACATGCCTGCGTTGTCGTTTTCACCCGGGCACTCTTTGGGCGGGTGCAGCACGCAGAAACACCTAGATTGCAGATAAGCGCCTTTTCCCATTGACCGCGACGAACAGAGAAGATGCACAAGCTTCTTACCATTGCGGCCGAACGGAAGGAGATATTTGCTCAAAACTTGCTGTGCTGGTGCAGACAGTGGCACCCGACATGCCTGCGTTGTCCTTTTCACCCGGGCACTCTTTGGGCGGGCGCAGCACGCAGAAACACCTAGATTGCAGATAAGCGCCTTTTCCCATTGACCGCGACGAACAGAGAAGATGCACAAGCTTCTTGCCATTGCGGCCGAACGGAAGGAGATATTTGCTCAAAACTTGCTGTGCTGGTGCAGACAGTGGCACCCGACATGCCTGCGTTGTCGCTTTAACCCGGGCACTCTTTGGGCGGGCGCAGCACGCAGAAACACCTAGATTGCAGATAAGCGCCTTTTCCCATTGACCGCGACGAACATAGAAGATGCACAAGCTTCTTGCCATTGCGGCCGAACGGAAGGAGATATTTGCTCAAAACTTGCTGTGCTGGTAAAGACAGTGGCACCCGACATGCCTGCGTTGTCGTTTTCACCCGGGCACTCTTTGGGCGGGCGCAGCACGCAGAAACACCTAGATTGCAGATAAGCGCCTTTTCCCATTGACCGCGACGAACAGAGAAGATGCACAAGCTTCTTGCCATTGCGGCCGAACGGAAGGAGATATTTGCTCAAAACTTGCTGTGCTGGTGCAGACAGTGGCACCCGACATGCCTGCGTTGTCGTTTTCACCCGGGCACTCTTTGGGCGGGCGCAGCACGCAGAAACACCTAGATTGCAGATAAGCGCCTTTTCCCATTGACCGCGACGAACAAAGAGGATGCACAAGCTTCTTGCCATTGCGGCCGAACGGAAGGAGATATTTGCTCAAAACTTGCTGTGCTGGTGCAGACAGTGGCACCCGACATGCCTGCGTTGTCGTTTTCACCCGGGCACTCTTTGGGCGGGCGCAGCACGCAGAAACACCTAGATTGCAGATAAGCGCCTTTTCCCATTGACCGCGACGAACAAAGAGGATGCACAAGCTTCTTGCCATTGCGGCCGAACGGAAGGAGATATTTGCTCAAAACTTGCTGTGCTGGTGCAGACAGTGGCACCCGACATGCCTGCGTTGTTGTTTTCACCCGGGCACTCTTTGGGCGGGCGCAGCACGCAGAAACACCTAGATTGCAGATAAGCGCCTTTTCCCATTGACCGCGACGAACAGAGAAGATGCACAAGCTTCTTGCCTAATGGAAGGAGATATTTGCTCAAAACTTGCTGTGCTGGTGCAGACAGGGGCACCCGACATGCCTGCGTTGTCGTTTTCACCCGGGCACTCTTTGGGCGGGCGCAGCACGCAGAAACACCTAGATTGCAGATAAGCGCCTTTTCCCATTGACCGCGACGAACAGAGAAGATGCACAAGCTTCTTGCCATTGCGGCCGAACGGAAGGAGATATTTGCTCAAAACTTGCTGTGCTGGTGCAGACAGTGGCACCCGACATGCCTGCGTTGTCGTTTTCACCTGGGCACTCTTTGGGCGGGCGCATCACGCAGAAACACCTAGATTGCAGATAAGCGCCTTTTCCCATTGACCGCGACGAACAGAGAGGATGCACAAGCTTCTTGCCATTGCGGCCGAATGGAAGGAGATATTTGCTCAAAACTTGCTGTGCTGGTGCAGACAGTGGCACCCGACATGCCTGCGTTGTCGCTTTAACCCGGGCACTCTTTGGGCGGGCGCAGCACGCAGAAACACCTAGATTGCAGATAAGCGCCTTGTCCCATTGACCGCGACGAACAGAGAAGATGCACAAGCTTCTTGCCATTGCGGCCGAACGGAAGGAGATATTTGCTCAAAACTTGCTGTGCTGGTGCAGACAGTGGCACCCGACATGCCTGCGTTGTCGTTTTCACCCGGGCACTCTTTGGGCGGGTGCAGCACGCAGAAACACCTAGATTGCAGATAAGCGCCTTTTCCCATTGACCGCGACGAACAGAGAAGATGCACAAGCTTCTTACCATTGCGGCCGAACGGAAGGAGATATTTGCTCAAAACTTGCTGTGCTGGTGCAGATAGTGGCACCCGACATGCCTGCGTTGTCCTTTTCACCCGGGCACTCTTTGGGCGGGCGCAGCACGCAGAAACACCTAGATTGCAGATAAGCGCCTTTTCCCATTGACCGCGACGAACAGAGAAGATTTACAAGCTTCTTACCATTGAGGCCGAACGGAAGGAGATATTTGCTCAAAACTTGCTGTGCTGGTGCAGACAGTGGCACCCGACATTCCTGCGTTGTCGATTTAACCCGGGCACTCTTTGGGCGGGCGCAGCACGCAGAAACACCTAGATTGCAGATAAGCGCCTTTTCCCATTGACCGCGAAGAACAGAGAAGATGCACAAGCTTCTTGCCATTGCGGCCGAACGGAAGGAGATATTTGCTCAAAACTTGCTGTGCTGGTGCAGACAGTGGCACCCGACATGCCTGCGTTGTCGTTTTCACCCGGGCACTCTTTGGGCGGGTGCAGCACGCAGAAACACCTAGATTGCAGATAAGCGCCTTTTCCCTTTGACCGCGACGAACAGAGAAGATGCACAAGCTTCTTGCCATTGCGGCCGAACGGAAGGAGATATTTGCTCAAAACTTGCTGTGCTGGTGCAGATAGTGGCACCCGACATGCCTGCGTTGTCCTTTTCACCCGGGCACTCTTTGGGCGGGCGCAGCACGCAGAAACACCTAGATTCCAGATAAGCGCCTTTTCCCATTGACCGCGACGAACAGAGAAGATGCACAAGCTTCTTGCCATTGCGGCCGAACGGAAGGAGATATTTGCTCAAAACTTGCTGTGCTGGTGCAGACAGTGGCACCCGACATGCCTGCGTTGTCGTTTTCACCCGTGCACTCTTTGAGCGGGTGCAGCACGCAGAAACACCTAGATTGCAGATAAGCGCCTTTTCCCATTGACCGCGACGAACAGAGAGGATGCACAAGCTTCTTGCCATTGCGGCCGAACGGAAGGAGATATTTGCTCAAAACTTGCTGTGCTGGTGCAGACAGTGGCACCCGACATGCCTGCGTTGTCGTTTTCACCCGGGCACTCTTTGGGCGGGCGCAGCACGCAGAAACACCTAGATTGCAGATAAGCGCCTTTTCCCATTGACCGCGACGAACAGAGAAGATGCACAAGCTTCTTAACATTGAGGCCGAACGGAAGGAGATATTTGCTCAAAACTTGCTGTGCTGGTGCAGACAGTGGCACCCGACATGCCTGCGTTGTCGCTTTAACCCGGGCACTCTTTGGGCGGGCGCAGCACGCAGAAACACCTAGATTGCAGATAAGCGCCTTTTCCCATTGACCGCGACGAACATAGAAGATGCACAAGCTTCTTGCCATTGCGGCCGAACGGAAGGAGATATTTGCTCAAAACTTGCTGTGCTGGTGCAGACAGTGGCACCCGACATGCCTGCGTTGTCGTTTTCACCCGGGCACTCTTTGGGCGGGCGCAGCACGCAGAAACACCTAGTTTGCAGATAAGCGCCTTTTCCCATTGACCGCGACGAACATAGAAGATGCACAAGCTTCTTGCCATTGCGGCCGAACGGAAGGAGATATTTGCTCAAAACTTGCTGTGCTGGTGCAGACAGTGGCACCCGACATGCCTGCGTTAACGTTTTCACCCGGGCACTCTTTGGGCGGGCGCAGCACGCAGAAACACCTAGATTGCAGATAAGCGTCTTTTCCCATTGACCGCGACGAACAGAGAAGATGCACAAGCTTCTTGCCATTGCGGCCGAACGGAAGGAGATATTTGCTCAAAACTTGCTGTGCTGGTGCAGACAGTGGCACCTGACATGCCTGCGTTAACGTTTTCACCCGGGCACTCTTTGGGCGGGCGCAGCACGCAGAAACACCTAGATTGCAGATAAGCGCCTTTTCCCATTGACCGCGATGAACAGAGAAGATGCACAAGCTTCTTGCCATTGCGGCCGAACGGAAGGAGATATTTGCTCAAAACTTGCTGTGCTGGTGCAGACAGTGGCACCCGACATGCCTGCGTTGTCGTTTTCACCCGGGCACTCTTTGGGCGGACGCAGCACGCAGAAACACCTAGATTGCAGATAAGCGCCTTTTCCCATTGACCGCGACGAACAGAGAAGATGCACAAGCTTCTTGCCATTGCGGCCGAACGGAAGGAGATATTTGCTCAAAACTTGCTGTGCTGGTGCAGACAGTGGCACCCGACATGCCTGCGTTGTCGTTTTCACCCGGGCACTCTTTGGGCGGGTGCAGCACGCAGAAACACCTAGATTGCAGATAAGCGCCTTTTCCCATTGACCGCGACGAACAGAGAAGATGCACAAGCTTCTTACCATTGCGGCCGAACGGAAGGAGATATTTGCTCAAAACTTGCTGTGCTGGTGCAGATAGTGGCACCCGACATGCCTGCGTTGTCCTTTTCACCCGGGCACTCTTTGGGCGGGCGCAGCACGCAGAAACACCTAGATTGCAGATAAGCGCCTTTTCCCATTGACCGCGACGAACAGAGAAGATGCACAAGCTTCTTGCCATTGCGGCCGAACGGAAGGAGATATTTGCTCAAAACTTGCTGTGCTGGTGCAGACAGTGGCACCCGACATGCCTGCGTTGTCGTTTTCACCCGTGCACTCTTTGAGCGGGTGCAGCACGCAGAAACACCTAGATTGCAGATAAGCGCCTTTTCCCAGTGACCGCGACGAACAGAGAGGATGCACAAGCTTCTTGCCATTGCGGCCGAACGGAAGGAGATATTTGCTCAAAACTTGCTGTGCTGGTGCAGACAGTGGCACCCGACATGCCTGCGTTGTCGTTTTCACCCGGGCACTCTTTGGGCGGGCGCAGCACGCAGAAACACCTAGATTGCAGATAAGCGCCTTTTCCCATTGACCGCGACGAACAGAGAAGATGCACAAGCTTCTTACCATTGAGGCCGAACGGAAGGAGATATTTGCTCAAAACTTGCTGTGCTGGTGCAGACAGTGGCACCCGACATGCCTGCGTTGTCGCTTTAACCCGGGCACTCTTTGGGCGGGCGCAGCACGCAGAAACACGTAGATTGCAGATAAGCGCCTTTTCCCATTGACCGCGACGAACATAGAAGATGCACAAGCTTCTTGCCATTGCGGCCGAACGGAAGGAGATATTTGCTCAAAACTTGCTGTGCTGGTGCAGACAGTGGCACCCAACATGCCTGCGTTGTCGTTTTCACCCGGGCACTCTTTGGGCGGGCGCAGCACGCAGAAACACCTAGATTGCAGATAAGCGCCTTTTCCCATTGACCGCGACGAACATAGAAGATGCACAAGCTTCTTGCCATTGCGGCCGAACGGAAGGAGATATTTGCTCAAAACTTGCTGTGCTGGTGCAGACAGTGGCACCCGACATGCCTGCGTTAACGTTTTCACCCGGGCACTCTTTGGGCGGGCGCAGCACGCAGAAACACCTAGATTGCAGATAAGCGCCTTTTCCCATTGACCGCGACGAACATAGAAGATGCACAAGCTTCTTGCCATTGCGGCCGAACGGAAGGAGATATTTGCTCAAAACTTGCTGTGCTGGTGCAGACAGTGGCACCCGACATGCCTGCGTTGTCGTTTTCACCCGGGCACTCTTTGGGCGGGCGCAGCACGCAGAAACACCTAGATTGCAGATAAGCGCCTTTTCCCATTGACCGCGACGAACATAGAAGATGCACAAGCTTCTTGCCATTGCGGCCGAACGGAAGGAGATATTTGCTCAAAACTTGCTGTGCTGGTGCAGACAGTGGCACCCGACATGCCTGCGTTAACGTTTTCACCCGGGCACTCTTTGGGCGGGCGCAGCACGCAGAAACACCTAGATTGCAGATAAGCGTCTTTTCCCATTGACCGCGACGAACAGAGAAGATGCACAAGCTTCTTGCCATTGCGGCCGAACGGAAGGAGATATTTGCTCAAAACTTGCTGTGCTGGTGCAGACAGTGGCACCTGACATGCCTGCGCTAACGTTTTCACCGGGGCACTCTTTGGGCGGGCGCAGCACGCAGAAACACCTAGATTGCAGATAAGCGCCTTTTCCCATTGACCGCGATGAACAGAGAAGATGCACAAGCTTCTTGCCATTGCGGCCGAACGGAAGGAGATATTTGCTCAAAACTTGCTGTGCTGGTGCAGACAGTGGCACCCGACATGCCTGCGTTGTCGTTTTCACCCGGGCACTCTTTGGGCGGGCGCAGCACGCAGAAACACCTAGATTGCAGATAAGCGCCTTTTCCCATTGACCGCGACGAACAGAGAAGATGCACAAGCTTCTTGCCATTGCGGCCGAACGGAAGGAGATATTTGCTCAAAACTTGCTGTGCTGGTGCAGACAGTGGCACCCGACATGCCTGCGTTGTCGTTTTCACCCGGGCACTCTTTGGGCGGGTGCAGCACGCAGAAACACCTAGATTGCAGATAAGCGCCTTTTCCCATTGACCGCGACGAACAGAGAAGATGCACAAGCTTCTTACCATTGCGGCCGAACGGAAGGAGATATTTGCTCAAAACTTGCTGTGCTGGTGCAGATAGTGGCACCCGACATGCCTGCGTTGTCCTTTTCACCCGGGCACTCTTTGGGCGGGCGCAGCACGCAGAAACACCTAGATTGCAGATAAGCGCCTTTTCCCATTGACCGCGACGAACAGAGAAGATGCACAAGCTTCTTGCCATTGCGGCCGAACGGAAGGAGATATTTGCTCAAAACTTGCTGTGCTGGTGCAGACAGTGGCACCCGACATGCCTGCGTTGTCGTTTTCACCCGTGCACTCTTTGAGCGGGTGCAGCACGCAGAAACACCTAGATTGCAGATAAGCGCCTTTTCCCAGTGACCGCGACGAACAGAGAGGATGCACAAGCTTCTTGCCATTGCGGCCGAACGGAAGGAGATATTTGCTCAAAACTTGCTGTGCTGGTGCAGACAGTGGCACCCGACATGCCTGCGTTGTCGTTTTCACCCGGGCACTCTTTGGGCGGGCGCAGCACGCAGAAACACCTAGATTGCAGATAAGCGCCTTTTCCCATTGACCGCGACGAACAGAGAAGATGCACAAGCTTCTTACCATTGAGGCCGAACGGAAGGAGATATTTGCTCAAAACTTGCTGTGCTGGTGCAGACAGTGGCACCCGACATGCCTGCGTTGTCGCTTTAACCCGGGCACTCTTTGGGCGGGCGCAGCACGCAGAAACACGTAGATTGCAGATAAGCGCCTTTTCCCATTGACCGCGACGAACATAGAAGATGCACAAGCTTCTTGCCATTGCGGCCGAACGGAAGGAGATATTTGCTCAAAACTTGCTGTGCTGGTGCAGACAGTGGCACCCAACATGCCTGCGTTGTCGTTTTCACCCGGGCACTCTTTGGGCGGGCGCAGCACGCAGAAACACCTAGATTGCAGATAAGCGCCTTTTCCCATTGACCGCGACGAACATAGAAGATGCACAAGCTTCTTGCCATTGCGGCCGAACGGAAGGAGATATTTGCTCAAAACTTGCTGTGCTGGTGCAGACAGTGGCACCCGACAAGCCTGCGTTAACGTTTTCACCCGGGCACTCTTTGGGCGGGCGCAGCACGCAGAAACACCTAGATTGCAGATAAGCGTCTTTTCCCATTGACCGCGACGAACAGAGAAGATGCACAAGCTTCTTGCCATTGCGGCCGAACGGAAAGAGATATTTGCTCAAAACTTGCTGTGCTGGTGCAGACAGTGGCACCTGACATGCCTGCGTTAACGTTTTCACCCGGGCACTCTTTGGGCGGGCGCAGCACGCAGAAACACCTAGATTGCAGATAAGTGCCTTTTCCCATTGACCGCGATGAACAGAGAAGATGCACAAGCTTCTTGCCATTGCGGCCGAACGGAAGGAGATATTTGCTCAAAACTTGCTGTGCTGGTGCAGACAGTGGCACCCGACATGCCTGCGTTGTCGTTTTCACCCGGGCACTCTTTGGGCGGGCGCAGCACGCAGAAACACCTAGATTGCAGATAAGCGCCTTTTCCCATTGACCGCGACGAACAGAGAAGATGCACAAGCTTCTTGCCATTGCGGCCGAACGGAAGGAGATATTTGCTCAAAACTTGCTGTGCTGGTGCAGACAGTGGCACCCGACATGCCTGCGTTGTCGTTTTCACCCGTGCACTCTTTGAGCGGGTGCAGCACGCAGAAACACCTAGATTGCAGATAAGCGCCTTTTCCCATTGACCGCGACGAACAGAGAAGATGCACAGGCTACTTGCCATTGCGGCCGAACGGAAGGAGATATTTGCTCAGAACTTGCTGTGCTGGTGCAGACAGTGGCACCCGACATGCCTGCCTTGTCGTTTTCACCCGGACACTCTTTGGGCGGGTGCAGCACGCAGAAACACCTAGATTGCAGATAAGCGCCTTTTCCCATTGACCGCGACGAACAGAGAAGATGCACAAGCTTCTTACCATTGCGGCCGAACGGAAGGAGATATTTGCTCAAAACTTGCTGTGCTGGTGCAGATAGTGGCACCCGACATGACTGCGTTGTCGATTTAACCCGGGCACTCTTTGGGCGGGCGCAGCACGCAGAAACACCTAGATTGCAGATAAGCGCCTTTTCCCATTGACCGCGACGAACAGAGAAGATTTACAAGCTTCTTACCATTGAGGCCGAACGGAAGGAGATATTTGCTCAAAACTTGCTGTGCTGGTGCAGACAGTGGCACCCGACATTCCTGCGTTGTCGATTTAACCCGGGCACTCTTTGGGCGGGCGCAGCACGCAGAAACACCTAGATTGCAGATAAGCGCCTTTTCCCATTGACCGCGAAGAACATAGAAGATGCACAAGCTTCTTGCCATTGCGGCCGAACGGAAGGAGATATTTGCTCAAAACTTGCTGTGCTGGTGCAGACAGTGGAACCCGACATGCCTGCGTTGTCGATTTAACCCGGGCACTCTTTGGGCGGGCGCAGCACGCAGAAACACCTAGATTGCAGATAAGCGCCTTTTCCCATTGACCGCGACGAACAGAGAAGATGCACAAGCTTCTTACCATTGAGGCCGAACGGAAGGAGATATTTGCTCAAATCTTCCTGTGCTGGTGCAGACAGTGGAACCCGACATGCCTGCGTTGTCGATTTAACCCGGGCACTCTTTGGGCGGGCGCAGCACGCAGAAACACCTAGATTGCAGATAAGCGCCTTTTCCCATTGACCGCGACGAACATAGAAGATGCACAAGCTTCTTGCCATTGCGGCCGAACGGAAGGAGATATTTGCTCAAAACTTGCTGTGCTGGTGCAGACAGTGGCACCCGACATGCCTGCGTTGTCGTTTTCACCCGGGCACTCTTTTGGCGGGCGCAGCATGCAGAAACACCTAGATTGCAGATAAGCGCCTTTTCCCATTGACCGCGACGAACAGAGAGGATGCACAAGCTTCTTGCCATTGCGGCCGAACGGAAGGAGATATTTGCTCAAAACTTGCTGTGCTGGTGCAGACAGTGGCACCCGACATGCCTGCGTTGTCGTTTTCACCCGGGCACTCTTTGGGCGGGCGCAGCACGCAGAAACACCTAGATTGCAGATAAGCGCCTTTTCCCATTGACCGCGACGAACAGAGAAGATGCACAAGCTTCTTGCCATTGCGGCCGAACGGAAGGAGATATTTGCTCAAAACTTGCTGTGCTGGTGCAGACAGTGGCACCGGACATGCCTGCGTTGTCGTTTTCACCCGGGCACTCTTTGGGCGGGCGCAGCACGCAGAAACACCTAGATTGCAGATAAGCGCCTTTTCCCATTGACCGCGACGAACAGAGAGGATGCACAAGCTTCTTGCCATTGCGGCCGAATGGAAGGAGATATTTGCTCAAAACTTGCTGTGCTGGTGCAGACAGTGGCACCCGACATGCCTGCGTTGTCGTTTTCACCTTGGCACTCTTTGGGCGGGCGCAGCACGCAGAAACACCTAGATTGCAGATAAGCGCCTTTTCCCATTGACCGCGACGAACAGAGAAGATGCACAAGCTTCTTGCCATTGCGGCCGAACGGAAGGAGATATTTGCTCAAAACTTGCTGTGCTGGTGCAGACAGTGGCACCCGACATGCCTGCGTTGTCGCTTTAACCCGGGCACTCTTTGGGCGGGCGCAGCACGCAGAAACACCTAGATTGCAGATAAGCGCCTTTTCCCATTGACCGCGACGAACATAGAAGATGCACAAGCTTCTTGCCATTGCGGCCGAAAGGAAGGAGATATTTGCTCAAAACTTGCTGTGCTGGTGCAGACAGTGGCACCCGACATGCCTGCGTTGTCGTTTTGACCCGGGCACTCTTTGGGCGGGCGCAGCACGCAGAAACACCTAGATTGCAGATAAGCGCCTTTTCCCATTGACCGCGACGAACAGAGAAGATGCACAAGCTTCTTGCCATTGCGGCCGAACGGAAGGAGATATTTGCTCAAAACTTGCTGTGCTGGTGCAGACAGTGGCACCCGACATGCCTGCGTTGTCGTTTTCACCTGGGCACTCTTTGGGCGGGCGAAGCACGCAGAAACACCTAGATTGCAGATAAGCGCCTTTTCCCATTGACCGCGACGAACAGAGAAGATGCACAAGCTTCTTGCCATTGCGGCCGAACGGAAGGAGATATTTGCTCAAAACTTGCTGTGCTGGTGCAGACAGTGGCACCCGACATGACTACGTTGTCGATTTAACCCGGGCACTCTTTGGGCGGGCACAGCACGCAGAAACACCTAAATTGCAGATAAGCGCCTTTTCCCATTGACCGCGACGAACATAGAAGATGCACAAGCTTCTTGCCATTGAGGCCGAACGGAAGGAGATATTTGCTCAAAACTTGCTGTGCTGGTGCAGACAGTGGCACCCGACATGCCTACGTTGTCGATTTAACCCGGGCACTCTTTGGGCGGGCGCAGCACGCAGAAACACCTAAATTGCTGAAAAGCGCCTTTTCCCATTGACCGCGACGAACAGAGAAGATGCACAAGCTTCTTGCCATTGAGGCCGAACGGAAGGAGATATTTGCTCAAAACTTGCTTTGCTGGTGCAGACAGTGGCACCCGACATGCCTGCGTTGTCGATTTAACCCGGGCACTCTTTGGGCGGGCGCAGCACGCAGAAACACCTAGATTGCAGATAAGCGCCTTTTCCCATTGACAGCGACGAACAGAGAAGATGCACAAGCTTCTTGCCATTGCGGCCGAACGGAAGGAGATATTTGCTCAAAACTTGCTGTGCTGGTGCAGACAGTGGCACCCGACATGCCTGCGTTGTCGTTTTCACCCGGGCACTCATTGGGCGGGCGCAGCACGCAGAAACACCTAGATTGCAGATAAGCGCCTTTTCCCATTGACCGCGACGAACAGAGAAGATGCACAAGCTTCTTGCCATTGCGGCCGAACGGAAGGAGATATTTGCTCAAAACTTGCTGTGCTGGTGCAGACAGTGGCACCCGACATGCCTGCGTTGTCGTTTTCACCCGGGCACTCTTTGGGCGGGCGCAGCACGCAGAAACACCTAGATTGCAGATAAGCGCCTTTTCCCATTGACAGCGACGAACAGAGAAGATGCACAAGCTTCTTGCCATTGCGGCCGAACGGAAGGAGATATTTGCTAAAAACTTGCTCTGCTGGTGCAGACAGTGGCACCCGACATGCCTGCGTTGTCGTTTTCACCCGGGCACTCTTTGGGCGGGCGCAGCACGCAGAAACACCTAGATTGCAGATAAGCGCCTTTTCCCATTGACCGCGACGAACAGAGAAGATGCACAAGCTTCTTACCATTGAGGCCGAACGGAAGGAGATATTTGCTCAAAACTTGCTGTGCTGGTGCAGACAGTGGCACCCGACATGCCTGCGTTGTCGATTTAACCCGGGCACTGTTTGGGCGGGCGCAGCACGCAGAAACACCTAGATTGCAGATAAGCGCCTTTTCCCATTGACCGCGACGAACATAGAAGATGCACAAGCTTCTTGCCATTGCGGCCGAACGGAAGGAGATATTTGCTCAAAACTTGCTGTGCTGGTGCAGACAGTGGCACCCGACATGCCTGCGTTGTCGTTTTCACCCGGGCACTCTTTGGGCGGGCGCAGCACGCAGAAACACCTAGATTGCAGATAAGCGCCTTTTCCCATTGACAGCGACGAACAGAGAAGATGCACAAGCTTCTTGCCATTGCGGCCGAACGGAAGGAGATATTTGCTAAAAACTTGCTGTGCTGGTGCAGACAGTGGCACCCGACATGCCTGCGTTGTCGTTTTCACCCGGGCACTCTTTGGGCGGGCGCAGCACGCAGAAACACCTAGATTGCAGATAAGCGCCTTTTCCCATTGACCGCGACGAACAGAGAGGATGCACAAGCTTCTTGCCATTGCGGCCTAATGGAAGGAGATATTTGCTCAAAACTTGCTGTGCTGGTGCAGACAGGGGCACCCGACATGCCTGCGTTGTCGTTTTGACCCGGGCACTCTTTGGGCGGGCGCAGCACGCAGAAACACCTAGATTGCAGATAAGCGCCTTTTCCCATTGACCGCGACGAACAGAGAAGATGCACAAGCTTCTTACCATTGAGGCCGAACGGAAGGAGATATTTGCTCAAAACTTGCTGTGCTGGTGCAGACAGTGGCACCCGACATGCCTAAGTTGTCGATTTAACCCGGGCACTCTTTGGGCGGGCGCAGCACGCAGAAACACCTAAATTGCTGAAAAGCGCCTTTTCCCATTGACCGCGACGAACAGAGAAGATGCACAAGCTTCTTGCCATTGCGGCCGAACGGAAGGAGATATTTGCTCAAAACTTGCTGTGCTGGTGCAGACAGTGGCACCCGACATGCCTGCGTTGTCGTTTTTACCCGGGCACTGTTTGGGCGGGTGCAGCACGCAGAAACACCTAGATTGCAGATAAGCGCCTTTTCCCATTGACCGCGACGAACAGAGATGCACAAGCTTCTTGCCATTGCGGCCGAACGGAAGGAGATATTTGCTCAAAACTTGCTGTGCTGGTGCAGACAGTGGCACCCGACATGCCTGCGTTGTCGTTTTCACCCGGGCACTCTTTGGGCGGGCGCAGCACGCAGAAACACCTAGATTGCAGATAAGCGCCTTTTCCCATTGACCGCGACGAACAGAGAAGATGCACAAGCTTCTTGCCATTGCGGCCGAACGGAAGGAGATATTTGCTCAAAACTTGCTGTGCTGGTGCAGACAGTGGCACCCGACATGCCTGCGTTGTCGTTTTCACCCGTGCACTCTTTGAGCGGGTGCAGCACGCAGAAACACCTAGATTGCAGATAAGCGCCTTTTCCCATTGACCGCGACGAACAGAGAAGATGCACAGGCTACTTGCCATTGCGGCCGAACGGAAGGAGATATTTGCTCAGAACTTGCTGTGCTGGTGCAGACAGTGGCACCCGACATGCCTGCCTTGTCGTTTTCACCCGGACACTCTTTGGGCGGGTGCAGCACGCAGAAACACCTAGATTGCAGATAAGCGCCTTTTCCCATTGACCGCGACGAACAGAGAAGATGCACAAGCTTCTTACCATTGCGGCCGAACGGAAGGAGATATTTGCTCAAAACTTGCTGTGCTGGTGCAGATAGTGGCACCCGACATGACTGCGTTGTCGATTTAACCCGGGCACTCTTTGGGCGGGCGCAGCACGCAGAAACACCTAGATTGCAGATAAGCGCCTTTTCCCATTGACCGCGACGAACAGAGAAGATTTACAAGCTTCTTACCATTGAGGCCGAACGGAAGGAGATATTTGCTCAAAACTTGCTGTGCTGGTGCAGACAGTGGCACCCGACATTCCTGCGTTGTCGATTTAACCCGGGCACTCTTTGGGCGGGCGCAGCACGCAGAAACACCTAGATTGCAGATAAGCGCCTTTTCCCATTGACCGCGAAGAACATAGAAGATGCACAAGCTTCTTGCCATTGCGGCCGAACGGAAGGAGATATTTGCTCAAAACTTGCTGTGCTGGTGCAGACAGTGGAACCCGACATGCCTGCGTTGTCGATTTAACCCGGGCACTCTTTGGGCGGGCGCAGCACGCAGAAACACCTAGATTGCAGATAAGCGCCTTTTCCCATTGACCGCGACGAACAGAGAAGATGCACAAGCTTCTTACCATTGAGGCCGAACGGAAGGAGATATTTGCTCAAATCTTCCTGTGCTGGTGCAGACAGTGGAACCCGACATGCCTGCGTTGTCGATTTAACCCGGGCACTCTTTGGGCGGGCGCAGCACGCAGAAACACCTAGATTGCAGATAAGCGCCTTTTCCCATTGACCGCGACGAACATAGAAGATGCACAAGCTTCTTGCCATTGCGGCCGAACGGAAGGAGATATTTGCTCAAAACTTGCTGTGCTGGTGCAGACAGTGGCACCCGACATGCCTGCGTTGTCGTTTTCACCCGGGCACTCTTTTGGCGGGCGCAGCATGCAGAAACACCTAGATTGCAGATAAGCGCCTTTTCCCATTGACCGCGACGAACAGAGAGGATGCACAAGCTTCTTGCCATTGCGGCCGAACGGAAGGAGATATTTGCTCAAAACTTGCTGTGCTGGTGCAGACAGTGGCACCCGACATGCCTGCGTTGTCGTTTTCACCCGGGCACTCTTTGGGCGGGCGCAGCACGCAGAAACACCTAGATTGCAGATAAGCGCCTTTTCCCATTGACCGCGACGAACAGAGAAGATGCACAAGCTTCTTGCCATTGCGGCCGAACGGAAGGAGATATTTGCTCAAAACTTGCTGTGCTGGTGCAGACAGTGGCACCGGACATGCCTGCGTTGTCGTTTTCACCCGGGCACTCTTTGGGCGGGCGCAGCACGCAGAAACACCTAGATTGCAGATAAGCGCCTTTTCCCATTGACCGCGACGAACAGAGAGGATGCACAAGCTTCTTGCCATTGCGGCCGAATGGAAGGAGATATTTGCTCAAAACTTGCTGTGCTGGTGCAGACAGTGGCACCCGACATGCCTGCGTTGTCGTTTTCACCTTGGCACTCTTTGGGCGGGCGCAGCACGCAGAAACACCTAGATTGCAGATAAGCGCCTTTTCCCATTGACCGCGACGAACAGAGAAGATGCACAAGCTTCTTGCCATTGCGGCCGAACGGAAGGAGATATTTGCTCAAAACTTGCTGTGCTGGTGCAGACAGTGGCACCCGACATGCCTGCGTTGTCGCTTTAACCCGGGCACTCTTTGGGCGGGCGCAGCACGCAGAAACACCTAGATTGCAGATAAGCGCCTTTTCCCATTGACCGCGACGAACATAGAAGATGCACAAGCTTCTTGCCATTGCGGCCGAAAGGAAGAAGATATTTGCTCAAAACTTGCTGTGCTGGTGCAGACAGTGGCACCCGACATGCCTGCGTTGTCGTTTTGACCCGGGCACTCTTTGGGCGGGCGCAGCACGCAGAAACACCTAGATTGCAGATAAGCGCCTTTTCCCATTGACCGCGACGAACAGAGAAGATGCACAAGCTTCTTGCCATTGCGGCCGAACGGAAGGAGATATTTGCTCAAAACTTGCTGTGCTGGTGCAGACAGTGGCACCCGACATGCCTGCGTTGTCGTTTTCACCTGGGCACTCTTTGGGCGGGCGAAGCACGCAGAAACACCTAGATTGCAGATAAGCGCCTTTTCCCATTGACCGCGACGAACAGAGAAGATGCACAAGCTTCTTGCCATTGCGGCCGAACGGAAGGAGATATTTGCTCAAAACTTGCTGTGCTGGTGCAGACAGTGGCACCCGACATGACTACGTTGTCGATTTAACCCGGGCACTCTTTGGGCGGGCACAGCACGCAGAAACACCTAAATTGCAGATAAGCGCCTTTTCCCATTGACCGCGACGAACATAGAAGATGCACAAGCTTCTTGCCATTGAGGCCGAACGGAAGGAGATATTTGCTCAAAACTTGCTGTGCTGGTGCAGACAGTGGCACCCGACATGCCTACGTTGTCGATTTAACCCGGGCACTCTTTGGGCGGGCGCAGCACGCAGAAACACCTAAATTGCTGAAAAGCGCCTTTTCCCATTGACCGCGACGAACAGAGAAGATGCACAAGCTTCTTGCCATTGCGGCCGAACGGAAGGAGATATTTGCTCAAAACTTGCTTTGCTGGTGCAGACAGTGGCACCCGACATGCCTGCGTTGTCGATTTAACCCGGGCACTCTTTGGGCGGGCGCAGCACGCAGAAACACCTAGATTGCAGATAAGCGCCTTTTCCCATTGACAGCGACGAACAGAGAAGATGCACAAGCTTCTTGCCATTGCGGCCGAACGGAAGGAGATATTTGCTCAAAACTTGCTGTGCTGGTGCAGACAGTGGCACCCGACATGCCTGCGTTGTCGTTTTCACCCGGGCACTCATTGGGCGGGCGCAGCACGCAGAAACACCTAGATTGCAGATAAGCGCCTTTTCCCATTGACCGCGACGAACAGAGAAGATGCACAAGCTTCTTGCCATTGCGGCCGAACGGAAGGAGATATTTGCTCAAAACTTGCTGTGCTGGTGCAGACAGTGGCACCCGACATGCCTGCGTTGTCGTTTTCACCCGGGCACTCTTTGGGCGGGCGCAGCACGCAGAAACACCTAGATTGCAGATAAGCGCCTTTTCCCATTGACAGCGACGAACAGAGAAGATGCACAAGCTTCTTGCCATTGCGGCCGAACGGAAGGAGATATTTGCTAAAAACTTGCTCTGCTGGTGCAGACAGTGGCACCCGACATGCCTGCGTTGTCGTTTTCACCCGGGCACTCTTTGGGCGGGCGCAGCACGCAGAAACACCTAGATTGCAGATAAGCGCCTTTTCCCATTGACCGCGACGAACAGAGAAGATGCACAAGCTTCTTACCATTGAGGCCGAACGGAAGGAGATATTTGCTCAAAACTTGCTGTGCTGGTGCAGACAGTGGCACCCGACATGCCTGCGTTGTCGATTTAACCCGGGCACTGTTTGGGCGGGCGCAGCACGCAGAAACACCTAGATTGCAGATAAGCGCCTTTTCCCATTGACCGCGACGAACATAGAAGATGCACAAGCTTCTTGCCATTGCGGCCGAACGGAAGGAGATATTTGCTCAAAACTTGCTGTGCTGGTGCAGACAGTGGCACCCGACATGCCTGCGTTGTCGTTTTCACCCGGGCACTCTTTGGGCGGGCGCAGCACGCAGAAACACCTAGATTGCAGATAAGCGCCTTTTCCCATTGACAGCGACGAACAGAGAAGATGCACAAGCTTCTTGCCATTGCGGCCGAACGGAAGGAGATATTTGCTAAAAACTTGCTGTGCTGGTGCAGACAGTGGCACCCGACATGCCTGCGTTGTCGTTTTCACCCGGGCACTCTTTGGGCGGGCGCAGCACGCAGAAACACCTAGATTGCAGATAAGCGCCTTTTCCCATTGACCGCGACGAACAGAGAGGATGCACAAGCTTCTTGCCATTGCGGCCTAATGGAAGGAGATATTTGCTCAAAACTTGCTGTGCTGGTGCAGACAGGGGCACCCGACATGCCTGCGTTGTCGTTTTGACCCGGGCACTCTTTGGGCGGGCGCAGCACGCAGAAACACCTAGATTGCAGATAAGCGCCTTTTCCCATTGACCGCGACGAACAGAGAAGATGCACAAGCTTCTTACCATTGAGGCCGAACGGAAGGAGATATTTGCTCAAAACTTGCTGTGCTGGTGCAGACAGTGGCACCCGACATGCCTAAGTTGTCGATTTAACCCGGGCACTCTTTGGGCGGGCGCAGCACGCAGAAACACCTAAATTGCTGAAAAGCGCCTTTTCCCATTGACCGCGACGAACAGAGAAGATGCACAAGCTTCTTGCCATTGCGGCCGAACGGAAGGAGATATTTGCTCAAAACTTGCTGTGCTGGTGCAGACAGTGGCACCCGACATGCCTGCGTTGTCGTTTTTACCCGGGCACTGTTTGGGCGGATGCAGCACGCAGAAACACCTAGATTGCAGATAAGCGCCTTTTCCCATTGACCGCGACGAACAGAGATGCACAAGCTTCTTGCCATTGCGGCCGAACGGAAGGAGATATTTGCTCAAAACTTGCTGTGCTGGTGCAGACAGTGGCACCCGACATGCCTGCGTTGTCGTTTTCACCCGGGCACTCTTTGGGCGGGCGCAGCACGCAGAAACACCTAGATTGCAGATAAGCGCCTTTTCCCATTGACCGCGACGAACAGAGAAGATGCACAAGCTTCTTGCCATTGCGGCCGAACGGAAGGAGATATTTGCTCAAAACTTGCTGTGCTGGTGCAGACAGTGGCACCCGACATGCCTGCGTTGTCGTTTTCACCCGGGCACTCTTTGGGCGGGCGCAGCACGCAGAAACACCTAGATTGCAGATAAGCGCCTTTTCCCATTGACCGCGACGAACAGAGAGGATGCACAAGCTTCTTGCCATTGCGGACGAACGGAAGGAGATATTTGCTCAAAACTTGCTGTGCTGGTGCAGACAGTGGCACCCGACATGCCTGCGTTGTCGTTTTCACCCGGGCACTCTTTGGGCGGGCGCAGCACGCAGAAACACCTAGATTGCAGATAAGCGCCTTTTCCCATTGACCGCGACGAACAGAGAGGATGCACAAGCTTCTTGCCATTGCGGCCGAACGGAAGGAGATATTTGCTCAAAACTTGCTGTGCTGGTGCAGACAGTGGCACCCGACATGCCTGCGTTGTCGTTTTCACCCGGGCACTCTTTGGGCGGGTGCAGCACGCAGAAACACCTAGATTGCAGATAAGCGCCTTTTCCCATTGACCGCGACGAACAGAGAAGATGCACAAGCTTCTTGCCATTGCGGCCGAACGGAAGGAGATATTTGCTCAAAACTTGCTGTGCTGGTGCAGACAGTGGCACCCGACATGCCTGCGTTGTAGTTTTCACCCGAGCACTCTTTGGGCGGGCGCAGCACGTAGAAACACCTAGATTGCAGATAAGCGCCTTTTCCCATTGACCGCGACGAACAGAGAAGATGCACAAGCTTCTTGCCATTGCGGCCGAACGGAAGGAGATATTTGCTCAAAACTTGCTGTGCTGGTGCAGACAGTGGCACCCGACATGCCTGCGTTGTCGCTTTAACCCTGGCACTCTTTGGGCGGGCGCAGCACGCAGAAACACCTAGATTGCAGATAAGCGCCTTTTCCCATTGACCGCGACGAACATAGAAGATGCACAAGCTTCTTGCCATTGCGGCCGAAAGGAAGGAGATATTTGCTCAAAACTTGCTGTGCTGGTGCAGACAGTGGCACCCGACATGCCTGCGTTGTCGTTTTGACCCGGGCACTCTTTGGGCGGGCGCAGCACGCAGAAACACCTATATTGCAGATAAGCGCCTTTTCCCATTGACCGCGACGAACAGAGAAGATGCACAAGCTTCTTGCCATTGCGGCCGAACGGAAGGAGATATTTGCTCAAAACTTGCTGTGCTGGTGCAGACAGTGGCACCCGACATGCCTGCGTTGTCGTTTTCACCTGGGCACTCTTTGGGCGGGCGAAGCACGCAGAAACACCTAGATTGCAGATAAGCGCCTTTTCCCATTGACCGCGACGAACAGAGAAGATGCACAAGCTTCTTGCCATTGCGGCCGAACGGAAGGAGATATTTGCTCAAAACTTGCTGTGCTGGTGCAGACAGTAGCACCCGACATGCCTGCGTTGTCGTTTTCACCCGGGCACTCTTTGGGCGGGCGCAGCACGCAGAAACACCTAGATTGCAGATAAGCGCCTTTTCCCATTGACCGCGACGAACAGAGAAGATGCACAAGCTTCTTGCCATTGCGGCCGAACGGAAGGAGATATTTGCTCAAAACTTGCTGTGCTGGTGCAGACAGTGGCACCCGACATGCCTGCGTTGTCGTTTTCACCCGGGCACTCTTTGGGCGGGTGCAGCACGCAGAAACACCTAGATTGCAGATAAGCGCCTTTTCCCATTGACCGCGACGAACAGAGAAGATGCACAAGCTTCTTGCCATTGCGGCCGAACGGAAGGAGATATTTGCTCAAAACTTGCTGTGCTGGTGCAGACAGTGGCACCGGACATGCCTGCGTTGTCGTTTTCACCCGGGCACTCTTTGGGCGGGCGCAGCACGCAGAAACACCTAGATTGCAGATAAGCGCCTTTTCCCATTGACCGCGACGAACAGAGAGGATGCACAAGCTTCTTGCCATTGCGGCCGAATGGAAGGAGATATTTGCTCAAAACTTGCTGTGCTGGTGCAGACAGTGGCACCCGACATGCCTGCGTTGTCGTTTTCACCTTGGCACTCTTTGGGCGGGCGAAGCACGCAGAAACACCTAGATTGCAGATAAGCGCCTTTTCCCATTGACCGCGACGAACAGAGAAGATGCACAAGCTTCTTGCCATTGCGGCCGAACGGAAGGAGATATTTGCTCAAAACTTGCTTTGCTGGTGCAGACAGTGGCACCCGACATGCCTGCGTTGTAGTTTTCACCCGAGCACTCTTTGGGCGGGCGCAGCACGCAGAAACACCTAGATTGCAGATAAGCGCCTTTTCCCATTGACCGCGACGAACATAGAAGATGCACAAGCTTCTTGCCATTGCGGCCGAAAGGAAGGAGATATTTGCTCAAAACTTGCTGTGCTGGTGCAGACAGTGGCACCCGACATGCCTGCGTTGTCGTTTTGACCCGGGCACTCTTTGGGCGGGCGCAGCACGCAGAAACACCTAGATTGCAGATAAGCGCCTTTTCCCATTGACCGCGACGAACAGAGAAGATGCACAAGCTTCTTGCCATTGCGGCCGAACGGAAGGAGATATTTGCTCAAAACTTGCTGTGCTGGTGCAGACAGTGGCACCCGACATGCCTGCGTTGTCGTTTTCACCTGGGCACTCTTTGGGCGGGCGAAGCACGCAGAAACACCTAGATTGCAGATAAGCGCCTTTTCCCATTGACCGCGACGAACAGAGAAGATGCACAAGCTTCTTGCCATTGCGGCCGAACGGAAGGAGATATTTGCTCAAAACTTGCTGTGCTGGTGCAGACAGTAGCACCCGACATGCCTGCATTGTCGTTTTCACCCGGGCACTCTTTGGGCGGGCGCAGCACGCAGAAACACCTAGATTGCAGATAAGCGCCTTTTCCCATTGACCGCGACGAACAGAGAAGATGCACAAGCTTCTTGCCATTGCGGCCGAACGGAAGGAGATATTTGCTCAAAACTTGCTGTGCTGGTGCAGACAGTGGCACCCGACATGCCTGCGTTGTCGTTTTCACCCGGGCACTCTTTGGGCGGGTGCAGCACGCAGAAACACCTAGATTGCAGATAAGCGCCTTTTCCCATTGACCGCGACGAACAGAGAAGATGCACAAGCTTCTTGCCATTGCGGCCGAACGGAAGGAGATATTTGCTTAAAACTTGCTGTGCTGGTGCAGACAGTGGCACCCGACATGCCTGCGTTGTCATTTTCACCTTGGCACTCTTTGGGCGGGCGAAGCACGCAGAAACACCTAGATTGCAGATAAGCGCCTTTTCCCATTGACCGCGACGAACAGAGAAGATGCACAAGCTTCTTGCCATTGCGGCCGAACGGAAGGAGACATTTGCTCAAAACTTGCTGTGCTGGTGCAGACAGTGGCACCCGACATGCCTGCGTTGTCGTTTTCACCTTGGCACTCTTTGAGCGGGCGAAGCACGCAGAAACACCTAGATTGCAGATAAGCGCCTTTTCCCATTGACCGCGACGAACAGAGAAGATGCACAAGCTTCTTGCCATTGCGGCCGAACGGAAGGAGATATTTGCTCAAAACTTGCTGTGCTGGTGCAGACAGTGGCACCCGACATGCCTGCATTGTCGTTTTCACCTGGGCACTCTTTGGGCGGGCGAAGCACGCAGAAACACCTAGATTGCAGATAAGCGCCTTTTCCCATTGACCGCGACGAACAGAGAAGATGCACAAGCTTCTTGCCATTGCGGCCGAACGGAAGGAGATATTTGCTCAAAACTTGCTGTGCTGGTGCAGACAGTGGCACCCGACATGCCTGCATTGTCGTTTTCACCCGGGCACTCTTTGGGCGGGCGCAGCACGCAGAAACACCTAGATTGCAGATAAGCGCCTTTTCCCATTGACCGCGACGAACAGAGAAGATGCACAAGCTTCTTGCCATTGCGGCCGAACGGAAGGAGATATTTGCTCAAAACTTGCTGTGCTGGTGCAGACAGTGGCACCCGACATGCCTGCGTTGTCGTTTTCACCCGGGCACTCTTTGGGCGGGTGCAGCACGCAGAAACACCTAGATTGCAGATAAGCGCCTTTTCCCATTGACCGCGACGAACAGAGAAGATGCACAAGCTTCTTGCCATTGCGGCCGAACGGAAGGAGATATTTGCTCAAAACTTGCTGTGCTGGTGCAGACAGTGGCACCCGACATGCCTGCGTTGTCGTTTTCACCTTGGCACTCTTTGGGCGGGCGAAGCACGCAGAAACACCTAGATTGCAGATAAGCGCCTTTTCCCATTGACCGCGACGAACAGAGAAGATGCACAAGCTTCTTGCCATTGCGGCCGAACGGAAGGAGATATTTGCTCAAAACTTGCTGTGCTGGTGCAGACAGTGGCACCCGACATGCCTGCGTTGTCGTTTTCACCCGGGCACTCTTTGGGCGGGCGCAGCACGCAGAAACACCTAGATTGCAGATAAGCGCCTTTTCCCATTGACAGCGACGAACAGAGAAGATGCACAAGCTTCTTGCCATTGCGGCCGAACGGAAGGAGATATTTGCTAAAAACTTGCTGTGCTGGTGCAGACAGTGGCACCCGACATGCCTGCGTTGTCGTTTTCACCCGGGCACTCTTTGGGCGGGCACAGCACGCAGAAACACCTAAATTGCAGATAAGCGCCTTTTCCCATTGACCGCGACGAACATAGAAGATGCACAAGCTTCTTGCCATTGAGGCCGAACGGAAGGAGATATTTGCTCAAAACTTGCTGTGCTGGTGCAGACAGTGGCACCCGACATGCCTGCGTTGTCGTTTTCACCCGGGCACTCTTTGGGCGGGCGCAGCATGCAGAAACACCTAGATTGCAGATAAGCGCCTTTTCCCATTGACCGCGACGAACAGAGAAGATGCACAAGCTTCTTACCATTGAGGCCGAACGGAAGGAGATATTTGCTCAAAACTTGCTGTGCTGGTGCAGACAGTGGCACCCGACATGCCTGCGTTGTCGATTTAACCCGGGCACTGTTTGGGCGGGCGCAGCACGCAGAAACACCTAGATTGCAGATAAGCGCCTTTTCCCATTGACCGCGACGAACATAGAAGATGCACAAGCTTCTTGCCATTGCGGCCGAACGGAAGGAGATATTTGCTCAAAACTTGCTGTGCTGGTGCAGACAGTGGCACCCGACATGCCTGCATTGTCGTTTTCACCCGGGCACTCTTTGGGTGGGTGCAGCACGCAGAAACACCTAGATTGCAGATAAGCGCCTTTTCCCATTGACCGCGACGAACAGAGAGGATGCACAAGCTTCTTGCCATTGCGGCCGAACGGAAGGAGATATTTGCTCAAAACTTGCTGTGCTGGTGCAGACAGTGGCACCCGACATGCCTACGTTGTCGATTTAACCCGGGCACTCTTTGGGCGGGCACAGCACGCAGAAACACCTAAATTGCAGATAAGCGACTTTTCCCATTGACCGCGACGAACATAGAAGATGCACAAGCTTCTTGCCATTGAGGCCGAACGGAAGGAGATATTTGCTCAAAACTTGCTGTGCTGGTGCAGACAGTGGCACCCGACATGCCTACGTTGTCGATTTAACCCGGGCACTCTTTGGGCGGGCGCAGCACGCAGAAACACCTAAATTGCTGAAAAGCGCCTTTTCCCATTGACCGCGACGAACAGAGAAGATGCACAAGCTTCTTGCCATTGCGGCCGAACGGAAGGAGATATTTGCTCAAAACTTGCTGTGCTGGTGCAGACAGTGGCACCCGACATGCCTGCGTTGTCGTTTTCACCCGGGCACTCTTTGGGCGGGCGCAGCATGCAGAAACACCTAGATTGCAGATAAGCGCCTTTTCCCATTGACCGCGACGAACAGAGAAGATGCACAAGCTTCTTGCCATTGCGGCCGAACGGAAGGAGATATTTGCTCAAAACTTGCTGTGCTGGTGCAGACAGTGGCACCCGACATGCCTGCGTTGTCGTTTTCACCCGGGCACTCTTTGGGCGGGTGCAGCACGCAGAAACACCTAGATTGCAGATAAGCGCCTTTTCCCATTGACCGCGACGAACAGAGAGGATGCACAAGCTTCTTGCCATTGCGGCCAAACGGAAGGAGATATTTGCTCAAAACTTGCTGTGCTGGTGCAGACAGTGGCACCCGACATGCCTGCGTTGTCGTTTTTACCCGGGCACTGTTTGGGCGGGTGCAGCACGCAGAAACACCTAGATTGCAGATAAGCGCCTTTTCCCATTGATCGCGACGAACAGAGAAGATGCACAAGCTTCTTGCCATTGCGGCCGAACGGAAGGAGATATTTGCTCAAAACTTGCTGTGCTGGTGCAGACAGTGGCACCCGACATGCCTGCGTTGTCGTTTTCACCCGGGCACTCTTTGGGCGGGCGCAGCACGCAGAAACACCTAGATTGCAGATAAGCGCCTTTTCCCATTGACCGCGACGAACAGAGAGGATGCACAAGCTTCTTGCCATTGCGGCCTAATGGAAGGAGATATTTGCTCAAAACTTGCTGTGCTGGTGCAGACAGGGGCACCCGACATGCCTGCGTTGTCGTTTTCACCCGGGCACTCTTTGGGCGGGCGCAGCACGCAGAAACACCTAGATTGCAGATAAGCGCCTTTTCCCATTGACCGCGACGAACAGAGAAGATGCACAAGCTTCTTGCCATTGCGGCCGAACGGAAGGAGATATTTGCTCAAAACTTGCTGTGCTGGTGCAGACAGTGGCACCCGACATGCCTGCGTTGTCGTTTTCACCCGGGCACTCTTTGGGCGGGCGCAGCACGCAGAAACACCTAGATTGCAGATAAGCGCCTTTTCCCATTGACCGCGACGAACAAAGAGGATGCACAAGCTTCTTGCCATTGCGGCCGAACGGAAGGAGATATTTGCTCAAAACTTGCTGTGCTGGTGCAGACAGTGGCACCCGACATGCCTGCGTTGTCGTTTTCACCCGGGCACTCTTTGGGCGGGCGCAGCACGCAGAAACACCTAGATTGCAGATAAGCGCCTTTTCCCATTGACCGCGACGAACAAAGAGGATGCACAAGCTTCTTGCCATTGCGGCCGAACGGAAGGAGATATTTGCTCAAAACTTGCTGTGCTGGTGCAGACAGTGGCACCCGACATGCCTGCGTTGTCGTTTTCACCCGGGCACTCTTTGGGCGGGCGCAGCACGCAGAAACACCTAGATTGCAGATAAGCGCCTTTTCC
The DNA here is from genome assembly GCF_029499605.1 of Hyla sarda. NCBI lineage: Eukaryota > Metazoa > Chordata > Amphibia > Anura > Hylidae > Hyla > Hyla sarda. The sequence continues at coordinate 307,751 of NW_026609966.1, read as the reverse complement.
CATTGACCGCGACGAACAGAGAAGATGCACAAGCTTCTTGCCTAATGGAAGGAGATATTTGCTCAAAACTTGCTGTGCTGGTGCAGACAGGGGCACCCGACATGCCTGCGTTGTCGTTTTCACCCGGGCACTCTTTGGGCGGGCGCAGCACGCAGAAACACCTAGATTGCAGATAAGCGCCTTTTCCCATTGACCGCGACGAACAGAGAAGATGCACAAGCTTCTTGCCATTGCGGCCGAACGGAAGGAGATATTTGCTCAAAACTTGCTGTGCTGGTGCAGACAGTGGCACCCGACATGCCTGCGTTGTCGTTTTCACCTGGGCACTCTTTGGGCGGGCGCATCACGCAGAAACACCTAGATTGCAGATAAGCGCCTTTTCCCATTGACCGCGACGAACAGAGAGGATGCACAAGCTTCTTGCCATTGCGGCCGAATGGAAGGAGATATTTGCTCAAAACTTGCTGTGCTGGTGCAGACAGTGGCACCCGACATGCCTGCGTTGTCGCTTTAACCCGGGCACTCTTTGGGCGGGCGCAGCACGCAGAAACACCTAGATTGCAGATAAGCGCCTTGTCCCATTGACCGCGACGAACAGAGAAGATGCACAAGCTTCTTGCCATTGCGGCCGAACGGAAGGAGATATTTGCTCAAAACTTGCTGTGCTGGTGCAGACAGTGGCACCCGACATGCCTGCGTTGTCGTTTTCACCCGGGCACTCTTTGGGCGGGTGCAGCACGCAGAAACACCTAGATTGCAGATAAGCGCCTTTTCCCATTGACCGCGACGAACAGAGAAGATGCACAAGCTTCTTACCATTGCGGCCGAACGGAAGGAGATATTTGCTCAAAACTTGCTGTGCTGGTGCAGATAGTGGCACCCGACATGCCTGCGTTGTCCTTTTCACCCGGGCACTCTTTGGGCGGGCGCAGCACGCAGAAACACCTAGATTGCAGATAAGCGCCTTTTCCCATTGACCGCGACGAACAGAGAAGATTTACAAGCTTCTTACCATTGAGGCCGAACGGAAGGAGATATTTGCTCAAAACTTGCTGTGCTGGTGCAGACAGTGGCACCCGACATTCCTGCGTTGTCGATTTAACCCGGGCACTCTTTGGGCGGGCGCAGCACGCAGAAACACCTAGATTGCAGATAAGCGCCTTTTCCCATTGACCGCGAAGAACAGAGAAGATGCACAAGCTTCTTGCCATTGCGGCCGAACGGAAGGAGATATTTGCTCAAAACTTGCTGTGCTGGTGCAGACAGTGGCACCCGACATGCCTGCGTTGTCGTTTTCACCCGGGCACTCTTTGGGCGGGTGCAGCACGCAGAAACACCTAGATTGCAGATAAGCGCCTTTTCCCATTGACCGCGACGAACAGAGAAGATGCACAAGCTTCTTGCCATTGCGGCCGAATTGAAGGAGATATTTGCTCAAAACTTGCTGTGCTGGTGCAGACAGTGGCACCCGACATGCCTGCGTTGTCGTTTTCACCCGGGCACTCTTTGGGCGGGTGCAGCACGCAGAAACACCTAGATTGCAGATAAGCGCCTTTTCCCATTGACCGCGACGAACAGAGAAGATGCACAAGCTTCTTACCATTGCGGCCGAACGGAAGGAGATATTTGCTCAAAACTTGCTGTGCTGGTGCAGACAGTGGCACCCGACATGCCTGCGTTGTCGATTTCACCCGGGCACTCTTTGGGCGGGCGCAGCACGCAGAAACACCTAGATTGCAGATAAGCGCCTTTTCCCATTGACCGCGACGAACAGAGAAGATTTACAAGCTTCTTGCCATTGCGGCCGAACGGAAGGAGATATTTGCTCAAAACTTGCTGTGCTGGTGCAGACAGTGGCACCCGACATGCCTGCGTTGTCGTTTTCACCCGGGCACTCTTTGGGCGGGTGCAGCACGCAGAAACACCTAGATTGCAGATAAGCGCCTTTTCCCATTGACCGCGACGAACAGAGAAGATGCACAAGCTTCTTACCATTGCGGCCGAACGGAAGGAGATATTTGCTCAAAACTTGCTGTGCTGGTGCAGATAGTGGCACCCGACATGCCTGCGTTGTCCTTTTCACCCGGGCACTCTTTGGGCGGGCGCAGCACGCAGAAACACCTAGATTGCAGATAAGCGCCTTTTCCCATTGACCGCAACGAACAGAGAAGATGCACAAGCTTCTTGCCATTGCGGCCGAACGGAAGGAGATATTTGCTCAAAACTTGCTGTGCTGGTGCAGACAGTGGCACCCGACATGCCTGCGTTGTCGTTTTCACCCGTGCACTCTTTGAGCGGGTGCAGCACGCAGAAACACCTAGATTGCAGATAAGCGCCTTTTCCCATTGACCGCGACGAACAGAGAGGATGCACAAGCTTCTTGCCATTGCGGCCGAACGGAAGGAGATATTTGCTCAAAACTTGCTGTGCTGGTGCAGACAGTGGCACCCGACATGCCTGCGTTGTCGTTTTCACCCGGGCACTCTTTGGGCGGGCGCAGCACGCAGAAACACCTAGATTGCAGATAAGCGCCTTTTCCCATTGACCGCGACGAACAGAGAAGATGCACAAGCTTCTTACCATTGAGGCCGAACGGAAGGAGATATTTGCTCAAAACTTGCTGTGCTGGTGCAGAGAGTGGCACCCGACATGCCTGCGTTGTCGCTTTAACCCGGGCACTCTTTGGGCGGGCGCAGCACGCAGAAACACCTAGATTGCAGATAAGCGCCTTTTCCCATTGACCGCGACGAACATAGAAGATGCACAAGCTTCTTGCCATTGCGGCCGAACGGAAGGAGATATTTGCTCAAAACTTGCTGTGCTGGTAAAGACAGTGGCACCCGACATGCCTGCGTTGTCGTTTTCACCCGGGCACTCTTTGGGCGGGCGCAGCACGCAGAAACACCTAGATTGCAGATAAGCGCCTTTTCCCATTGACCGCGACGAACAGAGAAGATGCACAAGCTTCTTACCATTGAGGCCGAACGGAAGGAGATATTTGCTCAAAACTTGCTGTGCTGGTGCAGAGAGTGGCACCCGACATGCCTGCGTTGTCGCTTTAACCCGGGCACTCTTTGGGCGGGCGCAGCACGCAGAAACACCTAGATTGCAGATAAGCGCCTTTTCCCATTGACCGCGACGAACATAGAAGATGCACAAGCTTCTTGCCATTGCGGCCGAACGGAAGGAGATATTTGCTCAAAACTTGCTGTGCTGGTAAAGACAGTGGCACCCGACATGCCTGCGTTGTCGTTTTCACCCGGGCACTCTTTGGGCGGGCGCAGCACGCAGAAACACCTAGATTGCAGATAAGCGCCTTTTCCCATTGACCGCGACGAACAGAGAAGATGCACAAGCTTCTTACCATTGAGGCCGAACGGAAGGAGATATTTGCTCAAAACTTGCTGTGCTGGTGCAGAGAGTGGCACCCGACATGCCTGCGTTGTCGCTTTAACCCGGGCACTCTTTGGGCGGGCGCAGCACGCAGAAACACCTAGATTGCAGATAAGCGCCTTTTCCCATTGACCGCGACGAACATAGAAGATGCACAAGCTTCTTGCCATTGCGGCCGAACGGAAGGAGATATTTGCTCAAAACTTGCTGTGCTGGTGCAGACAGTGGCACCCGACATGCCTGCGTTGTCGTTTTCACCCGGGCACTCTTTGGGCGGGCGCAGCACGCAGAAACACCTAGATTGCAGATAAGCGCCTTTTCCCATTGACCGCGACGAACAGAGAAGATGCACAAGCTTCTTGCCATTGCGGCCGAACGGAAGGAGATATTTGCTCAAAACTTGCTGTGCTGGTGCAGACAGTGGCACCCGACATGCCTGCGTTGTCGTTTTCACCCGGGCACTTTTTGGGCGGGCGCAGCACGCAGAAACACCTAGATTGCAGATAAGCGCCTTTTCCCATTGACCGCAACGAACAAAGAGGATGCACAAGCTTCTTGCCATTGCGGCCGAACGGAAGGAGATATTTGCTCAAAACTTGCTGTGCTGGTGCAGACAGTGGCACCCGACATGCCTGCGTTGTCGTTTTCACCCGGGCACTCTTTGGGCGGGCGCAGCACGCAGAAACACCTAGATTGCAGATAAGCGCCTTTTCCCATTGACCGCGACGAACAAAGAGGATGCACAAGCTTCTTGCCATTGCGGCCGAACGGAAGGAGATATTTGCTCAAAACTTTCCGTGCTGGTGCAGACAGTGGCACCCGACATGCCTGCGTTGTCGTTTTCACCCGTGCACTCTTTGAGCGGGTGCAGCACGCAGAAACACCTAGATTGCAGATAAGCGCCTTTTCCCATTGACCGCGACGAACAGAGAGGATGCACAAGCTTCTTGCCATTGCGGCCGAACGGAAGGAGATATTTGCTCAAAACTTGCTGTGCTGGTGCAGACAGTGGCACCCGACATGCCTGCGTTGTCGTTTTCACCCGGGCACTCTTTGGGCGGGCGCAGCACGCAGAAACACCTAGATTGCAGATAAGCGCCTTTTCCCATTGACCGCGACGAACAGAGAAGATGCACAAGCTTCTTGCCATTGCGGCCGAACGGAAGGAGATATTTGCTCAAAACTTGCTGTGCTGGTGCAGACAGTGGCACCCGACATGCCTGCGTTGTCGTTTTCACCCGGGCACTCTTTGGGCGGGTGCAGCACGCAGAAACACCTAGATTGCAGATAAGCGCCTTTTCCCATTGACCGCGACGAACAGAGAAGATGCACAAGCTTCTTACCATTGCGGCCGAACGGAAGGAGATATTTGCTCAAAACTTGCTGTGCTGGTGCAGATAGTGGCACCCGACATGCCTGCGTTGTCCTTTTCACCCGGGCACTCTTTGGGCGGGCGCAGCACGCAGAAACACCTAGATTGCAGATAAGCGCCTTTTCCCATTGACCGCGACGAACAGAGAAGATGCACAAGCTTCTTGCCATTGCGGCCGAACGGAAGGAGATATTTGCTCAAAACTTGCTGTGCTGGTGCAGACAGTGGCACCCGACATGCCTGCGTTGTCGATTTAACCCAGGCACTCTTTGGGCGGGCGCAGCACGCAGAAACACCTAGATTGCAGATAAGCGCCTTTTCCCATTGACCGCGACGAACAGAGAAGATGCACAAGCTTCTTGCCATTGCGGCCGAACGGAAGGAGATATTTGCTCAAAACTTGCTGTGCTGGTGCAGACAGTGGCACCCGACATGCCTGCGTTGTCGTTTTCACCCGTGCACTCTTTGAGCGGGTGCAGCACGCAGAAACACCTAGATTGCAGATAAGCGCCTTTTCCCATTGACCGCGACGAACAGAGAGGATGCACAAGCTTCTTGCCATTGCGGCCGAACGGAAGGAGATATTTGCTCAAAACTTGCTGTGCTGGTGCAGACAGTGGCACCCGACATGCCTGCGTTGTCGTTTTCACCCGGGCACTCTTTGGGCGGGCGCAGCACGCAGAAACACCTAGATTGCAGATAAGCGCCTTTTCCCATTGACCGCGACGAACAGAGAAGATGCACAAGCTTCTTACCATTGAGGCCGAACGGAAGGAGATATTTGCTCAAAACTTGCTGTGCTGGTGCAGAGAGTGGCACCCGACATGCCTGCGTTGTCGCTTTAACCCGGGCACTCTTTGGGCGGGCGCAGCACGCAGAAACACCTAGATTGCAGATAAGCGCCTTTTCCCATTGACCGCGACGAACATAGAAGATGCACAAGCTTCTTGCCATTGCGGCCGAACGGAAGGAGATATTTGCTCAAAACTTGCTGTGCTGGTAAAGACAGTGGCACCCGACATGCCTGCGTTGTCGTTTTCACCCGGGCACTCTTTGGGCGGGCGCAGCACGCAGAAACACCTAGATTGCAGATAAGCGCCTTTTCCCATTGACCGCGACGAACAGAGAAGATGCACAAGCTTCTTGCCATTGCGGCCGAACGGAAGGAGATATTTGCTCAAAACTTGCTGTGCTGGTGCAGACAGTGGCACCCGACATGCCTGCGTTGTCGTTTTCACCCGGGCACTCTTTGGGCGGGCGCAGCACGCAGAAACACCTAGATTGCAGATAAGCGCCTTTTCCCATTGACCGCGACGAACAAAGAGGATGCACAAGCTTCTTGCCATTGCGGCCGAACGGAAGGAGATATTTGCTCAAAACTTGCTGTGCTGGTGCAGACAGTGGCACCCGACATGCCTGCGTTGTCGTTTTCACCCGGGCACTCTTTGGGCGGGCGCAGCACGCAGAAACACCTAGATTGCAGATAAGCGCCTTTTCCCATTGACCGCGACGAACAAAGAGGATGCACAAGCTTCTTGCCATTGCGGCCGAACGGAAGGAGATATTTGCTCAAAACTTGCTGTGCTGGTGCAGACAGTGGCACCCGACATGCCTGCGTTGTTGTTTTCACCCGGGCACTCTTTGGGCGGGCGCAGCACGCAGAAACACCTAGATTGCAGATAAGCGCCTTTTCCCATTGACCGCGACGAACAGAGAAGATGCACAAGCTTCTTGCCTAATGGAAGGAGATATTTGCTCAAAACTTGCTGTGCTGGTGCAGACAGGGGCACCCGACATGCCTGCGTTGTCGTTTTCACCCGGGCACTCTTTGGGCGGGCGCAGCACGCAGAAACACCTAGATTGCAGATAAGCGCCTTTTCCCATTGACCGCGACGAACAGAGAGGATGCACAAGCTTCTTGCCATTGCGGCCGAACGGAAGGAGATATTTGCTCAAAACTTGCTGTGCTGGTGCAGACAGTGGCACCCGACATGCCTGCGTTGTCGTTTTCACCCGGGCACTCTTTGGGCGGGCGCAGCACGCAGAAACACCTAGATTGCAGATAAGCGCCTTTTCCCATTGACCGCGACGAACAGAGAAGATGCACAAGCTTCTTACCATTGAGGCCGAACGGAAGGAGATATTTGCTCAAAACTTGCTGTGCTGGTGCAGACAGTGGCACCCGACATGCCTGCGTTGTCGCTTTAACCCGGGCACTCTTTGGGCGGGCGCAGCACGCAGAAACACCTAGATTGCAGATAAGCGCCTTTTCCCATTGACCGCGACGAACATAGAAGATGCACAAGCTTCTTGCCATTGCGGCCGAACGGAAGGAGATATTTGCTCAAAACTTGCTGTGCTGGTGCAGACAGTGGCACCCGACATGCCTGCGTTGTCGTTTTCACCCGGGCACTCTTTGGGCGGGCGCAGCACGCAGAAACACCTAGATTGCAGATAAGCGCCTTTTCCCATTGACCGCGACGAACATAGAAGATGCACAAGCTTCTTGCCATTGCGGCCGAACGGAAGGAGATATTTGCTCAAAACTTGCTGTGCTGGTGCAGACAGTGGCACCCGACATGCCTGCGTTAACGTTTTCACCCGGGCACTCTTTGGGCGGGCGCAGCACGCAGAAACACCTAGATTGCAGATAAGCGTCTTTTCCCATTGACCGCGACGAACAGAGAAGATGCACAAGCTTCTTGCCATTGCGGCCGAACGGAAGGAGATATTTGCTCAAAACTTGCTGTGCTGGTGCAGACAGTGGCACCTGACATGCCTGCGTTAACGTTTTCACCCGGGCACTCTTTGGGCGGGCGCAGCACGCAGAAACACCTAGATTGCAGATAAGCGCCTTTTCCCATTGACCGCGATGAACAGAGAAGATGCACAAGCTTCTTGCCATTGCGGCCGAACGGAAGGAGATATTTTCTCAAAACTTGCTGTGCTGGTGCAGACAGTGGCACCCGACATGCCTGCGTAGTCGTTTTCACCCGGGCACTCTTTGGGCGGGCGCAGCACGCAGAAACACCTAGATTGCAGATAAGCGCCTTTTCCCATTGACCGCGACGAACAGAGAAGATGCACAAGCTTCTTGCCATTGCGGCCGAACGGAAGGAGATATTTGCTCAAAACTTGCTGTGCTGGTGCAGACAGTGGCACCCGACATGCCTGCGTTGTCGTTTTCACCCGGGCACTCTTTGGGCGGGTGCAGCACGCAGAAACACCTAGATTGCAGATAAGCGCCTTTTCCCATTGACCGCGACGAACAGAGAAGATGCACAAGCTTCTTACCATTGCGGCCGAACGGAAGGAGATATTTGCTCAAAACTTGCTGTGCTGGTGCAGACAGTGGCACCCGACATGCCTGCGTTGTCGTTTTCACCCGTGCACTCTTTGAGCGGGTGCAGCACGCAGAAACACCTAGATTGCAGATAAGCGCCTTTTCCCATTGACCGCGACGAACAGAGAGGATGCACAAGCTTCTTGCCATTGCGGCCGAACGGAAGGAGATATTTGCTCAAAACTTGCTGTGCTGGTGCAGACAGTGGCACCCGACATGCCTGCGTTGTTGTTTTCACCCGGGCACTCTTTGGGCGGGCGCAGCACGCAGAAACACCTAGATTGCAGATAAGCGCCTTTTCCCATTGACCGCGACGAACAGAGAAGATGCACAAGCTTCTTGCCTAATGGAAGGAGATATTTGCTCAAAACTTGCTGTGCTGGTGCAGACAGGGGCACCCGACATGCCTGCGTTGTCGTTTTCACCCGGGCACTCTTTGGGCGGGCGCAGCACGCAGAAACACCTAGATTGCAGATAAGCGCCTTTTCCCATTGACCGCGACGAACAGAGAGGATGCACAAGCTTCTTGCCATTGCGGCCGAACGGAAGGAGATATTTGCTCAAAACTTGCTGTGCTGGTGCAGACAGTGGCACCCGACATGCCTGCGTTGTCGTTTTCACCCGGGCACTCTTTGGGCGGGCGCAGCACGCAGAAACACCTAGATTGCAGATAAGCGCCTTTTCCCATTGACCGCGACGAACAGAGAAGATGCACAAGCTTCTTACCATTGAGGCCGAACGGAAGGAGATATTTGCTCAAAACTTGCTGTGCTGGTGCAGACAGTGGCACCCGACATGCCTGCGTTGTCGCTTTAACCCGGGCACTCTTTGGGCGGGCGCAGCACGCAGAAACACCTAGATTGCAGATAAGCGCCTTTTCCCATTGACCGCGACGAACATAGAAGATGCACAAGCTTCTTGCCATTGCGGCCGAACGGAAGGAGATATTTGCTCAAAACTTGCTGTGCTGGTGCAGACAGTGGCACCCGACATGCCTGCGTTGTCGTTTTCACCCGGGCACTCTTTGGGCGGGCGCAGCACGCAGAAACACCTAGATTGCAGATAAGCGCCTTTTCCCATTGACCGCGACGAACATAGAAGATGCACAAGCTTCTTGCCATTGCGGCCGAACGGAAGGAGATATTTGCTCAAAACTTGCTGTGCTGGTGCAGACAGTGGCACCCGACATGCCTGCGTTAACGTTTTCACCCGGGCACTCTTTGGGCGGGCGCAGCACGCAGAAACACCTAGATTGCAGATAAGCGTCTTTTCCCATTGACCGCGACGAACAGAGAAGATGCACAAGCTTCTTGCCATTGCGGCCGAACGGAAGGAGATATTTGCTCAAAACTTGCTGTGCTGGTGCAGACAGTGGCACCTGACATGCCTGCGTTAACGTTTTCACCCGGGCACTCTTTGGGCGGGCGCAGCACGCAGAAACACCTAGATTGCAGATAAGCGCCTTTTCCCATTGACCGCGATGAACAGAGAAGATGCACAAGCTTCTTGCCATTGCGGCCGAACGGAAGGAGATATTTGCTCAAAACTTGCTGTGCTGGTGCAGACAGTGGCACCCGACATGCCTGCGTTGTCGTTTTCACCCGGGCACTCTTTGGGCGGGCGCAGCACGCAGAAACACCTAGATTGCAGATAAGCGCCTTTTCCCATTGACCGCGACGAACAGAGAAGATGCACAAGCTTCTTGCCATTGCGGCCGAACGGAAGGAGATATTTGCTCAAAACTTGCTGTGCTGGTGCAGACAGTGGCACCCGACATGCCTGCGTTGTCGTTTTCACCCGGGCACTCTTTGGGCGGGTGCAGCACGCAGAAACACCTAGATTGCAGATAAGCGCCTTTTCCCATTGACCGCGACGAACAGAGAAGATGCACAAGCTTCTTACCATTGCGGCCGAACGGAAGGAGATATTTGCTCAAAACTTGCTGTGCTGGTGCAGACAGTGGCACCCGACATGCCTGCGTTGTCGTTTTCACCCGTGCACTCTTTGAGCGGGTGCAGCACGCAGAAACACCTAGATTGCAGATAAGCGCCTTTTCCCATTGACCGCGACGAACAGAGAGGATGCACAAGCTTCTTGCCATTGCGGCCGAACGGAAGGAGATATTTGCTCAAAACTTGCTGTGCTGGTAAAGACAGTGGCACCCGACATGCCTGCGTTGTCGTTTTCACCCGGGCACTCTTTGGGCGGGCGCAGCACGCAGAAACACCTAGATTGCAGATAAGCGCCTTTTCCCATTGACCGCGACGAACAGAGAAGATGCACAAGCTTCTTACCATTGAGGCCGAACGGAAGGAGATATTTGCTCAAAACTTGCTGTGCTGGTGCAGAGAGTGGCACCCGACATGCCTGCGTTGTCGCTTTAACCCGGGCACTCTTTGGGCGGGCGCAGCACGCAGAAACACCTAGATTGCAGATAAGCGCCTTTTCCCATTGACCGCGACGAACATAGAAGATGCACAAGCTTCTTGCCATTGCGGCCGAACGGAAGGAGATATTTGCTCAAAACTTGCTGTGCTGGTAAAGACAGTGGCACCCGACATGCCTGCGTTGTCGTTTTCACCCGGGCACTCTTTGGGCGGGCGCAGCACGCAGAAACACCTAGATTGCAGATAAGCGCCTTTTCCCATTGACCGCGACGAACAGAGAAGATGCACAAGCTTCTTGCCATTGCGGCCGAACGGAAGGAGATATTTGCTCAAAACTTGCTGTGCTGGTGCAGAGAGTGGCACCCGACATGCCTGCGTTGTCGCTTTAACCCGGGCACTCTTTGGGCGGGCGCAGCACGCAGAAACACCTAGATTGCAGATAAGCGCCTTTTCCCATTGACCGCGACGAACATAGAAGATGCACAAGCTTCTTGCCATTGCGGCCGAACGGAAGGAGATATTTGCTCAAAACTTGCTGTGCTGGTAAAGACAGTGGCACCCGACATGCCTGCGTTGTCGTTTTCACCCGGGCACTCTTTGGGCGGGCGCAGCACGCAGAAACACCTAGATTGCAGATAAGCGCCTTTTCCCATTGACCGCGACGAACAGAGAAGATGCACAAGCTTCTTACCATTGAGGCCGAACGGAAGGAGATATTTGCTCAAAACTTGCTGTGCTGGTGCAGAGAGTGGCACCCGACATGCCTGCGTTGTCGCTTTAACCCGGGCACTCTTTGGGCGGGCGCACAACGCAGAAACACCTAGATTGCAGATAAGCGCCTTTTCGCCTTGACCGCGACGAACATAGAAGATGCACAAGCTTCTTGCCATTGCGGCCGAACGGAAGGAGATATTTGCTCAAAACTTGCTGTGCTGGTAAAGACAGTGGCACCCGACATGCCTGCGTTGTCGTTTTCACCCGGGCACTCTTTGGGCGGGTGCAGCACGCAGAAACACCTAGATTGCAGATAAGCGCCTTTTCCCATTGACCGCGACGAACAGAGAAGATGCACAAGCTTCTTACCATTGAGGCCGAACGGAAGGAGATATTTGCTCAAAACTTGCTGTGCTGGTGCAGAGAGTGGCACCCGACATGCCTGCGTTGTCGCTTTAACCCGGGCACTCTTTGGGCGGGCGCAGCACGCAGAAACACCTAGATTGCAGATAAGCGCCTTTTCCCATTGACCGCGACGAACATAGAAGATGCACAAGCTTCTTGCCATTGCGGCCGAACGGAAGGAGATATTTGCTCAAAACTTGCTGTGCTGGTAAAGACAGTGGCACCCGACATGCCTGAGTTGTCGTTTTCACCCGGGCACTCTTTGGGCGGGCGCAGCACGCAGAAACACCTAGATTGCAGATAAGCGCCTTTTCCCATTGACCGCGACGAACAGAGAAGATGCACAAGCTTCTTGCCATTGCGGCCGAACGGAAGGAGATATTTGCTCAAAACTTGCTGTGCTGGTGCAGACAGTGGCACCCGACATGCCTGCGTTGTCGTTTTCACCCGGGCACTTTTTGGGCGGGCGCAGCACGCAGAAACACCTAGATTGCAGATAAGCGCCTTTTCCCATTGACCGCGACGAACAAAGAGGATGCACAAGCTTCTTGCCATTGCGGCCGAACGGAAGGAGATATTTGCTCAAAACTTGCTGTGCTGGTGCAGACAGTGGCACCCGACATGCCTGCGTTGTCGTTTTCACCCGGGCACTCTTTGGGCGGGCGCAGCACGCAGAAACACCTAGATTGCAGATAAGCGCCTTTTCCCATTGACCGCGACGAACAAAGAGGATGCACAAGCTTCTTGCCATTGCGGCCGAACGGAAGGAGATATTTGCTCAAAACTTGCTGTGCTGGTGCAGACAGTGGCACCCGACATGCCTGCGTTGTCGTTTTCACCCGGGCACTCTTTGGGCGGGCGCAGCACGCAGAAACACCTAGATTGCAGATAAGCGCCTTTTCCCATTGACCGCGACGAACAGAGAAGATGCACAAGCTTCTTGCCATTGCGGCCGAACGGAAGGAGATATTTGCTCAAAACTTGCTGTGCTGGTGCAGACAGTGGCACCCGACATGCCTGCGTTGTCGTTTTCACCCGGGCACTCTTTGGGCGGGTGCAGCACGCAGAAACACCTAGATTGCAGATAAGCGCCTTTTCCCATTGACCGCGACGAACAGAGAAGATGCACAAGCTTCTTACCATTGCGGCCGAACGGAAGGAGATATTTGCTCAAAACTTGCTGTGCTGGTGCAGACAGTGGCACCCGACATGCCTGCGTTGTCCTTTTCACCCGGGCACTCTTTGGGCGGGCGCAGCACGCAGAAACACCTAGATTGCAGATAAGCGCCTTTTCCCATTGACCGCGACGAACAGAGAAGATGCACAAGCTTCTTGCCATTGCGGCCGAACGGAAGGAGATATTTGCTCAAAACTTGCTGTGCTGGTGCAGACAGTGGCACCCGACATGCCTGCGTTGTCGCTTTAACCCGGGCACTCTTTGGGCGGGCGCAGCACGCAGAAACACCTAGATTGCAGATAAGCGCCTTTTCCCATTGACCGCGACGAACATAGAAGATGCACAAGCTTCTTGCCATTGCGGCCGAACGGAAGGAGATATTTGCTCAAAACTTGCTGTGCTGGTAAAGACAGTGGCACCCGACATGCCTGCGTTGTCGTTTTCACCCGGGCACTCTTTGGGCGGGCGCAGCACGCAGAAACACCTAGATTGCAGATAAGCGCCTTTTCCCATTGACCGCGACGAACAGAGAAGATGCACAAGCTTCTTGCCATTGCGGCCGAACGGAAGGAGATATTTGCTCAAAACTTGCTGTGCTGGTGCAGACAGTGGCACCCGACATGCCTGCGTTGTCGTTTTCACCCGGGCACTCTTTGGGCGGGCGCAGCACGCAGAAACACCTAGATTGCAGATAAGCGCCTTTTCCCATTGACCGCGACGAACAAAGAGGATGCACAAGCTTCTTGCCATTGCGGCCGAACGGAAGGAGATATTTGCTCAAAACTTGCTGTGCTGGTGCAGACAGTGGCACCCGACATGCCTGCGTTGTCGTTTTCACCCGGGCACTCTTTGGGCGGGCGCAGCACGCAGAAACACCTAGATTGCAGATAAGCGCCTTTTCCCATTGACCGCGACGAACAAAGAGGATGCACAAGCTTCTTGCCATTGCGGCCGAACGGAAGGAGATATTTGCTCAAAACTTGCTGTGCTGGTGCAGACAGTGGCACCCGACATGCCTGCGTTGTTGTTTTCACCCGGGCACTCTTTGGGCGGGCGCAGCACGCAGAAACACCTAGATTGCAGATAAGCGCCTTTTCCCATTGACCGCGACGAACAGAGAAGATGCACAAGCTTCTTGCCTAATGGAAGGAGATATTTGCTCAAAACTTGCTGTGCTGGTGCAGACAGGGGCACCCGACATGCCTGCGTTGTCGTTTTCACCCGGGCACTCTTTGGGCGGGCGCAGCACGCAGAAACACCTAGATTGCAGATAAGCGCCTTTTCCCATTGACCGCGACGAACAGAGAAGATGCACAAGCTTCTTGCCATTGCGGCCGAACGGAAGGAGATATTTGCTCAAAACTTGCTGTGCTGGTGCAGACAGTGGCACCCGACATGCCTGCGTTGTCGTTTTCACCTGGGCACTCTTTGGGCGGGCGCATCACGCAGAAACACCTAGATTGCAGATAAGCGCCTTTTCCCATTGACCGCGACGAACAGAGAGGATGCACAAGCTTCTTGCCATTGCGGCCGAATGGAAGGAGATATTTGCTCAAAACTTGCTGTGCTGGTGCAGACAGTGGCACCCGACATGCCTGCGTTGTCGCTTTAACCCGGGCACTCTTTGGGCGGGCGCAGCACGCAGAAACACCTAGATTGCAGATAAGCGCCTTGTCCCATTGACCGCGACGAACAGAGAAGATGCACAAGCTTCTTGCCATTGCGGCCGAACGGAAGGAGATATTTGCTCAAAACTTGCTGTGCTGGTGCAGACAGTGGCACCCGACATGCCTGCGTTGTCGTTTTCACCCGGGCACTCTTTGGGCGGGTGCAGCACGCAGAAACACCTAGATTGCAGATAAGCGCCTTTTCCCATTGACCGCGACGAACAGAGAAGATGCACAAGCTTCTTACCATTGCGGCCGAACGGAAGGAGATATTTGCTCAAAACTTGCTGTGCTGGTGCAGATAGTGGCACCCGACATGCCTGCGTTGTCCTTTTCACCCGGGCACTCTTTGGGCGGGCGCAGCACGCAGAAACACCTAGATTGCAGATAAGCGCCTTTTCCCATTGACCGCGACGAACAGAGAAGATTTACAAGCTTCTTACCATTGAGGCCGAACGGAAGGAGATATTTGCTCAAAACTTGCTGTGCTGGTGCAGACAGTGGCACCCGACATTCCTGCGTTGTCGATTTAACCCGGGCACTCTTTGGGCGGGCGCAGCACGCAGAAACACCTAGATTGCAGATAAGCGCCTTTTCCCATTGACCGCGAAGAACAGAGAAGATGCACAAGCTTCTTGCCATTGCGGCCGAACGGAAGGAGATATTTGCTCAAAACTTGCTGTGCTGGTGCAGACAGTGGCACCCGACATGCCTGCGTTGTCGTTTTCACCCGGGCACTCTTTGGGCGGGTGCAGCACGCAGAAACACCTAGATTGCAGATAAGCGCCTTTTCCCTTTGACCGCGACGAACAGAGAAGATGCACAAGCTTCTTGCCATTGCGGCCGAACGGAAGGAGATATTTGCTCAAAACTTGCTGTGCTGGTGCAGATAGTGGCACCCGACATGCCTGCGTTGTCCTTTTCACCCGGGCACTCTTTGGGCGGGCGCAGCACGCAGAAACACCTAGATTCCAGATAAGCGCCTTTTCCCATTGACCGCGACGAACAGAGAAGATGCACAAGCTTCTTGCCATTGCGGCCGAACGGAAGGAGATATTTGCTCAAAACTTGCTGTGCTGGTGCAGACAGTGGCACCCGACATGCCTGCGTTGTCGTTTTCACCCGTGCACTCTTTGAGCGGGTGCAGCACGCAGAAACACCTAGATTGCAGATAAGCGCCTTTTCCCATTGACCGCGACGAACAGAGAGGATGCACAAGCTTCTTGCCATTGCGGCCGAACGGAAGGAGATATTTGCTCAAAACTTGCTGTGCTGGTGCAGACAGTGGCACCCGACATGCCTGCGTTGTCGTTTTCACCCGGGCACTCTTTGGGCGGGCGCAGCACGCAGAAACACCTAGATTGCAGATAAGCGCCTTTTCCCATTGACCGCGACGAACAGAGAAGATGCACAAGCTTCTTAACATTGAGGCCGAACGGAAGGAGATATTTGCTCAAAACTTGCTGTGCTGGTGCAGACAGTGGCACCCGACATGCCTGCGTTGTCGCTTTAACCCGGGCACTCTTTGGGCGGGCGCAGCACGCAGAAACACCTAGATTGCAGATAAGCGCCTTTTCCCATTGACCGCGACGAACATAGAAGATGCACAAGCTTCTTGCCATTGCGGCCGAACGGAAGGAGATATTTGCTCAAAACTTGCTGTGCTGGTGCAGACAGTGGCACCCGACATGCCTGCGTTGTCGTTTTCACCCGGGCACTCTTTGGGCGGGCGCAGCACGCAGAAACACCTAGATTGCAGATAAGCGCCTTTTCCCATTGACCGCGACGAACATAGAAGATGCACAAGCTTCTTGCCATTGCGGCCGAACGGAAGGAGATATTTGCTCAAAACTTGCTGTGCTGGTGCAGACAGTGGCACCCGACATGCCTGCGTTAACGTTTTCACCCGGGCACTCTTTGGGCGGGCGCAGCACGCAGAAACACCTAGATTGCAGATAAGCGTCTTTTCCCATTGACCGCGACGAACAGAGAAGATGCACAAGCTTCTTGCCATTGCGGCCGAACGGAAGGAGATATTTGCTCAAAACTTGCTGTGCTGGTGCAGACAGTGGCACCTGACATGCCTGCGTTAACGTTTTCACCCGGGCACTCTTTGGGCGGGCGCAGCACGCAGAAACACCTAGATTGCAGATAAGCGCCTTTTCCCATTGACCGCGATGAACAGAGAAGATGCACAAGCTTCTTGCCATTGCGGCCGAACGGAAGGAGATATTTGCTCAAAACTTGCTGTGCTGGTGCAGACAGTGGCACCCGACATGCCTGCGTTGTCGTTTTCACCCGGGCACTCTTTGGGCGGACGCAGCACGCAGAAACACCTAGATTGCAGATAAGCGCCTTTTCCCATTGACCGCGACGAACAGAGAAGATGCACAAGCTTCTTGCCATTGCGGCCGAACGGAAGGAGATATTTGCTCAAAACTTGCTGTGCTGGTGCAGACAGTGGCACCCGACATGCCTGCGTTGTCGTTTTCACCCGGGCACTCTTTGGGCGGGTGCAGCACGCAGAAACACCTAGATTGCAGATAAGCGCCTTTTCCCATTGACCGCGACGAACAGAGAAGATGCACAAGCTTCTTACCATTGCGGCCGAACGGAAGGAGATATTTGCTCAAAACTTGCTGTGCTGGTGCAGATAGTGGCACCCGACATGCCTGCGTTGTCCTTTTCACCCGGGCACTCTTTGGGCGGGCGCAGCACGCAGAAACACCTAGATTGCAGATAAGCGCCTTTTCCCATTGACCGCGACGAACAGAGAAGATGCACAAGCTTCTTGCCATTGCGGCCGAACGGAAGGAGATATTTGCTCAAAACTTGCTGTGCTGGTGCAGACAGTGGCACCCGACATGCCTGCGTTGTCGTTTTCACCCGTGCACTCTTTGAGCGGGTGCAGCACGCAGAAACACCTAGATTGCAGATAAGCGCCTTTTCCCAGTGACCGCGACGAACAGAGAGGATGCACAAGCTTCTTGCCATTGCGGCCGAACGGAAGGAGATATTTGCTCAAAACTTGCTGTGCTGGTGCAGACAGTGGCACCCGACATGCCTGCGTTGTCGTTTTCACCCGGGCACTCTTTGGGCGGGCGCAGCACGCAGAAACACCTAGATTGCAGATAAGCGCCTTTTCCCATTGACCGCGACGAACAGAGAAGATGCACAAGCTTCTTACCATTGAGGCCGAACGGAAGGAGATATTTGCTCAAAACTTGCTGTGCTGGTGCAGACAGTGGCACCCGACATGCCTGCGTTGTCGCTTTAACCCGGGCACTCTTTGGGCGGGCGCAGCACGCAGAAACACGTAGATTGCAGATAAGCGCCTTTTCCCATTGACCGCGACGAACATAGAAGATGCACAAGCTTCTTGCCATTGCGGCCGAACGGAAGGAGATATTTGCTCAAAACTTGCTGTGCTGGTGCAGACAGTGGCACCCAACATGCCTGCGTTGTCGTTTTCACCCGGGCACTCTTTGGGCGGGCGCAGCACGCAGAAACACCTAGATTGCAGATAAGCGCCTTTTCCCATTGACCGCGACGAACATAGAAGATGCACAAGCTTCTTGCCATTGCGGCCGAACGGAAGGAGATATTTGCTCAAAACTTGCTGTGCTGGTGCAGACAGTGGCACCCGACATGCCTGCGTTAACGTTTTCACCCGGGCACTCTTTGGGCGGGCGCAGCACGCAGAAACACCTAGATTGCAGATAAGCGCCTTTTCCCATTGACCGCGACGAACATAGAAGATGCACAAGCTTCTTGCCATTGCGGCCGAACGGAAGGAGATATTTGCTCAAAACTTGCTGTGCTGGTGCAGACAGTGGCACCCGACATGCCTGCGTTGTCGTTTTCACCCGGGCACTCTTTGGGCGGGCGCAGCACGCAGAAACACCTAGATTGCAGATAAGCGCCTTTTCCCATTGACCGCGACGAACATAGAAGATGCACAAGCTTCTTGCCATTGCGGCCGAACGGAAGGAGATATTTGCTCAAAACTTGCTGTGCTGGTGCAGACAGTGGCACCCGACATGCCTGCGTTAACGTTTTCACCCGGGCACTCTTTGGGCGGGCGCAGCACGCAGAAACACCTAGATTGCAGATAAGCGTCTTTTCCCATTGACCGCGACGAACAGAGAAGATGCACAAGCTTCTTGCCATTGCGGCCGAACGGAAGGAGATATTTGCTCAAAACTTGCTGTGCTGGTGCAGACAGTGGCACCTGACATGCCTGCGCTAACGTTTTCACCGGGGCACTCTTTGGGCGGGCGCAGCACGCAGAAACACCTAGATTGCAGATAAGCGCCTTTTCCCATTGACCGCGATGAACAGAGAAGATGCACAAGCTTCTTGCCATTGCGGCCGAACGGAAGGAGATATTTGCTCAAAACTTGCTGTGCTGGTGCAGACAGTGGCACCCGACATGCCTGCGTTGTCGTTTTCACCCGGGCACTCTTTGGGCGGGCGCAGCACGCAGAAACACCTAGATTGCAGATAAGCGCCTTTTCCCATTGACCGCGACGAACAGAGAAGATGCACAAGCTTCTTGCCATTGCGGCCGAACGGAAGGAGATATTTGCTCAAAACTTGCTGTGCTGGTGCAGACAGTGGCACCCGACATGCCTGCGTTGTCGTTTTCACCCGGGCACTCTTTGGGCGGGTGCAGCACGCAGAAACACCTAGATTGCAGATAAGCGCCTTTTCCCATTGACCGCGACGAACAGAGAAGATGCACAAGCTTCTTACCATTGCGGCCGAACGGAAGGAGATATTTGCTCAAAACTTGCTGTGCTGGTGCAGATAGTGGCACCCGACATGCCTGCGTTGTCCTTTTCACCCGGGCACTCTTTGGGCGGGCGCAGCACGCAGAAACACCTAGATTGCAGATAAGCGCCTTTTCCCATTGACCGCGACGAACAGAGAAGATGCACAAGCTTCTTGCCATTGCGGCCGAACGGAAGGAGATATTTGCTCAAAACTTGCTGTGCTGGTGCAGACAGTGGCACCCGACATGCCTGCGTTGTCGTTTTCACCCGTGCACTCTTTGAGCGGGTGCAGCACGCAGAAACACCTAGATTGCAGATAAGCGCCTTTTCCCAGTGACCGCGACGAACAGAGAGGATGCACAAGCTTCTTGCCATTGCGGCCGAACGGAAGGAGATATTTGCTCAAAACTTGCTGTGCTGGTGCAGACAGTGGCACCCGACATGCCTGCGTTGTCGTTTTCACCCGGGCACTCTTTGGGCGGGCGCAGCACGCAGAAACACCTAGATTGCAGATAAGCGCCTTTTCCCATTGACCGCGACGAACAGAGAAGATGCACAAGCTTCTTACCATTGAGGCCGAACGGAAGGAGATATTTGCTCAAAACTTGCTGTGCTGGTGCAGACAGTGGCACCCGACATGCCTGCGTTGTCGCTTTAACCCGGGCACTCTTTGGGCGGGCGCAGCACGCAGAAACACGTAGATTGCAGATAAGCGCCTTTTCCCATTGACCGCGACGAACATAGAAGATGCACAAGCTTCTTGCCATTGCGGCCGAACGGAAGGAGATATTTGCTCAAAACTTGCTGTGCTGGTGCAGACAGTGGCACCCAACATGCCTGCGTTGTCGTTTTCACCCGGGCACTCTTTGGGCGGGCGCAGCACGCAGAAACACCTAGATTGCAGATAAGCGCCTTTTCCCATTGACCGCGACGAACATAGAAGATGCACAAGCTTCTTGCCATTGCGGCCGAACGGAAGGAGATATTTGCTCAAAACTTGCTGTGCTGGTGCAGACAGTGGCACCCGACAAGCCTGCGTTAACGTTTTCACCCGGGCACTCTTTGGGCGGGCGCAGCACGCAGAAACACCTAGATTGCAGATAAGCGTCTTTTCCCATTGACCGCGACGAACAGAGAAGATGCACAAGCTTCTTGCCATTGCGGCCGAACGGAAAGAGATATTTGCTCAAAACTTGCTGTGCTGGTGCAGACAGTGGCACCTGACATGCCTGCGTTAACGTTTTCACCCGGGCACTCTTTGGGCGGGCGCAGCACGCAGAAACACCTAGATTGCAGATAAGTGCCTTTTCCCATTGACCGCGATGAACAGAGAAGATGCACAAGCTTCTTGCCATTGCGGCCGAACGGAAGGAGATATTTGCTCAAAACTTGCTGTGCTGGTGCAGACAGTGGCACCCGACATGCCTGCGTTGTCGTTTTCACCCGGGCACTCTTTGGGCGGGCGCAGCACGCAGAAACACCTAGATTGCAGATAAGCGCCTTTTCCCATTGACCGCGACGAACAGAGAAGATGCACAAGCTTCTTGCCATTGCGGCCGAACGGAAGGAGATATTTGCTCAAAACTTGCTGTGCTGGTGCAGACAGTGGCACCCGACATGCCTGCGTTGTCGTTTTCACCCGTGCACTCTTTGAGCGGGTGCAGCACGCAGAAACACCTAGATTGCAGATAAGCGCCTTTTCCCATTGACCGCGACGAACAGAGAAGATGCACAGGCTACTTGCCATTGCGGCCGAACGGAAGGAGATATTTGCTCAGAACTTGCTGTGCTGGTGCAGACAGTGGCACCCGACATGCCTGCCTTGTCGTTTTCACCCGGACACTCTTTGGGCGGGTGCAGCACGCAGAAACACCTAGATTGCAGATAAGCGCCTTTTCCCATTGACCGCGACGAACAGAGAAGATGCACAAGCTTCTTACCATTGCGGCCGAACGGAAGGAGATATTTGCTCAAAACTTGCTGTGCTGGTGCAGATAGTGGCACCCGACATGACTGCGTTGTCGATTTAACCCGGGCACTCTTTGGGCGGGCGCAGCACGCAGAAACACCTAGATTGCAGATAAGCGCCTTTTCCCATTGACCGCGACGAACAGAGAAGATTTACAAGCTTCTTACCATTGAGGCCGAACGGAAGGAGATATTTGCTCAAAACTTGCTGTGCTGGTGCAGACAGTGGCACCCGACATTCCTGCGTTGTCGATTTAACCCGGGCACTCTTTGGGCGGGCGCAGCACGCAGAAACACCTAGATTGCAGATAAGCGCCTTTTCCCATTGACCGCGAAGAACATAGAAGATGCACAAGCTTCTTGCCATTGCGGCCGAACGGAAGGAGATATTTGCTCAAAACTTGCTGTGCTGGTGCAGACAGTGGAACCCGACATGCCTGCGTTGTCGATTTAACCCGGGCACTCTTTGGGCGGGCGCAGCACGCAGAAACACCTAGATTGCAGATAAGCGCCTTTTCCCATTGACCGCGACGAACAGAGAAGATGCACAAGCTTCTTACCATTGAGGCCGAACGGAAGGAGATATTTGCTCAAATCTTCCTGTGCTGGTGCAGACAGTGGAACCCGACATGCCTGCGTTGTCGATTTAACCCGGGCACTCTTTGGGCGGGCGCAGCACGCAGAAACACCTAGATTGCAGATAAGCGCCTTTTCCCATTGACCGCGACGAACATAGAAGATGCACAAGCTTCTTGCCATTGCGGCCGAACGGAAGGAGATATTTGCTCAAAACTTGCTGTGCTGGTGCAGACAGTGGCACCCGACATGCCTGCGTTGTCGTTTTCACCCGGGCACTCTTTTGGCGGGCGCAGCATGCAGAAACACCTAGATTGCAGATAAGCGCCTTTTCCCATTGACCGCGACGAACAGAGAGGATGCACAAGCTTCTTGCCATTGCGGCCGAACGGAAGGAGATATTTGCTCAAAACTTGCTGTGCTGGTGCAGACAGTGGCACCCGACATGCCTGCGTTGTCGTTTTCACCCGGGCACTCTTTGGGCGGGCGCAGCACGCAGAAACACCTAGATTGCAGATAAGCGCCTTTTCCCATTGACCGCGACGAACAGAGAAGATGCACAAGCTTCTTGCCATTGCGGCCGAACGGAAGGAGATATTTGCTCAAAACTTGCTGTGCTGGTGCAGACAGTGGCACCGGACATGCCTGCGTTGTCGTTTTCACCCGGGCACTCTTTGGGCGGGCGCAGCACGCAGAAACACCTAGATTGCAGATAAGCGCCTTTTCCCATTGACCGCGACGAACAGAGAGGATGCACAAGCTTCTTGCCATTGCGGCCGAATGGAAGGAGATATTTGCTCAAAACTTGCTGTGCTGGTGCAGACAGTGGCACCCGACATGCCTGCGTTGTCGTTTTCACCTTGGCACTCTTTGGGCGGGCGCAGCACGCAGAAACACCTAGATTGCAGATAAGCGCCTTTTCCCATTGACCGCGACGAACAGAGAAGATGCACAAGCTTCTTGCCATTGCGGCCGAACGGAAGGAGATATTTGCTCAAAACTTGCTGTGCTGGTGCAGACAGTGGCACCCGACATGCCTGCGTTGTCGCTTTAACCCGGGCACTCTTTGGGCGGGCGCAGCACGCAGAAACACCTAGATTGCAGATAAGCGCCTTTTCCCATTGACCGCGACGAACATAGAAGATGCACAAGCTTCTTGCCATTGCGGCCGAAAGGAAGGAGATATTTGCTCAAAACTTGCTGTGCTGGTGCAGACAGTGGCACCCGACATGCCTGCGTTGTCGTTTTGACCCGGGCACTCTTTGGGCGGGCGCAGCACGCAGAAACACCTAGATTGCAGATAAGCGCCTTTTCCCATTGACCGCGACGAACAGAGAAGATGCACAAGCTTCTTGCCATTGCGGCCGAACGGAAGGAGATATTTGCTCAAAACTTGCTGTGCTGGTGCAGACAGTGGCACCCGACATGCCTGCGTTGTCGTTTTCACCTGGGCACTCTTTGGGCGGGCGAAGCACGCAGAAACACCTAGATTGCAGATAAGCGCCTTTTCCCATTGACCGCGACGAACAGAGAAGATGCACAAGCTTCTTGCCATTGCGGCCGAACGGAAGGAGATATTTGCTCAAAACTTGCTGTGCTGGTGCAGACAGTGGCACCCGACATGACTACGTTGTCGATTTAACCCGGGCACTCTTTGGGCGGGCACAGCACGCAGAAACACCTAAATTGCAGATAAGCGCCTTTTCCCATTGACCGCGACGAACATAGAAGATGCACAAGCTTCTTGCCATTGAGGCCGAACGGAAGGAGATATTTGCTCAAAACTTGCTGTGCTGGTGCAGACAGTGGCACCCGACATGCCTACGTTGTCGATTTAACCCGGGCACTCTTTGGGCGGGCGCAGCACGCAGAAACACCTAAATTGCTGAAAAGCGCCTTTTCCCATTGACCGCGACGAACAGAGAAGATGCACAAGCTTCTTGCCATTGCGGCCGAACGGAAGGAGATATTTGCTCAAAACTTGCTTTGCTGGTGCAGACAGTGGCACCCGACATGCCTGCGTTGTCGATTTAACCCGGGCACTCTTTGGGCGGGCGCAGCACGCAGAAACACCTAGATTGCAGATAAGCGCCTTTTCCCATTGACAGCGACGAACAGAGAAGATGCACAAGCTTCTTGCCATTGCGGCCGAACGGAAGGAGATATTTGCTCAAAACTTGCTGTGCTGGTGCAGACAGTGGCACCCGACATGCCTGCGTTGTCGTTTTCACCCGGGCACTCATTGGGCGGGCGCAGCACGCAGAAACACCTAGATTGCAGATAAGCGCCTTTTCCCATTGACCGCGACGAACAGAGAAGATGCACAAGCTTCTTGCCATTGCGGCCGAACGGAAGGAGATATTTGCTCAAAACTTGCTGTGCTGGTGCAGACAGTGGCACCCGACATGCCTGCGTTGTCGTTTTCACCCGGGCACTCTTTGGGCGGGCGCAGCACGCAGAAACACCTAGATTGCAGATAAGCGCCTTTTCCCATTGACAGCGACGAACAGAGAAGATGCACAAGCTTCTTGCCATTGCGGCCGAACGGAAGGAGATATTTGCTAAAAACTTGCTCTGCTGGTGCAGACAGTGGCACCCGACATGCCTGCGTTGTCGTTTTCACCCGGGCACTCTTTGGGCGGGCGCAGCACGCAGAAACACCTAGATTGCAGATAAGCGCCTTTTCCCATTGACCGCGACGAACAGAGAAGATGCACAAGCTTCTTACAATTGAGGCCGAACGGAAGGAGATATTTGCTCAAAACTTGCTGTGCTGGTGCAGACAGTGGCACCCGACATGCCTGCGTTGTCGATTTAACCCGGGCACTGTTTGGGCGGGCGCAGCACGCAGAAACACCTAGATTGCAGATAAGCGCCTTTTCCCATTGACCGCGACGAACATAGAAGATGCACAAGCTTCTTGCCATTGCGGCCGAACGGAAGGAGATATTTGCTCAAAACTTGCTGTGCTGGTGCAGACAGTGGCACCCGACATGCCTGCGTTGTCGTTTTCACCCGGGCACTCTTTGGGCGGGCGCAGCACGCAGAAACACCTAGATTGCAGATAAGCGCCTTTTCCCATTGACAGCGACGAACAGAGAAGATGCACAAGCTTCTTGCCATTGCGGCCGAACGGAAGGAGATATTTGCTAAAAACTTGCTGTGCTGGTGCAGACAGTGGCACCCGACATGCCTGCGTTGTCGTTTTCACCCGGGCACTCTTTGGGCGGGCGCAGCACGCAGAAACACCTAGATTGCAGATAAGCGCCTTTTCCCATTGACCGCGACGAACAGAGAGGATGCACAAGCTTCTTGCCATTGCGGCCTAATGGAAGGAGATATTTGCTCAAAACTTGCTGTGCTGGTGCAGACAGGGGCACCCGACATGCCTGCGTTGTCGTTTTGACCCGGGCACTCTTTGGGCGGGCGCAGCACGCAGAAACACCTAGATTGCAGATAAGCGCCTTTTCCCATTGACCGCGACGAACAGAGAAGATGCACAAGCTTCTTACCATTGAGGCCGAACGGAAGGAGATATTTGCTCAAAACTTGCTGTGCTGGTGCAGACAGTGGCACCCGACATGCCTAAGTTGTCGATTTAACCCGGGCACTCTTTGGGCGGGCGCAGCACGCAGAAACACCTAAATTGCTGAAAAGCGCCTTTTCCCATTGACCGCGACGAACAGAGAAGATGCACAAGCTTCTTGCCATTGCGGCCGAACGGAAGGAGATATTTGCTCAAAACTTGCTGTGCTGGTGCAGACAGTGGCACCCGACATGCCTGCGTTGTCGTTTTTACCCGGGCACTGTTTGGGCGGGTGCAGCACGCAGAAACACCTAGATTGCAGATAAGCGCCTTTTCCCATTGACCGCGACGAACAGAGATGCACAAGCTTCTTGCCATTGCGGCCGAACGGAAGGAGATATTTGCTCAAAACTTGCTGTGCTGGTGCAGACAGTGGCACCCGACATGCCTGCGTTGTCGTTTTCACCCGGGCACTCTTTGGGCGGGCGCAGCACGCAGAAACACCTAGATTGCAGATAAGCGCCTTTTCCCATTGACCGCGACGAACAGAGAAGATGCACAAGCTTCTTGCCATTGCGGCCGAACGGAAGGAGATATTTGCTCAAAACTTGCTGTGCTGGTGCAGACAGTGGCACCCGACATGCCTGCGTTGTCGTTTTCACCCGGGCACTCTTTGGGCGGGCGCAGCACGCAGAAACACCTAGATTGCAGATAAGCGCCTTTTCCCATTGACCGCGACGAACAGAGAGGATGCACAAGCTTCTTGCCATTGCGGACGAACGGAAGGAGATATTTGCTCAAAACTTGCTGTGCTGGTGCAGACAGTGGCACCCGACATGCCTGCGTTGTCGTTTTCACCCGGGCACTCTTTGGGCGGGCGCAGCACGCAGAAACACCTAGATTGCAGATAAGCGCCTTTTCCCATTGACCGCGACGAACAGAGAGGATGCACAAGCTTCTTGCCATTGCGGCCGAACGGAAGGAGATATTTGCTCAAAACTTGCTGTGCTGGTGCAGACAGTGGCACCCGACATGCCTGCGTTGTCGTTTTCACCCGGGCACTCTTTGGGCGGGTGCAGCACGCAGAAACACCTAGATTGCAGATAAGCGCCTTTTCCCATTGACCGCGACGAACAGAGAAGATGCACAAGCTTCTTGCCATTGCGGCCGAACGGAAGGAGATATTTGCTCAAAACTTGCTGTGCTGGTGCAGACAGTGGCACCCGACATGCCTGCGTTGTAGTTTTCACCCGAGCACTCTTTGGGCGGGCGCAGCACGTAGAAACACCTAGATTGCAGATAAGCGCCTTTTCCCATTGACCGCGACGAACAGAGAAGATGCACAAGCTTCTTGCCATTGCGGCCGAACGGAAGGAGATATTTGCTCAAAACTTGCTGTGCTGGTGCAGACAGTGGCACCCGACATGCCTGCGTTGTCGCTTTAACCCTGGCACTCTTTGGGCGGGCGCAGCACGCAGAAACACCTAGATTGCAGATAAGCGCCTTTTCCCATTGACCGCGACGAACATAGAAGATGCACAAGCTTCTTGCCATTGCGGCCGAAAGGAAGGAGATATTTGCTCAAAACTTGCTGTGCTGGTGCAGACAGTGGCACCCGACATGCCTGCGTTGTCGTTTTGACCCGGGCACTCTTTGGGCGGGCGCAGCACGCAGAAACACCTATATTGCAGATAAGCGCCTTTTCCCATTGACCGCGACGAACAGAGAAGATGCACAAGCTTCTTGCCATTGCGGCCGAACGGAAGGAGATATTTGCTCAAAACTTGCTGTGCTGGTGCAGACAGTGGCACCCGACATGCCTGCGTTGTCGTTTTCACCTGGGCACTCTTTGGGCGGGCGAAGCACGCAGAAACACCTAGATTGCAGATAAGCGCCTTTTCCCATTGACCGCGACGAACAGAGAAGATGCACAAGCTTCTTGCCATTGCGGCCGAACGGAAGGAGATATTTGCTCAAAACTTGCTGTGCTGGTGCAGACAGTAGCACCCGACATGCCTGCGTTGTCGTTTTCACCCGGGCACTCTTTGGGCGGGCGCAGCACGCAGAAACACCTAGATTGCAGATAAGCGCCTTTTCCCATTGACCGCGACGAACAGAGAAGATGCACAAGCTTCTTGCCATTGCGGCCGAACGGAAGGAGATATTTGCTCAAAACTTGCTGTGCTGGTGCAGACAGTGGCACCCGACATGCCTGCGTTGTCGTTTTCACCCGGGCACTCTTTGGGCGGGTGCAGCACGCAGAAACACCTAGATTGCAGATAAGCGCCTTTTCCCATTGACCGCGACGAACAGAGAAGATGCACAAGCTTCTTGCCATTGCGGCCGAACGGAAGGAGATATTTGCTCAAAACTTGCTGTGCTGGTGCAGACAGTGGCACCGGACATGCCTGCGTTGTCGTTTTCACCCGGGCACTCTTTGGGCGGGCGCAGCACGCAGAAACACCTAGATTGCAGATAAGCGCCTTTTCCCATTGACCGCGACGAACAGAGAGGATGCACAAGCTTCTTGCCATTGCGGCCGAATGGAAGGAGATATTTGCTCAAAACTTGCTGTGCTGGTGCAGACAGTGGCACCCGACATGCCTGCGTTGTCGTTTTCACCTTGGCACTCTTTGGGCGGGCGAAGCACGCAGAAACACCTAGATTGCAGATAAGCGCCTTTTCCCATTGACCGCGACGAACAGAGAAGATGCACAAGCTTCTTGCCATTGCGGCCGAACGGAAGGAGATATTTGCTCAAAACTTGCTTTGCTGGTGCAGACAGTGGCACCCGACATGCCTGCGTTGTAGTTTTCACCCGAGCACTCTTTGGGCGGGCGCAGCACGCAGAAACACCTAGATTGCAGATAAGCGCCTTTTCCCATTGACCGCGACGAACATAGAAGATGCACAAGCTTCTTGCCATTGCGGCCGAAAGGAAGGAGATATTTGCTCAAAACTTGCTGTGCTGGTGCAGACAGTGGCACCCGACATGCCTGCGTTGTCGTTTTGACCCGGGCACTCTTTGGGCGGGCGCAGCACGCAGAAACACCTAGATTGCAGATAAGCGCCTTTTCCCATTGACCGCGACGAACAGAGAAGATGCACAAGCTTCTTGCCATTGCGGCCGAACGGAAGGAGATATTTGCTCAAAACTTGCTGTGCTGGTGCAGACAGTGGCACCCGACATGCCTGCGTTGTCGTTTTCACCTGGGCACTCTTTGGGCGGGCGAAGCACGCAGAAACACCTAGATTGCAGATAAGCGCCTTTTCCCATTGACCGCGACGAACAGAGAAGATGCACAAGCTTCTTGCCATTGCGGCCGAACGGAAGGAGATATTTGCTCAAAACTTGCTGTGCTGGTGCAGACAGTAGCACCCGACATGCCTGCATTGTCGTTTTCACCCGGGCACTCTTTGGGCGGGCGCAGCACGCAGAAACACCTAGATTGCAGATAAGCGCCTTTTCCCATTGACCGCGACGAACAGAGAAGATGCACAAGCTTCTTGCCATTGCGGCCGAACGGAAGGAGATATTTGCTCAAAACTTGCTGTGCTGGTGCAGACAGTGGCACCCGACATGCCTGCGTTGTCGTTTTCACCCGGGCACTCTTTGGGCGGGTGCAGCACGCAGAAACACCTAGATTGCAGATAAGCGCCTTTTCCCATTGACCGCGACGAACAGAGAAGATGCACAAGCTTCTTGCCATTGCGGCCGAACGGAAGGAGATATTTGCTTAAAACTTGCTGTGCTGGTGCAGACAGTGGCACCCGACATGCCTGCGTTGTCATTTTCACCTTGGCACTCTTTGGGCGGGCGAAGCACGCAGAAACACCTAGATTGCAGATAAGCGCCTTTTCCCATTGACCGCGACGAACAGAGAAGATGCACAAGCTTCTTGCCATTGCGGCCGAACGGAAGGAGACATTTGCTCAAAACTTGCTGTGCTGGTGCAGACAGTGGCACCCGACATGCCTGCGTTGTCGTTTTCACCTTGGCACTCTTTGAGCGGGCGAAGCACGCAGAAACACCTAGATTGCAGATAAGCGCCTTTTCCCATTGACCGCGACGAACAGAGAAGATGCACAAGCTTCTTGCCATTGCGGCCGAACGGAAGGAGATATTTGCTCAAAACTTGCTGTGCTGGTGCAGACAGTGGCACCCGACATGCCTGCATTGTCGTTTTCACCTGGGCACTCTTTGGGCGGGCGAAGCACGCAGAAACACCTAGATTGCAGATAAGCGCCTTTTCCCATTGACCGCGACGAACAGAGAAGATGCACAAGCTTCTTGCCATTGCGGCCGAACGGAAGGAGATATTTGCTCAAAACTTGCTGTGCTGGTGCAGACAGTAGCACCCGACATGCCTGCATTGTCGTTTTCACCCGGGCACTCTTTGGGCGGGCGCAGCACGCAGAAACACCTAGATTGCAGATAAGCGCCTTTTCCCATTGACCGCGACGAACAGAGAAGATGCACAAGCTTCTTGCCATTGCGGCCGAACGGAAGGAGATATTTGCTCAAAACTTGCTGTGCTGGTGCAGACAGTGGCACCCGACATGCCTGCGTTGTCGTTTTCACCCGGGCACTCTTTGGGCGGGTGCAGCACGCAGAAACACCTAGATTGCAGATAAGCGCCTTTTCCCATTGACCGCGACGAACAGAGAAGATGCACAAGCTTCTTGCCATTGCGGCCGAACGGAAGGAGATATTTGCTCAAAACTTGCTGTGCTGGTGCAGACAGTGGCACCCGACATGCCTGCGTTGTCGTTTTCACCTTGGCACTCTTTGGGCGGGCGAAGCACGCAGAAACACCTAGATTGCAGATAAGCGCCTTTTCCCATTGACCGCGACGAACAGAGAAGATGCACAAGCTTCTTGCCATTGCGGCCGAACGGAAGGAGATATTTGCTCAAAACTTGCTGTGCTGGTGCAGACAGTGGCACCCGACATGCCTGCGTTGTCGTTTTCACCCGGGCACTCTTTGGGCGGGCGCAGCACGCAGAAACACCTAGATTGCAGATAAGCGCCTTTTCCCATTGACAGCGACGAACAGAGAAGATGCACAAGCTTCTTGCCATTGCGGCCGAACGGAAGGAGATATTTGCTAAAAACTTGCTGTGCTGGTGCAGACAGTGGCACCCGACATGCCTGCGTTGTCGTTTTCACCCGGGCACTCTTTGGGCGGGCACAGCACGCAGAAACACCTAAATTGCAGATAAGCGCCTTTTCCCATTGACCGCGACGAACATAGAAGATGCACAAGCTTCTTGCCATTGAGGCCGAACGGAAGGAGATATTTGCTCAAAACTTGCTGTGCTGGTGCAGACAGTGGCACCCGACATGCCTGCGTTGTCGTTTTCACCCGGGCACTCTTTGGGCGGGCGCAGCATGCAGAAACACCTAGATTGCAGATAAGCGCCTTTTCCCATTGACCGCGACGAACAGAGAAGATGCACAAGCTTCTTACCATTGAGGCCGAACGGAAGGAGATATTTGCTCAAAACTTGCTGTGCTGGTGCAGACAGTGGCACCCGACATGCCTGCGTTGTCGATTTAACCCGGGCACTGTTTGGGCGGGCGCAGCACGCAGAAACACCTAGATTGCAGATAAGCGCCTTTTCCCATTGACCGCGACGAACATAGAAGATGCACAAGCTTCTTGCCATTGCGGCCGAACGGAAGGAGATATTTGCTCAAAACTTGCTGTGCTGGTGCAGACAGTGGCACCCGACATGCCTACGTTGTCGATTTAACCCGGGCACTCTTTGGGCGGGCGCAGCACGCAGAAACACCTAAATTGCTGAAAAGCGCCTTTTCCCATTGACCGCGACGAACAGAGAAGATGCACAAGCTTCTTGCCATTGCGGCCGAACGGAAGGAGATATTTGCTCAAAACTTGCTGTGCTGGTGCAGACAGTGGCACCCGACATGCCTGCGTTGTCGTTTTCACCCGGGCACTCTTTGGGCGGGCGCAGCATGCAGAAACACCTAGATTGCAGATAAGCGCCTTTTCCCATTGACCGCGACGAACAGAGAAGATGCACAAGCTTCTTGCCATTGCGGCCGAACGGAAGGAGATATTTGCTCAAAACTTGCTGTGCTGGTGCAGACAGTGGCACCCGACATGCCTGCGTTGTCGTTTTCACCCGGGCACTCTTTGGGCGGGTGCAGCACGCAGAAACACCTAGATTGCAGATAAGCGCCTTTTCCCATTGACCGCGACGAACAGAGAGGATGCACAAGCTTCTTGCCATTGCGGCCAAACGGAAGGAGATATTTGCTCAAAACTTGCTGTGCTGGTGCAGACAGTGGCACCCGACATGCCTGCGTTGTCGTTTTTACCCGGGCACTGTTTGGGCGGGTGCAGCACGCAGAAACACCTAGATTGCAGATAAGCGCCTTTTCCCATTGACCGCGACGAACAGAGAAGATGCACAAGCTTCTTGCCATTGCGGCCGAACGGAAGGAGATATTTGCTCAAAACTTGCTGTGCTGGTGCAGACAGTGGCACCCGACATGCCTGCGTTGTCGTTTTCACCCGGGCACTCTTTGGGCGGGCGCAGCACGCAGAAACACCTAGATTGCAGATAAGCGCCTTTTCCCATTGACCGCGACGAACAGAGAGGATGCACAAGCTTCTTGCCATTGCGGCCTAATGGAAGGAGATATTTGCTCAAAACTTGCTGTGCTGGTGCAGACAGGGGCACCCGACATGCCTGCGTTGTCGTTTTCACCCGGGCACTCTTTGGGCGGGCGCAGCACGCAGAAACACCTAGATTGCAGATAAGCGCCTTTTCCCATTGACCGCGACGAACAGAGAAGATGCACAAGCTTCTTACCATTGAGGCCGAATGGAAGGAGATATTTGCTCAAAACTTGCTGTGCTGGTGCAGACAGTGGCACCCGACATGCCTACGTTGTCGATTTAACCCGGGCACTCTTTGGGCGGGCGCAGCACGCAGAAACACCTAAATTGCTGAAAAGCGCCTTTTCCCATTGACCGCGACGAACAGAGAAGATGCACAAGCTTCTTGCCATTGCGGCCGAACGGAAGGAGATATTTGCTCAAAACTTGCTGTGCTGGTGCAGACAGTGGCACCCGACATGCCTGCGTTGTCGTTTTCACCCGGGCACTCTTTGGGCGGGCGCAGCACGCAGAAACACCTAGATTGCAGATAAGCGCCTTTTCCCATTGACCGCGACGAACAGAGAGGATGCACAAGCTTCTTGCCATTGCGGACGAACGGAAGGAGATATTTGCTCAAAACTTGCTGTGCTGGTGCAGACAGTGGCACCCGACATGCCTGCGTTGTCGTTTTCACCCGGGCACTCTTTGGGCGGGCGCAGCACGCAGAAACACCTAGATTGCAGATAAGCGCCTTTTCCCATTGACCGCGACGAACAGAGAAGATGCACAAGCTTCTTGCCATTGCGGCCGAACGGAAGGAGATATTTGCTCAAAACTTGCTGTGCTGGTGCAGACAGTGGCACCCGACATGCCTGCGTTGTAGTTTTCACCCGAGCACTCTTTGGGCGGGCGCAGCACGCAGAAACACCTAGATTGCAGATAAGTGCCTTTTCCCATTGACCGCGACGAACAGAGAAGATGCACAAGCTTCTTGCCATTGCGGCCGAACGGAAGGAGATATTTGCTCAAAACTTGCTGTGCTGGTGCAGACAGTGGCACCCGACATGCCTGCGTTGTCGCTTTAACCCGGGCACTCTTTGGGCGGGCGCAGCACGCAGAAACACCTAGATTGCAGATAAGCGCCTTTTCCCATTGACCGCGACGAACATAGAAGATGCACAAGCTTCTTGCCATTGCGGCCGAAAGGAAGGAGATATTTGCTCAAAACTTGCTGTGCTGGTGCAGACAGTGGCACCCGACATGCCTGCGTTGTCGTTTTGACCCGGGCACTCTTTGGGCGGGCGCAGCACGCAGAAACACCTAGATTGCAGATAAGCGCCTTTTCCCATTGACCGCGACGAACAGAGAAGATGCACAAGCTTCTTGCCATTGCGGCCGAACGGAAGGAGATATTTGCTCAAAACTTGCTGTGCTGGTGCAGACAGTGGCACCGGACATGCCTGCGTTGTCGTTTTCACCCGGGCACTCTTTGGGCGGGCGCAGCACGCAGAAACACCTAGATTGCAGATAAGCGCCTTTTCCCATTGACCGCGACGAACAGAGAGGATGCACAAGCTTCTTGCCATTGCGGCCGAACGGAAGGAGATATTTGCTCAAAACTTGCTGTGCTGGTGCAGACAGTGGCACCCGACATGCCTGCGTTGTCGTTTTCACCTGGGCACTCTTTGGGCGGGCGAAGCACGCAGAAACACCTAGATTGCAGATAAGCGCCTTTTCCCATTGACCGCGACGAACAGAGAAGATGCACAAGCTTCTTGCCATTGCGGCCGAACGGAAGGAGATATTTGCTCAAAACTTGCTTTGCTGGTGCAGACAGTGGCACCCGACATGCCTGCGTTGTCGTTTTCACCCGGGCACTCTTTGGGCGGGCGCAGCACGCAGAAACACCTAGATTGCAGATAAGCGCCTTTTCCCATTGACGGCGACGAACAGAGAAGATGCACAAGCTTCTTGCCATTGCGGCCGAACGGAAGGAGATATTTGCTCAAAACTTGCTGTGCTGGTGCAGACAGTGGCACCCGACATGCCTGCGTTGTCGTTTTCACCCGGGCACTCTTTGGGCGGGTGCAGCACGCAGAAACACCTAGATTGCAGATAAGCGCCTTTTCCCATTGACCGCGACGAACAGAGAAGATGCACAAGCTTCTTGCCATTGCGGCCGAACGGAAGGAGATATTTGCTCAAAACTTGCTGTGCTGGTGCAGACAGTGGCACCCGACATGCCTGCGTTGTCGTTTTCACCCGGGCACTCTTTGGGCGGGCGCAGCACGCAGAAACACCTAGATTGCAGATAAGCGCCTTTTCCCATTGACCGCGACGAACAGAGAGGATGCACAAGCTTCTTGCCATTGCGGCCGAACAGAAGGAGATATTTGCTCAAAACTTGCTGTGCTGGTGCAGACAGTGGCACCCGACATGCCTGCGTTGTCGTTTTCACCTGGGCACTCTTTGGGCGGGCGAAGCTCGCAGAAACACCTAGATTGCAGATAAGCGCCTTTTCCCATTGACCGCGACGAACAGAGAAGATGCACAAGCTTCTTGCCATTGCGGCCGAACGGAAGGAGATATTTGCTCAAAACTTGCTGTGCTGGTGCAGACAGTGGCACCCGACATGCCTGCGTTGTCGATTTAACCCGGGCACTCTTTGGGCGGGCGCAGCACGCAGAAACACCTAGATTGCAGATAAGCGCCTTTTCCCATTGACAGCGACGAACAGAGAAGATGCACAAGCTTCTTGCCATTGCGGCCGAACGGAAGGAGATATTTGCTCAAAACTTGCTGTGCTGGTGCAGACAGTGGCACCCGACATGCCTGCGTTGTCGTTTTCACCCGGGCACTCTTTGGGCGGGCGCAGCACGCAGAAACACCTAGATTGCAGATAAGCGCCTTTTCCCATTGACCGCGACGAACAGAGAAGATGCACAAGCTTCTTGCCATTGCGGCCGAACGGAAGGAGATATTTGCTCAAAACTTGCTGTGCTGGTGCAGACAGTGGCACCCGACATGCCTGCGTTGTCGTTTTCACCCGGGCACTCTTTGGGCGGGCGCAGCACGCAGAAACACCTAGATTGCAGATAAGCGCCTTTTCCCATTGACAGCGACGAACAGAGAAGATGCACAAGCTTCTTGCCATTGCGGCCGAACGGAAGGAGATATTTGCTAAAAACTTGCTGTGCTGGTGCAGACAGTGGCACCCGACATGCCTGCGTTGTCGTTTTCACCCGGGCACTCTTTGGGCGGGCACAGCACGCAGAAACACCTAAATTGCAGATAAGCGCCTTTTCCCATTGACCGCGACGAACATAGAAGATGCACAAGCTTCTTGCCATTGAGGCCGAACGGAAGGAGATATTTGCTCAAAACTTGCTGTGCTGGTGCAGACAGTGGCACCCGACATGCCTACGTTGTCGATTTAACCCGGGCACTCTTTGGGCGGGCGCAGCACGCAGAAACACCTAAATTGCTGAAAAGCGCCTTTTCCCATTGACCGCGACGAACAGAGAAGATGCACAAGCTTCTTGCCATTGCGGCCGAACGGAAGGAGATATTTGCTCAAAACTTGCTGTGCTGGTGCAGACAGTGGCACCCGACATGCCTGCGTTGTCGTTTTCACCCGGGCACTCTTTGGGCGGGCGCAGCATGCAGAAACACCTAGATTGCAGATAAGCGCCTTTTCCCATTGACCGCGACGAACAGAGAAGATGCACAAGCTTCTTACCATTGAGGCCGAACGGAAGGAGATATTTGCTCAAAACTTGCTGTGCTGGTGCAGACAGTGGCACCCGACATGCCTGCGTTGTCGATTTAACCCGGGCACTGTTTGGGCGGGCGCAGCACGCAGAAACACCTAGATTGCAGATAAGCGCCTTTTCCCATTGACCGCGACGAACAGAGAAGATGCACAAGCTTCTTGCCATTGCGGCCGAACGGAAGGAGATATTTGCTCAAAACTTGCTGTGCTGGTGCAGACAGTGGCACCCGACATGCCTAAGTTGTCGTTTTCACCCGGGCACTCTTTGGGCGGGTGCAGCACGCAGAAACACCTAGATTGCAGATAAGCGCCTTTTCCCATTGACCGCGACGAACAGAGAGGATGCACAAGCTTCTTGCCATTGCGGCCGAACGGAAGGAGATATTAGCTCAAAACTAGCTGTGCTGGTGCAGACAGTGGCACCCGACATGCCTGCGTTGTCGTTTTCACCCGGGCACTCTTTGGGCGGGCGCAGCACGCAGAAACACCTAGATTGCAGATAAGCGCCTTTTCCCATTGACCGCGACGA
Source organism: Hyla sarda (assembly GCF_029499605.1). NCBI lineage: Eukaryota > Metazoa > Chordata > Amphibia > Anura > Hylidae > Hyla > Hyla sarda. The sequence continues at coordinate 271,515 of NW_026609966.1, read as the reverse complement.
ACAGAGAGGATGCACAAGCTTCTTGCCATTGCGGCCGAACGGAAGGAGATATTTGCTCAAAACTAGCTGTGCTGGTGCAGACAGTGGCACCCGACATGCCTGCGTTATCGTTTTCACCCGGGCACTCTTTGGGCGGGCGCAGCACGCAGAAACACCTAGATTGCAGATAAGCGCCTTTTCCCATTGACCGCGATGAACAGAGAAGATGCACAAGCTTCTTGCCATTGCGGCCGAACGGAAGGAGATATTTGCTCAAAACTTGCTGTGCTGGTGCAGACAGTGGCACCCGACATGCCTGATTTGTCGTTTTCACCCGGGCACTTTTTGGGCGGGCGCAGCACGCAGAAACACCTAGATTGCAGATAAGCGCCTTTTCCCATTGACCGCGACGAACAGAGAAGATGCACAAGCTTCTTGCCATTGCGGCCGAACGGAAGGAGATATTTGCTAAAAACTTGCTCTGCTGGTGCAGACAGTGGCACCCGACATGCCTGCGTTGTCGTTTTCACCCGGGCACTCTTTGGGCGGGCGCAGCACGCAGAAACACCTAGATTGCAGATAAGCGCCTTTTCCCATTGACCGCGACGAACAGAGAGGATGCACAAGCTTCTTGCCATTGCGGCCTAATGGAAGGAGATATTTGCTCAAAACTTGCTGTGCTGGTGCAGACAGGGGCACCCGACATGCCTGCGTTGTCGTTTTCACCCGGGCACTCTTTGGGCGGGCGCAGCACGCAGAAACACCTAGATTGCAGATAAGCGCCTTTTCCCATTGACCGCGACGAACAGAATAGATGCACAAGCTTCTTACCATTGAGGCCGAACGGAAGGAGATATTTGCTCAAAACTTGCTGTGCTGGTGCAGACAGTGGCACCCGACATGCCTACGTTGTCGATTTAACCCGGGCACTCTTTGGGCGGGCACAGCACGCAGAAACACCTAAATTGCAGATAAGCGCCTTTTCCCATTGACCGCGACGAACATAGAAGATGCACAAGCTTCTTGCCATTGAGGCCGAACGGAAGGAGATATTTGCTCAAAACTTACTGTGCTGGTGCAGACAGTGGCACCCGACATGCCTACGTTGTCGATTTAACCCGGGCACTCTTTGGGCGGGCGCAGCACGCAGAAACACCTAAATTGCTGAAAAGCGCCTTTTCCCATTGACCGCGACGAACAGAGAAGATGCACAAGCTTCTTGCCATTGCGGCCGAACGGAAGGAGATATTTGCTCAAAACTTGCTGTGCTGGTGCAGACAGTGGCACCCGACATGCCTGCGTTGTCGTTTTCACCCGGGCACTCTTTGGGCGGGCGCAGCATGCAGAAACACCTAGATTGCAGATAAGCGCCTTTTCCCATTGACCGCGACGAACAGAGAAGATGCACAAGCTTCTTACCATTGAGGCCGAACGGAAGGAGATATTTGCTCAAAACTTGCTGTGCTGGTGCAGACAGTGGCACCCGACATGCCTGCGTTGTCGATTTAACCCGGGCACTGTTTGGGCGGGCGCAGCACGCAGAAACACCTAGATTGCAGATAAGCGCCTTTTCCCATTGACCGCGACGAACATAGAAAATGCACAAGCTTCTTGCCATTGCGGCCGAACGGAAGGAGATATTTGCTCAAAACTTGCTGTGCTGGTGCAGACAGTGGCACCCGACATGCCTGCGTTGTCGTTTTCACCCGGGCACTCTTTGGGCGGGCGCAGCACGCAGAAACACCTAGATTGCAGATAAGCGCCTTTTCCCATTGACAGCGACGAACAGAGAAGATGCACAAGCTTCTTGCCATTGCGGCCGAACGGAAGGAGATATTTGCTAAAAACTTGCTGTGCTGGTGCAGACAGTGGCACCCGACATGCCTGCGTTGTCGTTTTCACCCGGGCACTCTTTGGGCGGGCGCAGCACGCAGAAACACCTAGATTGCAGATAAGCGCCTTTTCCCATTGACCGCGACGAACAGAGAGGATGCACAAGCTTCTTGCCATTGCGGCCTAATGGAAGGAGATATTTGCTCAAAACTTGCTGTGCTGGTGCAGACAGGGGCACCCGACATGCCTGCGTTGTCGTTTTCACCCGGGCACTCTTTGGGCGGGCGCAGCACGCAGAAACACCTAGATTGCAGATAAGCGCCTTTTCCCATTGACCGCGACGAACAGAGAAGATGCACAAGCTTCTTACCATTGAGGCCGAACGGAAGGAGATATTTGCTCAAAACTTGCTGTGCTGGTGCAGACAGTGGCACCCGACATGCCTACGTTGTCGATTTAAGCCGGGCACTCTTTGGGCGGGCACAGCACGCAGAAACACCTAAATTGCAGATAAGCGCCTTTTCCCATTGACCGCGACGAACATAGAAGATGCACAAGCTTCTTGCCATTGAGGCCGAACGGAAGGAGATATTTGCTCAAAACTTGCTGTGCTGGTGCAGACAGTGGCACCCGACATGCCTACGTTGTCGATTTAACCCGGGCACTCTTTGGGCGGGCGCAGCACGCAGAAACACCTAAATTGCTGAAAAGCGCCTTTTCCCATTGACCGCGACGAACAGAGAAGATGCACAAGCTTCTTGCCATTGCGGCCGAACGGAAGGAGATATTTGCTCAAAACTTGCTGTGCTGGTGCAGACAGTGGCACCCGACATGCCTGCGTTGTCGTTTTCACCCGGGCACTCTTTGGGCGGGCGCAGCATGCAGAAACACCTAGATTGCAGATAAGCGCCTTTTCCCATTGACCGCGACGAACATAGAAGATGCACAAGCTTCTTGCCATTGCGGCCGAAAGGAAGGAGATATTTGCTCAAAACTTGCTGTGCTGGTGCAGACAGTGGCACCCGACATGCCTGCGTTGTCGTTTTGACCCGGGCACTCTTTGGGCGGGCGCAGCACGCAGAAACACCTAGATTGCAGATAAGCGCCTTTTCCCATTGACCGCGACGAACAGAGAAGATGCACAAGCTTCTTGCCATTGCGGCCGAACGGAAGGAGATATTTGCTCAAAACTTGCTGTGCTGGTGCAGACAGTGGCACCCGACATGCCTGCGTTGTCGTTTTCACCTGGGCACTCTTTGGGCGGGCGAAGCACGCAGAAACACCTAGATTGCAGATAAGCGCCTTTTCCCATTGACGGCGACGAACAGAGAAGATGCACAAGCTTCTTGCCATTGCGGCCGAACGGAAGGAGATATTTGCTCAAAACTTGCTGTGCTGGTGCAGACAGTGGCACCCGACATGCCTGCGTTGTCGTTTTCACCCGGGCACTCTTTGGGCGGGTGCAGCACGCAGAAACACCTAGATTGCAGATAAGCGCCTTTTCCCATTGACCGCGACGAACAGAGAAGATGCACAAGCTTCTTGCCATTGCGGCCGAACGGAAGGAGATATTTGCTCAAAACTTGCTGTGCTGGTGCAGACAGTGGCACCCGACATGCCTGCGTTGTCGTTTTCACCCGGGCACTCTTTGGGCGGGCGCAGCACGCAGAAACACCTAGATTGCAGATAAGCGCCTTTTCCCATTGACCGCGACGAACAGAGAGGATGCACAAGCTTCTTGCCATTGCGGCCGAACGGAAGGAGATATTTGCTCAAAACTTGCTGTGCTGGTGCAGACAGTGGCACCCGACATGCCTGCGTTGTCGTTTTCACCTGGGCACTCTTTGGGCGGGCGAAGCACGCAGAAACACCTAGATTGCAGATAAGCGCCTTTTCCCATTGACCGCGACGAACAGAGAAGATGCACAAGCTTCTTGCCATTGCGGCCGAACGGAAGGAGATATTTGCTCAAAACTTGCTGTGCTGGTGCAGACAGTGGCACCCGACATGCCTGCGTTGTCGTTTTCACCCGGGCACTCTTTGGGCGGGCGCAGCACGCAGAAACACCTAGATTGCAGATAAGCGCCTTTTCCCATTGACCGCGACGAACAGAGAAGATGCACAAGCTTCTTGCCATTGCGGCCGAACGGAAGGAGATATTTGCTCAAAACTTGCTGTGCTGGTGCAGACAGTGGCACCCGACATGCCTGCGTTGTCGTTTTCACCCGGGCACTCTTTGGGCGGGCGCAGCACGCAGAAACACCTAGATTGCAGATAAGCGCCTTTTCCCATTGACCGCGACGAACAGAGAAGATGCACAAGCTTCTTACCTTTGAGGCCGAACGGAAGGAGATATTTGCTCAAAACTTGCTGTGCTGGTGCAGACAGTGGCACCCGACATGCCTGCGTTGTCGATTTAACCCGGGCACTCTTTGGGCGGGCGCAGCACGCAGAAACACCTAGATTGCAGATAAGCGCCTTTTCCCATTGACAGCGACGAACAGAGAAGATGCACAAGCTTCTTGCCATTGCGGCCGAACGGAAGGAGATATTTGCTCAAAACTTGCTGTGCTGGTGCAGACAGTGGCACCCGACATGCCTGCGTTGTCGTTTTCACCCGGGCACTCTTTGGGCGGGCGCAGCACGCAGAAACACCTAGATTGCAGATAAGCGCCTTTTCCCATTGACCGCGACGAACAGAGAAGATGCACAAGCTTCTTGCCATTGCGGCCGAACGGAAGGAGATATTTGCTCAAAACTTGCTGTGCTGGTGCAGACAGTGGCACCCGACATGCCTGCGTTGTCGTTTTCACCCGGGCACTCTTTGGGCGGGCGCAGCACGCAGAAACACCTAGATTGCAGATAAGCGCCTTTTCCCATTGACAGCGACGAACAGAGAAGATGCACAAGCTTCTTGCCATTGCGGCCGAACGGAAGGAGATATTTGCTAAAAACTTGCTCTGCTGGTGCAGACAGTGGCACCCGACATGCCTGCGTTGTCGTTTTCACCCGGGCACTCTTTGGGCGGGCGCAGCACGCAGAAACACCTAGATTGCAGATAAGCGCCTTTTCCCATTGACCGCGACGAACAGAGAGGATGCACAAGCTTCTTGCCATTGCGGCCTAATGGAAGGAGATATTTGCTCAAAACTTGCTGTGCTGGTGCAGACAGGGGCACCCGACATGCCTGCGTTGTCGTTTTCACCCGGGCACTCTTTGGGCGGGCGCAGCACGCAGAAACACCTAGATTGCAGATAAGCGCCTTTTCCCATTGACCGCGACGAACAGAATAGATGCACAAGCTTCTTACCATTGAGGCCGAACGGAAGGAGATATTTGCTCAAAACTTGCTGTGCTGGTGCAGACAGTGGCACCCGACATGCCTACGTTGTCGATTTAACCCGGGCACTCTTTGGGCGGGCACAGCACGCAGAAACACCTAAATTGCAGATAAGCGCCTTTTCCCATTGACCGCGACGAACATAGAAGATGCACAAGCTTCTTGCCATTGAGGCCGAACGGAAGGAGATATTTGCTCAAAACTTGCTGTGCTGGTGCAGACAGTGGCACCCGACATGCCTACGTTGTCGATTTAACCCGGGCACTCTTTGGGCGGGCGCAGCACGCAGAAACACCTAAATTGCTGAAAAGCGCCTTTTCCCATTGACCGCGACGAACAGAGAAGATGCACAAGCTTCTTGCCATTGCGGCCGAACGGAAGGAGATATTTGCTCAAAACTTGCTGTGCTGGTGCAGACAGTGGCACCCGACATGCCTGCGTTGTCGTTTTCACCCGGGCACTCTTTGGGCGGGCGCAGCATGCAGAAACACCTAGATTGCAGATAAGCGCCTTTTCCCATTGACCGCGACGAACAGAGAAGATGCACAAGCTTCTTACCATTGAGGCCGAACGGAAGGAGATATTTGCTCAAAACTTGCTGTGCTGGTGCAGACAGTGGCACCCGACATGCCTGCGTTGTCGATTTAACCCGGGCACTGTTTGGGCGGGCGCAGCACGCAGAAACACCTAGATTGCAGATAAGCGCCTTTTCCCATTGACCGCGACGAACATAGAAGATGCACAAGCTTCTTGCCATTGCGGCCGAACGGAAGGAGATATTTGCTCAAAACTTGCTGTGCTGGTGCAGACAGTGGCACCCGACATGCCTGCGTTGTCGTTTTCACCCGGGCACTCTTTGGGCGGGCGCAGCACGCAGAAACACCTAGATTGCAGATAAGCGCCTTTTCCCATTGACAGCGACGAACAGAGAAGATGCACAAGCTTCTTGCCATTGCGGCCGAACGGAAGGAGATATTTGCTAAAAACTTGCTGTGCTGGTGCAGACAGTGGCACCCGACATGCCTGCGTTGTCGTTTTCACCCGGGCACTCTTTGGGCGGGCGCAGCACGCAGAAACACCTAGATTGCAGATAAGCGCCTTTTCCCATTGACCGCGACGAACAGAGAGGATGCACAAGCTTCTTGCCATTGCGGCCTAATGGAAGGAGATATTTGCTCAAAACTTGCTGTGCTGGTGCAGACAGGGGCACCCGACATGCCTGCGTTGTCGTTTTCACCCGGGCACTCTTTGGGCGGGCGCAGCACGCAGAAACACCTAGATTGCAGATAAGCGCCTTTTCCCATTGACCGCGACGAACAGAGAAGATGCACAAGCTTCTTACCATTGAGGCCGAACGGAAGGAGATATTTGCTCAAAACTTGCTGTGCTGGTGCAGACAGTGGCACCCGACATGCCTACGTTGTCGATTTAACCCGGGCACTCTTTGGGCGGGCACAGCACGCAGAAACACCTAAATTGCAGATAAGCGCCTTTTCCCATTGACCGCGACGAACATAGAAGATGCACAAGCTTCTTGCCATTGAGGCCGAACGGAAGGAGATATTTGCTCAAAACTTGCTGTGCTGGTGCAGACAGTGGCACCCGACATGCCTACGTTGTCGATTTAACCCGGGCACTCTTTGGGCGGGCGCAGCACGCAGAAACACCTAAATTGCTGAAAAGCGCCTTTTCCCATTGACCGCGACGAACAGAGAAGATGCACAAGCTTCTTGCCATTGCGGCCGAACGGAAGGAGATATTTGCTCAAAACTTGCTGTGCTGGTGCAGACAGTGGCACCCGACATGCCTGCGTTGTCGTTTTCACCCGGGCACTCTTTGGGCGGGCGCAGCATGCAGAAACACCTAGATTGCAGATAAGCGCCTTTTCCCATTGACCGCGACGAACAGAGAAGATGCACAAGCTTCTTACCATTGAGGCCGAACGGAAGGAGATATTTGCTCAAAACTTGCTGTGCTGGTGCAGACAGTGGCACCCGACATGCCTGCGTTGTCGATTTAACCCGGGCACTGTTTGGGCGGGCGCAGCACGCAGAAACACCTAGATTGCAGATAAGCGCCTTTTCCCATTGACCGCGACGAACATAGAAGATGCACAAGCTTCTTGCCATTGCGGCCGAACGGAAGGAGATATTTGCTCAAAACTTGCTGTGCTGGTGCAGACAGTGGCACCCGACATGCCTGCATTGTCGTTTTCACCCGGGCACTCTTTGGGTGGGTGCAGCACGCAGAAACACCTAGATTGCAGATAAGCGCCTTTTCCCATTGACCGCGACGAACAGAGAGGATGCACAAGCTTCTTGCCATTGCGGCCGAACGGAAGGAGATATTTGCTCAAAACTTGCTGTGCTGGTGCAGACAGTGGCACCCGACATGCCTACGTTGTCGATTTAACCCGGGCACTCTTTGGGCGGGCACAGCACGCAGAAACACCTAAATTGCAGATAAGCGACTTTTCCCATTGACCGCGACGAACATAGAAGATGCACAAGCTTCTTGCCATTGAGGCCGAACGGAAGGAGATATTTGCTCAAAACTTGCTGTGCTGGTGCAGACAGTGGCACCCGACATGCCTACGTTGTCGATTTAACCCGGGCACTCTTTGGGCGGGCGCAGCACGCAGAAACACCTAAATTGCTGAAAAGCGCCTTTTCCCATTGACCGCGACGAACAGAGAAGATGCACAAGCTTCTTGCCATTGCGGCCGAACGGAAGGAGATATTTGCTCAAAACTTGCTGTGCTGGTGCAGACAGTGGCACCCGACATGCCTGCGTTGTCGTTTTCACCCGGGCACTCTTTGGGCGGGCGCAGCATGCAGAAACACCTAGATTGCAGATAAGCGCCTTTTCCCATTGACCGCGACGAACAGAGAAGATGCACAAGCTTCTTGCCATTGCGGCCGAACGGAAGGAGATATTTGCTCAAAACTTGCTGTGCTGGTGCAGACAGTGGCACCCGACATGCCTGCGTTGTCGTTTTCACCCGGGCACTCTTTGGGCGGGTGCAGCACGCAGAAACACCTAGATTGCAGATAAGCGCCTTTTCCCATTGACCGCGACGAACAGAGAGGATGCACAAGCTTCTTGCCATTGCGGCCAAACGGAAGGAGATATTTGCTCAAAACTTGCTGTGCTGGTGCAGACAGTGGCACCCGACATGCCTGCGTTGTCGTTTTTACCCGGGCACTGTTTGGGCGGGTGCAGCACGCAGAAACACCTAGATTGCAGATAAGCGCCTTTTCCCATTGACCGCGACGAACAGAGAAGATGCACAAGCTTCTTGCCATTGCGGCCGAACGGAAGGAGATATTTGCTCAAAACTTGCTGTGCTGGTGCAGACAGTGGCACCCGACATGCCTGCGTTGTCGTTTTCACCCGGGCACTCTTTGGGCGGGCGCAGCACGCAGAAACACCTAGATTGCAGATAAGCGCCTTTTCCCATTGACCGCGACGAACAGAGAAGATGCACAAGCTTCTTACCATTGAGGCCGAATGGAAGGAGATATTTGCTCAAAACTTGCTGTGCTGGTGCAGACAGTGGCACCCGACATGCCTACGTTGTCGATTTAACCCGGGCACTCTTTGGGCGGGCGCAGCACGCAGAAACACCTAAATTGCTGAAAAGCGCCTTTTCCCATTGACCACGACGAACAGAGAAGATGCACAAGCTTCTTGCCATTGCGGCCGAACGGAAGGAGATATTTGCTCAAAACTTGCTGTGCTGGTGCAGACAGTGGCACCCGACATGCCTGCGTTGTCGTTTTCACCCGGGCACTCTTTGGGCGGGCGCAGCACGCAGAAACACCTAGATTGCAGATAAGCGCCTTTTCCCATTGACCGCGACGAACAGAGAAGATGCACAAGCTTCTTGCCATTGCGGCCGAACGGAAGGAGATATTTGCTCAAAACTTGCTGTGCTGGTGCAGACAGTGGCACCCGACATGCCTGCGTTGTCGTTTTCACCCGGGCACTCTTTGGGCGGGCGCAGCACGCAGAAACACCTAGATTGCAGATAAGCGCCTTTTCCCATTGACCGCGACGAACAGAGAGGATGCACAAGCTTCTTGCCATTGCGGACGAACGGAAGGAGATATTTGCTCAAAACTTGCTGTGCTGGTGCAGACAGTGGCACCCGACATGCCTGCGTTGTCGTTTTCACCCGGGCACTCTTTGGGCGGGCGCAGCACGCAGAAACACCTAGATTGCAGATAAGCGCCTTTTCCCATTGACCGCGACGAACAGAGAGGATGCACAAGCTTCTTGCCATTGCGGCCGAACGGAAGGAGATATTTGCTCAAAACTTGCTGTGCTGGTGCAGACAGTGGCACCCGACATGCCTGCGTTGTCGTTTTCACCCGGGCACTCTTTGGGCGGGTGCAGCACGCAGAAACACCTAGATTGCAGATAAGCGCCTTTTCCCATTGACCGCGACGAACAGAGAAGATGCACAAGCTTCTTGCCATTGCGGCCGAACGGAAGGAGATATTTGCTCAAAACTTGCTGTGCTGGTGCAGACAGTGGCACCGGACATGCCTGCGTTGTCGTTTTCACCCGGGCACTCTTTGGGCGGGCGCAGCACGCAGAAACACCTAGATTGCAGATAAGCGCCTTTTCCCATTGACCGCGACGAACAGAGAAGATGCACAAGCTTCTTGCCATTGCGGCCGAACGGAAGGAGATATTTGCTCAAAACTTGCTGTGCTGGTGCAGACAGTGGCACCCGACATGCCTGCGTTGTAGTTTTCACCCGAGCACTCTTTGGGCGGGCGCAGCACGCAGAAACACCTAGATTGCAGATAAGTGCCTTTTCCCATTGACCGCGACGAACAGAGAAGATGCACAAGCTTCTTGCCATTGCGGCCGAACGGAAGGAGATATTTGCTCAAAACTTGCTGTGCTGGTGCAGACAGTGGCACCCGACATGCCTGCGTTGTCGCTTTAACCCGGGCACTCTTTGGGCGGGCGCAGCACGCAGAAACACCTAGATTGCAGATAAGCGCCTTTTCCCATTGACCGCGACGAACATAGAAGATGCACAAGCTTCTTGCCATTGCGGCCGAAAGGAAGGAGATATTTGCTCAAAACTTGCTGTGCTGGTGCAGACAGTGGCACCCGACATGCCTGCGTTGTCGTTTTGACCCGGGCACTCTTTGGGCGGGCGCAGCACGCAGAAACACCTAGATTGCAGATAAGCGCCTTTTCCCATTGACCGCGACGAACAGAGAAGATGCACAAGCTTCTTGCCATTGCGGCCGAACGGAAGGAGATATTTGCTCAAAACTTGCTGTGCTGGTGCAGACAGTGGCACCCGACATGCCTGCGTTGTCGCTTTAACCCGGGCACTCTTTGGGCGGGCGCAGCACGCAGAAACACCTAGATTGCAGATAAGCGCCTTTTCCCATTGACCGCGACGAACATAGAAGATGCACAAGCTTCTTGCCATTGCGGCCGAAAGGAAGGAGATATTTGCTCAAAACTTGCTGTGCTGGTGCAGACAGTGGCACCCGACATGCCTGCGTTGTCGTTTTGACCCGGGCACTCTTTGGGCGGGCGCAGCACGCAGAAACACCTAGATTGCAGATAAGCGCCTTTTCCCATTGACCGCGACGAACAGAGAAGATGCACAAGCTTCTTGCCATTGCGGCCGAACGGAAGGAGATATTTGCTCAAAACTTGCTGTGCTGGTGCAGACAGTGGCACCCGACATGCCTGCGTTGTCGTTTTCACCTGGGCACTCTTTGGGCGGGCGAAGCACGCAGAAACACCTAGATTGCAGATAAGCGCCTTTTCCCATTGACCGCGACGAACAGAGAAGATGCACAAGCTTCTTGCCATTGCGGCCGAACGGAAGGAGATATTTGCTCAAAACTTGCTGTGCTGGTGCAGACAGTAGCACCCGACATGCCTGCGTTGTCGTTTTCACCCGGGCACTCTTTGGGCGGGCGCAGCACGCAGAAACACCTAGATTGCAGATAAGCGCCTTTTCCCATTGACCGCGACGAACAGAGAAGATGCACAAGCTTCTTGCCATTGCGGCCGAACGGAAGGAGATATTTGCTCAAAACTTGCTGTGCTGGTGCAGACAGTGGCACCGGACATGCCTGCGTTGTCGTTTTCACCCGGGCACTCTTTGGGCGGGCGCAGCACGCAGAAACACCTAGATTGCAGATAAGCGCCTTTTCCCATTGACCGCGACGAACAGAGAGGATGCACAAGCTTCTTGCCATTGCGGCCGAATGGAAGGAGATATTTGCTCAAAACTTGCTGTGCTGGTGCAGACAGTGGCACCCGACATGCCTGCGTTGTCGTTTTCACCCAGGCACTCTTTGGGCGGGCGAAGCACGCAGAAACACCTAGATTGCAGATAAGCGCCTTTTCCCATTGACCGCGACGAACAGAGAAGATGCACAAGCTTCTTGCCATTGCGGCCGAACGGAAGGAGATATTTGCTCAAAACTTGCTGTGCTGGTGCAGACAGTGGCACCCGACATGCCTGCGTTGTCGTTTTCACCTGGGCACTCTTTGGGCGGGCGAAGCACGCAGAAACACCTAGATTGCAGATAAGCGCCTTTTCCCATTGACCGCGACGAACAGAGAAGATGCACAAGCTTCTTGCCATTGCGGCCGAACGGAAGGAGATATTTGCTCAAAACTTGCTTTGCTGGTGCAGACAGTGGCACCCGACATGCCTGCGTTGTCGTTTTCACCCGGGCACTCTTTGGGCGGGCGCAGCACGCAGAAACACCTAGATTGCAGATAAGCGCCTTTTCCCATTGACGGCGACGAACAGAGAAGATGCACAAGCTTCTTGCCATTGCGGCCGAACGGAAGGAGATATTTGCTCAAAACTTGCTGTGCTGGTGCAGACAGTGGCACCCGACATGCCTGCGTTGTCGTTTTCACCCGGGCACTCTTTGGGCGGGTGCAGCACGCAGAAACACCTAGATTGCAGATAAGCGCCCTTTCCCATTGACCGCGACGAACAGAGAAGATGCACAAGCTTCTTGCCATTGCGGCCGAACGGAAGGAGATATTTGCTCAAAACTTGCTGTGCTGGTGCAGACAGTGGCACCCGACATGCCTGCGTTGTCGTTTTCACCCGGGCACTCTTTGGGCGGGCGCAGCACGCAGAAACACCTAGATTGCAGATAAGCGCCTTTTCCCATTGACCGCGACGAACAGAGAGGATGCACAAGCTTCTTGCCATTGCGGCCGAACAGAAGGAGATATTTGCTCAAAACTTGCTGTGCTGGTGCAGACAGTGGCACCCGACATGCCTGCGTTGTCGTTTTCACCTGGGCACTCTTTGGGCGGGCGAAGCTCGCAGAAACACCTAGATTGCAGATAAGCGCCTTTTCCCATTGACCGCGACGAACAGAGAAGATGCACAAGCTTCTTGCCATTGCGGCCGAACGGAAGGAGATATTTGCTCAAAACTTGCTGTGCTGGTGCAGACAGTGGCACCCGACATGCCTGCGTTGTCGATTTAACCCGGGCACTCTTTGGGCGGGCGCAGCACGCAGAAACACCTAGATTGCAGATAAGCGCCTTTTCCCATTGACAGCGACGAACAGAGAAGATGCACAAGCTTCTTGCCATTGCGGCCGAACGGAAGGAGATATTTGCTCAAAACTTGCTGTGCTGGTGCAGACAGTGGCACCCGACATGCCTGCGTTGTTGTTTTCACCCGGGCACTCTTTGGGCGGGTGCAGCACGCAGAAACACCTAGATTGCAGATAAGCGCCTTTTCCCATTGACCGCGACGAACAGAGAAGATGCACAAGCTTCTTGCCATTGCGGCCGAACGGAAGGAGATATTTGCTCAAAACTTGCTGTGCTGGTGCAGACAGTGGCACCGGACATGCCTGCGTTGTCGTTTTCACCCGGGCACTCTTTGGGCGGGCGCAGCACGCAGAAACACCTAGATTGCAGATAAGCGCCTTTTCCCATTGACCGCGACGAACAGAGAAGATGCACAAGCTTCTTGCCATTGCGGCCGAACGGAAGGAGATATTTGCTCAAAACTTGCTGTGCTGGTGCAGACAGTGGCACCCGACATGCCTGCGTTGTAGTTTTCACCCGAGCACTCTTTGGGCGGGCGCAGCACGCAGAAACACCTAGATTGCAGATAAGTGCCTTTTCCCATTGACCGCGACGAACAGAGAAGATGCACAAGCTTCTTGCCATTGCGGCCGAACGGAAGGAGATATTTGCTCAAAACTTGCTGTGCTGGTGCAGACAGTGGCACCCGACATGCCTGCGTTGTCGCTTTAACCCGGGCACTCTTTGGGCGGGCGCAGCACGCAGAAACACCTAGATTGCAGATAAGCGCCTTTTCCCATTGACCGCGACGAACATAGAAGATGCACAAGCTTCTTGCCATTGCGGCCGAAAGGAAGGAGATATTTGCTCAAAACTTGCTGTGCTGGTGCAGACAGTGGCACCCGACATGCCTGCGTTGTCGTTTTGACCCGGGCACTCTTTGGGCGGGCGCAGCACGCAGAAACACCTAGATTGCAGATAAGCGCCTTTTCCCATTGACCACGACGAACAGAGAAGATGCACAAGCTTCTTGCCATTGCGGCCGAACGGAAGGAGATATTTGCTCAAAACTTGCTGTGCTGGTGCAGACAGTGGCACCCGACATGCCTGCGTTGTCGCTTTAACCCGGGCACTCTTTGGGCGGGCGCAGCACGCAGAAACACCTAGATTGCAGATAAGCGCCTTTTCCCATTGACCGCGACGAACATAGAAGATGCACAAGCTTCTTGCCATTGCGGCCGAACGGAAGGAGATATTTGCTCAAAACTTGCTGTGCTGGTGCAGACAGTGGCACCCGACATGCCTGCGTTGTCGTTTTCACCCGGGCACTCTTTGGGCGGGTGCAGCACGCAGAAACACCTAGATTGCAGATAAGCGCCTTTTCCCATTGACCGCGACGAACAGAGAGGATGCACAAGCTTCTTACCATTGCGGCCGAACGGAAGGAGATATTTGCTCAAAACTTGCTGTGCTGGTGCAGACAGTGGCACCCGACATGCCTGCGTTGTCGTTTTCACCCGGGCACTCTTTGGGCGGGCGCAGCACGCAGAAACACCTAGATTGCAGATAAGCGCCTTTTCCCATTGACCGCGACGAACAGAGAAGATGCACAAGCTTCTTGCCATTGCGGCCGAACGGAAGGAGATATTTGCTCAAAACTTGCTGTGCTGGTGCAGACAGTGGCACCCGACATGCCTGATTTGTCGTTTTCACCCGGGCACTTTTTGGGCGGGCGCAGCACGCAGAAACACCTAGATTGCAGATAAGCGCCTTTTCCCATTGACCGCGACGAACAGAGAAGATGCACAAGCTTCTTGCCATTGCGGCCGAACGGAAGGAGATATTTGCTCAAAACTTGCTGTGCTGGTGCAGACAGTGGCACCCGACATGCCTACGTTGTCGATTTAACCCGGGCACTCTTTGGGCGGGCGCAGCACGCAGAAACACCTAAATTGCTGAAAAGCGCCTTTTCCCATTGACCGCGACGAACAGAGAAGATGCACAAGCTTCTTGCCATTGCGGCCGAACGGAAGGAGATATTTGCTCAAAACTTGCTGTGCTGGTGCAGACAGTGGCACCCGACATGCCTGCGTTGTCGTTTTCACCCGGGCACTCTTTGGGCGGGCGCAGCATGCAGAAACACCTAGATTGCAGATAAGCGCCTTTTCCCATTGACCGCGACGAACAGAGAAGATGCACAAGCTTCTTGCCATTGCGGCCGAACGGAAGGAGATATTTGCTCAAAACTTGCTGTGCTGGTGCAGACAGTGGCACCCGACATGCCTGCGTTGTCGTTTTCACCCGGGCACTCTTTGGGCGGGTGCAGCACGCAGAAACACCTAGATTGCAGATAAGCGCCTTTTCCCATTGACCGCGACGAACAGAGAGGATGCACAAGCTTCTTGCCATTGCGGCCAAACGGAAGGAGATATTTGCTCAAAACTTGCTGTGCTGGTGCAGACAGTGGCACCCGACATGCCTGCGTTGTCGTTTTTACCCGGGCACTGTTTGGGCGGGTGCAGCACGCAGAAACACCTAGATTGCAGATAAGCGCCTTTTCCCATTGACCGCGACGAACAGAGAAGATGCACAAGCTTCTTGCCATTGCGGCCGAACGGAAGGAGATATTTGCTCAAAACTTGCTGTGCTGGTGCAGACAGTGGCACCCGACATGCCTGCGTTGTCGTTTTCACCCGGGCACTCTTTGGGCGGGCGCAGCACGCAGAAACACCTAGATTGCAGATAAGCGCCTTTTCCCATTGACCGCGACGAACAGAGAGGATGCACAAGCTTCTTGCCATTGCGGCCTAATGGAAGGAGATATTTGCTCAAAACTTGCTGTGCTGGTGCAGACAGGGGCACCCGACATGCCTGCGTTGTCGTTTTCACCCGGGCACTCTTTGGGCGGGCGCAGCACGCAGAAACACCTAGATTGCAGATAAGCGCCTTTTCCCATTGACCGCGACGAACAGAGAAGATGCACAAGCTTCTTACCATTGAGGCCGAATGGAAGGAGATATTTGCTCAAAACTTGCTGTGCTGGTGCAGACAGTGGCACCCGACATGCCTACGTTGTCGATTTAACCCGGGCACTCTTTGGGCGGGCGCAGCACGCAGAAACACCTAAATTGCTGAAAAGCGCCTTTTCCCATTGACCGCGACGAACAGAGAAGATGCACAAGCTTCTTGCCATTGCGGCCGAACGGAAGGAGATATTTGCTCAAAACTTGCTGTGCTGGTGCAGACAGTGGCACCCGACATGCCTGCGTTGTCGTTTTCACCCGGGCACTCTTTGGGCGGGCGCAGCACGCAGAAACACCTAGATTGCAGATAAGCGCCTTTTCCCATTGACCGCGACGAACAGAGAGGATGCACAAGCTTCTTGCCATTGCGGACGAACGGAAGGAGATATTTGCTCAAAACTTGCTGTGCTGGTGCAGACAGTGGCACCCGACATGCCTGCGTTGTCGTTTTCACCCGGGCACTCTTTGGGCGGGCGCAGCACGCAGAAACACCTAGATTGCAGATAAGCGCCTTTTCCCATTGACCGCGACGAACAGAGAAGATGCACAAGCTTCTTGCCATTGCGGCCGAACGGAAGGAGATATTTGCTCAAAACTTGCTGTGCTGGTGCAGACAGTGGCACCCGACATGCCTGCGTTGTAGTTTTCACCCGAGCACTCTTTGGGCGGGCGCAGCACGCAGAAACACCTAGATTGCAGATAAGTGCCTTTTCCCATTGACCGCGACGAACAGAGAAGATGCACAAGCTTCTTGCCATTGCGGCCGAACGGAAGGAGATATTTGCTCAAAACTTGCTGTGCTGGTGCAGACAGTGGCACCCGACATGCCTGCGTTGTCGCTTTAACCCGGGCACTCTTTGGGCGGGCGCAGCACGCAGAAACACCTAGATTGCAGATAAGCGCCTTTTCCCATTGACCGCGACGAACATAGAAGATGCACAAGCTTCTTGCCATTGCGGCCGAAAGGAAGGAGATATTTGCTCAAAACTTGCTGTGCTGGTGCAGACAGTGGCACCCGACATGCCTGCGTTGTCGTTTTGACCCGGGCACTCTTTGGGCGGGCGCAGCACGCAGAAACACCTAGATTGCAGATAAGCGCCTTTTCCCATTGACCGCGACGAACAGAGAAGATGCACAAGCTTCTTGCCATTGCGGCCGAACGGAAGGAGATATTTGCTCAAAACTTGCTGTGCTGGTGCAGACAGTGGCACCGGACATGCCTGCGTTGTCGTTTTCACCCGGGCACTCTTTGGGCGGGCGCAGCACGCAGAAACACCTAGATTGCAGATAAGCGCCTTTTCCCATTGACCGCGACGAACAGAGAGGATGCACAAGCTTCTTGCCATTGCGGCCGAACGGAAGGAGATATTTGCTCAAAACTTGCTGTGCTGGTGCAGACAGTGGCACCCGACATGCCTGCGTTGTCGTTTTCACCTGGGCACTCTTTGGGCGGGCGAAGCACGCAGAAACACCTAGATTGCAGATAAGCGCCTTTTCCCATTGACCGCGACGAACAGAGAAGATGCACAAGCTTCTTGCCATTGCGGCCGAACGGAAGGAGATATTTGCTCAAAACTTGCTTTGCTGGTGCAGACAGTGGCACCCGACATGCCTGCGTTGTCGTTTTCACCCGGGCACTCTTTGGGCGGGCGCAGCACGCAGAAACACCTAGATTGCAGATAAGCGCCTTTTCCCATTGACGGCGACGAACAGAGAAGATGCACAAGCTTCTTGCCATTGCGGCCGAACGGAAGGAGATATTTGCTCAAAACTTGCTGTGCTGGTGCAGACAGTGGCACCCGACATGCCTGCGTTGTCGTTTTCACCCGGGCACTCTTTGGGCGGGTGCAGCACGCAGAAACACCTAGATTGCAGATAAGCGCCTTTTCCCATTGACCGCGACGAACAGAGAAGATGCACAAGCTTCTTGCCATTGCGGCCGAACGGAAGGAGATATTTGCTCAAAACTTGCTGTGCTGGTGCAGACAGTGGCACCCGACATGCCTGCGTTGTCGTTTTCACCCGGGCACTCTTTGGGCGGGCGCAGCACGCAGAAACACCTAGATTGCAGATAAGCGCCTTTTCCCATTGACCGCGACGAACAGAGAGGATGCACAAGCTTCTTGCCATTGCGGCCGAACAGAAGGAGATATTTGCTCAAAACTTGCTGTGCTGGTGCAGACAGTGGCACCCGACATGCCTGCGTTGTCGTTTTCACCTGGGCACTCTTTGGGCGGGCGAAGCTCGCAGAAACACCTAGATTGCAGATAAGCGCCTTTTCCCATTGACCGCGACGAACAGAGAAGATGCACAAGCTTCTTGCCATTGCGGCCGAACGGAAGGAGATATTTGCTCAAAACTTGCTGTGCTGGTGCAGACAGTGGCACCCGACATGCCTGCGTTGTCGATTTAACCCGGGCACTCTTTGGGCGGGCGCAGCACGCAGAAACACCTAGATTGCAGATAAGCGCCTTTTCCCATTGACAGCGACGAACAGAGAAGATGCACAAGCTTCTTGCCATTGCGGCCGAACGGAAGGAGATATTTGCTCAAAACTTGCTGTGCTGGTGCAGACAGTGGCACCCGACATGCCTGCGTTGTCGTTTTCACCCGGGCACTCTTTGGGCGGGCGCAGCACGCAGAAACACCTAGATTGCAGATAAGCGCCTTTTCCCATTGACCGCGACGAACAGAGAAGATGCACAAGCTTCTTGCCATTGCGGCCGAACGGAAGGAGATATTTGCTCAAAACTTGCTGTGCTGGTGCAGACAGTGGCACCCGACATGCCTGCGTTGTCGTTTTCACCCGGGCACTCTTTGGGCGGGCGCAGCACGCAGAAACACCTAGATTGCAGATAAGCGCCTTTTCCCATTGACAGCGACGAACAGAGAAGATGCACAAGCTTCTTGCCATTGCGGCCGAACGGAAGGAGATATTTGCTAAAAACTTGCTGTGCTGGTGCAGACAGTGGCACCCGACATGCCTGCGTTGTCGTTTTCACCCGGGCACTCTTTGGGCGGGCACAGCACGCAGAAACACCTAAATTGCAGATAAGCGCCTTTTCCCATTGACCGCGACGAACATAGAAGATGCACAAGCTTCTTGCCATTGAGGCCGAACGGAAGGAGATATTTGCTCAAAACTTGCTGTGCTGGTGCAGACAGTGGCACCCGACATGCCTACGTTGTCGATTTAACCCGGGCACTCTTTGGGCGGGCGCAGCACGCAGAAACACCTAAATTGCTGAAAAGCGCCTTTTCCCATTGACCGCGACGAACAGAGAAGATGCACAAGCTTCTTGCCATTGCGGCCGAACGGAAGGAGATATTTGCTCAAAACTTGCTGTGCTGGTGCAGACAGTGGCACCCGACATGCCTGCGTTGTCGTTTTCACCCGGGCACTCTTTGGGCGGGCGCAGCATGCAGAAACACCTAGATTGCAGATAAGCGCCTTTTCCCATTGACCGCGACGAACAGAGAAGATGCACAAGCTTCTTACCATTGAGGCCGAACGGAAGGAGATATTTGCTCAAAACTTGCTGTGCTGGTGCAGACAGTGGCACCCGACATGCCTGCGTTGTCGATTTAACCCGGGCACTGTTTGGGCGGGCGCAGCACGCAGAAACACCTAGATTGCAGATAAGCGCCTTTTCCCATTGACCGCGACGAACAGAGAAGATGCACAAGCTTCTTGCCATTGCGGCCGAACGGAAGGAGATATTTGCTCAAAACTTGCTGTGCTGGTGCAGACAGTGGCACCCGACATGCCTAAGTTGTCGTTTTCACCCGGGCACTCTTTGGGCGGGTGCAGCACGCAGAAACACCTAGATTGCAGATAAGCGCCTTTTCCCATTGACCGCGACGAACAGAGAGGATGCACAAGCTTCTTGCCATTGCGGCCGAACGGAAGGAGATATTAGCTCAAAACTAGCTGTGCTGGTGCAGACAGTGGCACCCGACATGCCTGCGTTGTCGTTTTCACCCGGGCACTCTTTGGGCGGGCGCAGCACGCAGAAACACCTAGATTGCAGATAAGCGCCTTTTCCCATTGACCGCGACGAACAGAGAGGATGCACAAGCTTCTTGCCATTGCGGCCGAACGGAAGGAGATATTTGCTCAAAACTAGCTGTGCTGGTGCAGACAGTGGCACCCGACATGCCTGCGTTATCGTTTTCACCCGGGCACTCTTTGGGCGGGCGCAGCACGCAGAAACACCTAGATTGCAGATAAGCGCCTTTTCCCATTGACCGCGATGAACAGAGAAGATGCACAAGCTTCTTGCCATTGCGGCCGAACGGAAGGAGATATTTGCTCAAAACTTGCTGTGCTGGTGCAGACAGTGGCACCCGACATGCCTGATTTGTCGTTTTCACCCGGGCACTTTTTGGGCGGGCGCAGCACGCAGAAACACCTAGATTGCAGATAAGCGCCTTTTCCCATTGACCGCGACGAACAGAGAAGATGCACAAGCTTCTTGCCATTGCGGCCGAACGGAAGGAGATATTTGCTAAAAACTTGCTCTGCTGGTGCAGACAGTGGCACCCGACATGCCTGCGTTGTCGTTTTCACCCGGGCACTCTTTGGGCGGGCGCAGCACGCAGAAACACCTAGATTGCAGATAAGCGCCTTTTCCCATTGACCGCGACGAACAGAGAGGATGCACAAGCTTCTTGCCATTGCGGCCTAATGGAAGGAGATATTTGCTCAAAACTTGCTGTGCTGGTGCAGACAGGGGCACCCGACATGCCTGCGTTGTCGTTTTCACCCGGGCACTCTTTGGGCGGGCGCAGCACGCAGAAACACCTAGATTGCAGATAAGCGCCTTTTCCCATTGACCGCGACGAACAGAATAGATGCACAAGCTTCTTACCATTGAGGCCGAACGGAAGGAGATATTTGCTCAAAACTTGCTGTGCTGGTGCAGACAGTGGCACCCGACATGCCTACGTTGTCGATTTAACCCGGGCACTCTTTGGGCGGGCACAGCACGCAGAAACACCTAAATTGCAGATAAGCGCCTTTTCCCATTGACCGCGACGAACATAGAAGATGCACAAGCTTCTTGCCATTGAGGCCGAACGGAAGGAGATATTTGCTCAAAACTTACTGTGCTGGTGCAGACAGTGGCACCCGACATGCCTACGTTGTCGATTTAACCCGGGCACTCTTTGGGCGGGCGCAGCACGCAGAAACACCTAAATTGCTGAAAAGCGCCTTTTCCCATTGACCGCGACGAACAGAGAAGATGCACAAGCTTCTTGCCATTGCGGCCGAACGGAAGGAGATATTTGCTCAAAACTTGCTGTGCTGGTGCAGACAGTGGCACCCGACATGCCTGCGTTGTCGTTTTCACCCGGGCACTCTTTGGGCGGGCGCAGCATGCAGAAACACCTAGATTGCAGATAAGCGCCTTTTCCCATTGACCGCGACGAACAGAGAAGATGCACAAGCTTCTTACCATTGAGGCCGAACGGAAGGAGATATTTGCTCAAAACTTGCTGTGCTGGTGCAGACAGTGGCACCCGACATGCCTGCGTTGTCGATTTAACCCGGGCACTGTTTGGGCGGGCGCAGCACGCAGAAACACCTAGATTGCAGATAAGCGCCTTTTCCCATTGACCGCGACGAACATAGAAAATGCACAAGCTTCTTGCCATTGCGGCCGAACGGAAGGAGATATTTGCTCAAAACTTGCTGTGCTGGTGCAGACAGTGGCACCCGACATGCCTGCGTTGTCGTTTTCACCCGGGCACTCTTTGGGCGGGCGCAGCACGCAGAAACACCTAGATTGCAGATAAGCGCCTTTTCCCATTGACAGCGACGAACAGAGAAGATGCACAAGCTTCTTGCCATTGCGGCCGAACGGAAGGAGATATTTGCTAAAAACTTGCTGTGCTGGTGCAGACAGTGGCACCCGACATGCCTGCGTTGTCGTTTTCACCCGGGCACTCTTTGGGCGGGCGCAGCACGCAGAAACACCTAGATTGCAGATAAGCGCCTTTTCCCATTGACCGCGACGAACAGAGAGGATGCACAAGCTTCTTGCCATTGCGGCCTAATGGAAGGAGATATTTGCTCAAAACTTGCTGTGCTGGTGCAGACAGGGGCACCCGACATGCCTGCGTTGTCGTTTTCACCCGGGCACTCTTTGGGCGGGCGCAGCACGCAGAAACACCTAGATTGCAGATAAGCGCCTTTTCCCATTGACCGCGACGAACAGAGAAGATGCACAAGCTTCTTACCATTGAGGCCGAACGGAAGGAGATATTTGCTCAAAACTTGCTGTGCTGGTGCAGACAGTGGCACCCGACATGCCTACGTTGTCGATTTAAGCCGGGCACTCTTTGGGCGGGCACAGCACGCAGAAACACCTAAATTGCAGATAAGCGCCTTTTCCCATTGACCGCGACGAACATAGAAGATGCACAAGCTTCTTGCCATTGAGGCCGAACGGAAGGAGATATTTGCTCAAAACTTGCTGTGCTGGTGCAGACAGTGGCACCCGACATGCCTACGTTGTCGATTTAACCCGGGCACTCTTTGGGCGGGCGCAGCACGCAGAAACACCTAAATTGCTGAAAAGCGCCTTTTCCCATTGACCGCGACGAACAGAGAAGATGCACAAGCTTCTTGCCATTGCGGCCGAACGGAAGGAGATATTTGCTCAAAACTTGCTGTGCTGGTGCAGACAGTGGCACCCGACATGCCTGCGTTGTCGTTTTCACCCGGGCACTCTTTGGGCGGGCGCAGCATGCAGAAACACCTAGATTGCAGATAAGCGCCTTTTCCCATTGACCGCGACGAACATAGAAGATGCACAAGCTTCTTGCCATTGCGGCCGAAAGGAAGGAGATATTTGCTCAAAACTTGCTGTGCTGGTGCAGACAGTGGCACCCGACATGCCTGCGTTGTCGTTTTGACCCGGGCACTCTTTGGGCGGGCGCAGCACGCAGAAACACCTAGATTGCAGATAAGCGCCTTTTCCCATTGACCGCGACGAACAGAGAAGATGCACAAGCTTCTTGCCATTGCGGCCGAACGGAAGGAGATATTTGCTCAAAACTTGCTGTGCTGGTGCAGACAGTGGCACCCGACATGCCTGCGTTGTCGTTTTCACCTGGGCACTCTTTGGGCGGGCGAAGCACGCAGAAACACCTAGATTGCAGATAAGCGCCTTTTCCCATTGACGGCGACGAACAGAGAAGATGCACAAGCTTCTTGCCATTGCGGCCGAACGGAAGGAGATATTTGCTCAAAACTTGCTGTGCTGGTGCAGACAGTGGCACCCGACATGCCTGCGTTGTCGTTTTCACCCGGGCACTCTTTGGGCGGGTGCAGCACGCAGAAACACCTAGATTGCAGATAAGCGCCTTTTCCCATTGACCGCGACGAACAGAGAAGATGCACAAGCTTCTTGCCATTGCGGCCGAACGGAAGGAGATATTTGCTCAAAACTTGCTGTGCTGGTGCAGACAGTGGCACCCGACATGCCTGCGTTGTCGTTTTCACCCGGGCACTCTTTGGGCGGGCGCAGCACGCAGAAACACCTAGATTGCAGATAAGCGCCTTTTCCCATTGACCGCGACGAACAGAGAGGATGCACAAGCTTCTTGCCATTGCGGCCGAACGGAAGGAGATATTTGCTCAAAACTTGCTGTGCTGGTGCAGACAGTGGCACCCGACATGCCTGCGTTGTCGTTTTCACCTGGGCACTCTTTGGGCGGGCGAAGCACGCAGAAACACCTAGATTGCAGATAAGCGCCTTTTCCCATTGACCGCGACGAACAGAGAAGATGCACAAGCTTCTTGCCATTGCGGCCGAACGGAAGGAGATATTTGCTCAAAACTTGCTGTGCTGGTGCAGACAGTGGCACCCGACATGCCTGCGTTGTCGTTTTCACCCGGGCACTCTTTGGGCGGGCGCAGCACGCAGAAACACCTAGATTGCAGATAAGCGCCTTTTCCCATTGACCGCGACGAACAGAGAAGATGCACAAGCTTCTTGCCATTGCGGCCGAACGGAAGGAGATATTTGCTCAAAACTTGCTGTGCTGGTGCAGACAGTGGCACCCGACATGCCTGCGTTGTCGTTTTCACCCGGGCACTCTTTGGGCGGGCGCAGCACGCAGAAACACCTAGATTGCAGATAAGCGCCTTTTCCCATTGACCGCGACGAACAGAGAAGATGCACAAGCTTCTTACCTTTGAGGCCGAACGGAAGGAGATATTTGCTCAAAACTTGCTGTGCTGGTGCAGACAGTGGCACCCGACATGCCTGCGTTGTCGATTTAACCCGGGCACTCTTTGGGCGGGCGCAGCACGCAGAAACACCTAGATTGCAGATAAGCGCCTTTTCCCATTGACAGCGACGAACAGAGAAGATGCACAAGCTTCTTGCCATTGCGGCCGAACGGAAGGAGATATTTGCTCAAAACTTGCTGTGCTGGTGCAGACAGTGGCACCCGACATGCCTGCGTTGTCGTTTTCACCCGGGCACTCTTTGGGCGGGCGCAGCACGCAGAAACACCTAGATTGCAGATAAGCGCCTTTTCCCATTGACCGCGACGAACAGAGAAGATGCACAAGCTTCTTGCCATTGCGGCCGAACGGAAGGAGATATTTGCTCAAAACTTGCTGTGCTGGTGCAGACAGTGGCACCCGACATGCCTGCGTTGTCGTTTTCACCCGGGCACTCTTTGGGCGGGCGCAGCACGCAGAAACACCTAGATTGCAGATAAGCGCCTTTTCCCATTGACAGCGACGAACAGAGAAGATGCACAAGCTTCTTGCCATTGCGGCCGAACGGAAGGAGATATTTGCTAAAAACTTGCTCTGCTGGTGCAGACAGTGGCACCCGACATGCCTGCGTTGTCGTTTTCACCCGGGCACTCTTTGGGCGGGCGCAGCACGCAGAAACACCTAGATTGCAGATAAGCGCCTTTTCCCATTGACCGCGACGAACAGAGAGGATGCACAAGCTTCTTGCCATTGCGGCCTAATGGAAGGAGATATTTGCTCAAAACTTGCTGTGCTGGTGCAGACAGGGGCACCCGACATGCCTGCGTTGTCGTTTTCACCCGGGCACTCTTTGGGCGGGCGCAGCACGCAGAAACACCTAGATTGCAGATAAGCGCCTTTTCCCATTGACCGCGACGAACAGAATAGATGCACAAGCTTCTTACCATTGAGGCCGAACGGAAGGAGATATTTGCTCAAAACTTGCTGTGCTGGTGCAGACAGTGGCACCCGACATGCCTACGTTGTCGATTTAACCCGGGCACTCTTTGGGCGGGCACAGCACGCAGAAACACCTAAATTGCAGATAAGCGCCTTTTCCCATTGACCGCGACGAACATAGAAGATGCACAAGCTTCTTGCCATTGAGGCCGAACGGAAGGAGATATTTGCTCAAAACTTGCTGTGCTGGTGCAGACAGTGGCACCCGACATGCCTACGTTGTCGATTTAACCCGGGCACTCTTTGGGCGGGCGCAGCACGCAGAAACACCTAAATTGCTGAAAAGCGCCTTTTCCCATTGACCGCGACGAACAGAGAAGATGCACAAGCTTCTTGCCATTGCGGCCGAACGGAAGGAGATATTTGCTCAAAACTTGCTGTGCTGGTGCAGACAGTGGCACCCGACATGCCTGCGTTGTCGTTTTCACCCGGGCACTCTTTGGGCGGGCGCAGCATGCAGAAACACCTAGATTGCAGATAAGCGCCTTTTCCCATTGACCGCGACGAACAGAGAAGATGCACAAGCTTCTTACCATTGAGGCCGAACGGAAGGAGATATTTGCTCAAAACTTGCTGTGCTGGTGCAGACAGTGGCACCCGACATGCCTGCGTTGTCGATTTAACCCGGGCACTGTTTGGGCGGGCGCAGCACGCAGAAACACCTAGATTGCAGATAAGCGCCTTTTCCCATTGACCGCGACGAACATAGAAGATGCACAAGCTTCTTGCCATTGCGGCCGAACGGAAGGAGATATTTGCTCAAAACTTGCTGTGCTGGTGCAGACAGTGGCACCCGACATGCCTGCGTTGTCGTTTTCACCCGGGCACTCTTTGGGCGGGCGCAGCACGCAGAAACACCTAGATTGCAGATAAGCGCCTTTTCCCATTGACAGCGACGAACAGAGAAGATGCACAAGCTTCTTGCCATTGCGGCCGAACGGAAGGAGATATTTGCTAAAAACTTGCTGTGCTGGTGCAGACAGTGGCACCCGACATGCCTGCGTTGTCGTTTTCACCCGGGCACTCTTTGGGCGGGCGCAGCACGCAGAAACACCTAGATTGCAGATAAGCGCCTTTTCCCATTGACCGCGACGAACAGAGAGGATGCACAAGCTTCTTGCCATTGCGGCCTAATGGAAGGAGATATTTGCTCAAAACTTGCTGTGCTGGTGCAGACAGGGGCACCCGACATGCCTGCGTTGTCGTTTTCACCCGGGCACTCTTTGGGCGGGCGCAGCACGCAGAAACACCTAGATTGCAGATAAGCGCCTTTTCCCATTGACCGCGACGAACAGAGAAGATGCACAAGCTTCTTACCATTGAGGCCGAACGGAAGGAGATATTTGCTCAAAACTTGCTGTGCTGGTGCAGACAGTGGCACCCGACATGCCTACGTTGTCGATTTAACCCGGGCACTCTTTGGGCGGGCACAGCACGCAGAAACACCTAAATTGCAGATAAGCGCCTTTTCCCATTGACCGCGACGAACATAGAAGATGCACAAGCTTCTTGCCATTGAGGCCGAACGGAAGGAGATATTTGCTCAAAACTTGCTGTGCTGGTGCAGACAGTGGCACCCGACATGCCTACGTTGTCGATTTAACCCGGGCACTCTTTGGGCGGGCGCAGCACGCAGAAACACCTAAATTGCTGAAAAGCGCCTTTTCCCATTGACCGCGACGAACAGAGAAGATGCACAAGCTTCTTGCCATTGCGGCCGAACGGAAGGAGATATTTGCTCAAAACTTGCTGTGCTGGTGCAGACAGTGGCACCCGACATGCCTGCGTTGTCGTTTTCACCCGGGCACTCTTTGGGCGGGCGCAGCATGCAGAAACACCTAGATTGCAGATAAGCGCCTTTTCCCATTGACCGCGACGAACAGAGAAGATGCACAAGCTTCTTACCATTGAGGCCGAACGGAAGGAGATATTTGCTCAAAACTTGCTGTGCTGGTGCAGACAGTGGCACCCGACATGCCTGCGTTGTCGATTTAACCCGGGCACTGTTTGGGCGGGCGCAGCACGCAGAAACACCTAGATTGCAGATAAGCGCCTTTTCCCATTGACCGCGACGAACATAGAAGATGCACAAGCTTCTTGCCATTGCGGCCGAACGGAAGGAGATATTTGCTCAAAACTTGCTGTGCTGGTGCAGACAGTGGCACCCGACATGCCTGCATTGTCGTTTTCACCCGGGCACTCTTTGGGTGGGTGCAGCACGCAGAAACACCTAGATTGCAGATAAGCGCCTTTTTCCATTGACCGCGACGAACAGAGAGGATGCACAAGCTTCTTGCCATTGCGGCCGAACGGAAGGAGATATTTGCTCAAAACTTGCTGTGCTGGTGCAGACAGTGGCACCCGACATGCCTACGTTGTCGATTTAACCCGGGCACTCTTTGGGCGGGCACAGCACGCAGAAACACCTAAATTGCAGATAAGCGACTTTTCCCATTGACCGCGACGAACATAGAAGATGCACAAGCTTCTTGCCATTGAGGCCGAACGGAAGGAGATATTTGCTCAAAACTTGCTGTGCTGGTGCAGACAGTGGCACCCGACATGCCTACGTTGTCGATTTAACCCGGGCACTCTTTGGGCGGGCGCAGCACGCAGAAACACCTAAATTGCTGAAAAGCGCCTTTTCCCATTGACCGCGACGAACAGAGAAGATGCACAAGCTTCTTGCCATTGCGGCCGAACGGAAGGAGATATTTGCTCAAAACTTGCTGTGCTGGTGCAGACAGTGGCACCCGACATGCCTGCGTTGTCGTTTTCACCCGGGCACTCTTTGGGCGGGCGCAGCATGCAGAAACACCTAGATTGCAGATAAGCGCCTTTTCCCATTGACCGCGACGAACAGAGAAGATGCACAAGCTTCTTGCCATTGCGGCCGAACGGAAGGAGATATTTGCTCAAAACTTGCTGTGCTGGTGCAGACAGTGGCACCCGACATGCCTGCGTTGTCGTTTTCACCCGGGCACTCTTTGGGCGGGTGCAGCACGCAGAAACACCTAGATTGCAGATAAGCGCCTTTTCCCATTGACCGCGACGAACAGAGAGGATGCACAAGCTTCTTGCCATTGCGGCCAAACGGAAGGAGATATTTGCTCAAAACTTGCTGTGCTGGTGCAGACAGTGGCACCCGACATGCCTGCGTTGTCGTTTTTACCCGGGCACTGTTTGGGCGGGTGCAGCACGCAGAAACACCTAGATTGCAGATAAGCGCCTTTTCCCATTGACCGCGACGAACAGAGAAGATGCACAAGCTTCTTGCCATTGCGGCCGAACGGAAGGAGATATTTGCTCAAAACTTGCTGTGCTGGTGCAGACAGTGGCACCCGACATGCCTGCGTTGTCGTTTTCACCCGGGCACTCTTTGGGCGGGCGCAGCACGCAGAAACACCTAGATTGCAGATAAGCGCCTTTTCCCATTGACCGCGACGAACAGAGAAGATGCACAAGCTTCTTACCATTGAGGCCGAATGGAAGGAGATATTTGCTCAAAACTTGCTGTGCTGGTGCAGACAGTGGCACCCGACATGCCTACGTTGTCGATTTAACCCGGGCACTCTTTGGGCGGGCGCAGCACGCAGAAACACCTAAATTGCTGAAAAGCGCCTTTTCCCATTGACCACGACGAACAGAGAAGATGCACAAGCTTCTTGCCATTGCGGCCGAACGGAAGGAGATATTTGCTCAAAACTTGCTGTGCTGGTGCAGACAGTGGCACCCGACATGCCTGCGTTGTCGTTTTCACCCGGGCACTCTTTGGGCGGGCGCAGCACGCAGAAACACCTAGATTGCAGATAAGCGCCTTTTCCCATTGACCGCGACGAACAGAGAAGATGCACAAGCTTCTTGCCATTGCGGCCGAACGGAAGGAGATATTTGCTCAAAACTTGCTGTGCTGGTGCAGACAGTGGCACCCGACATGCCTGCGTTGTCGTTTTCACCCGGGCACTCTTTGGGCGGGCGCAGCACGCAGAAACACCTAGATTGCAGATAAGCGCCTTTTCCCATTGACCGCGACGAACAGAGAGGATGCACAAGCTTCTTGCCATTGCGGACGAACGGAAGGAGATATTTGCTCAAAACTTGCTGTGCTGGTGCAGACAGTGGCACCCGACATGCCTGCGTTGTCGTTTTCACCCGGGCACTCTTTGGGCGGGCGCAGCACGCAGAAACACCTAGATTGCAGATAAGCGCCTTTTCCCATTGACCGCGACGAACAGAGAGGATGCACAAGCTTCTTGCCATTGCGGCCGAACGGAAGGAGATATTTGCTCAAAACTTGCTGTGCTGGTGCAGACAGTGGCACCCGACATGCCTGCGTTGTCGTTTTCACCCGGGCACTCTTTGGGCGGGTGCAGCACGCAGAAACACCTAGATTGCAGATAAGCGCCTTTTCCCATTGACCGCGACGAACAGAGAAGATGCACAAGCTTCTTGCCATTGCGGCCGAACGGAAGGAGATATTTGCTCAAAACTTGCTGTGCTGGTGCAGACAGTGGCACCGGACATGCCTGCGTTGTCGTTTTCACCCGGGCACTCTTTGGGCGGGCGCAGCACGCAGAAACACCTAGATTGCAGATAAGCGCCTTTTCCCATTGACCGCGACGAACAGAGAAGATGCACAAGCTTCTTGCCATTGCGGCCGAACGGAAGGAGATATTTGCTCAAAACTTGCTGTGCTGGTGCAGACAGTGGCACCCGACATGCCTGCGTTGTCGTTTTCACCTGGGCACTCTTTGGGCGGGCGAAGCACGCAGAAACACCTAGATTGCAGATAAGCGCCTTTTCCCATTGACGGCGACGAACAGAGAAGATGCACAAGCTTCTTGCCATTGCGGCCGAACGGAAGGAGATATTTGCTCAAAACTTGCTGTGCTGGTGCAGACAGTGGCACCCGACATGCCTGCGTTGTCGTTTTCACCCGGGCACTCTTTGGGCGGGTGCAGCACGCAGAAACACCTAGATTGCAGATAAGCGCCTTTTCCCATTGACCGCGACGAACAGAGAAGATGCACAAGCTTCTTGCCATTGCGGCCGAACGGAAGGAGATATTTGCTCAAAACTTGCTGTGCTGGTGCAGACAGTGGCACCCGACATGCCTGCGTTGTCGTTTTCACCCGGGCACTCTTTGGGCGGGCGCAGCACGCAGAAACACCTAGATTGCAGATAAGCGCCTTTTCCCATTGACCGCGACGAACAGAGAGGATGCACAAGCTTCTTGCCATTGCGGCCGAACGGAAGGAGATATTTGCTCAAAACTTGCTGTGCTGGTGCAGACAGTGGCACCCGACATGCCTGCGTTGTCGTTTTCACCTGGGCACTCTTTGGGCGGGCGAAGCACGCAGAAACACCTAGATTGCAGATAAGCGCCTTTTCCCATTGACCGCGACGAACAGAGAAGATGCACAAGCTTCTTGCCATTGCGGCCGAACGGAAGGAGATATTTGCTCAAAACTTGCTGTGCTGGTGCAGACAGTGGCACCCGACATGCCTGCGTTGTCGTTTTCACCCGGGCACTCTTTGGGCGGGCGCAGCACGCAGAAACACCTAGATTGCAGATAAGCGCCTTTTCCCATTGACCGCGACGAACAGAGAAGATGCACAAGCTTCTTGCCATTGCGGCCGAACGGAAGGAGATATTTGCTCAAAACTTGCTGTGCTGGTGCAGACAGTGGCACCCGACATGCCTGCGTTGTCGTTTTCACCCGGGCACTCTTTGGGCGGGCGCAGCACGCAGAAACACCTAGATTGCAGATAAGCGCCTTTTCCCATTGACCGCGACGAACAGAGAAGATGCACAAGCTTCTTACCTTTGAGGCCGAACGGAAGGAGATATTTGCTCAAAACTTGCTGTGCTGGTGCAGACAGTGGCACCCGACATGCCTGCGTTGTCGATTTAACCCGGGCACTCTTTGGGCGGGCGCAGCACGCAGAAACACCTAGATTGCAGATAAGCGCCTTTTCCCATTGACAGCGACGAACAGAGAAGATGCACAAGCTTCTTGCCATTGCGGCCGAACGGAAGGAGATATTTGCTCAAAACTTGCTGTGCTGGTGCAGACAGTGGCACCCGACATGCCTGCGTTGTCGTTTTCACCCGGGCACTCTTTGGGCGGGCGCAGCACGCAGAAACACCTAGATTGCAGATAAGCGCCTTTTCCCATTGACCGCGACGAACAGAGAAGATGCACAAGCTTCTTGCCATTGCGGCCGAACGGAAGGAGATATTTGCTCAAAACTTGCTGTGCTGGTGCAGACAGTGGCACCCGACATGCCTGCGTTGTCGTTTTCACCCGGGCACTCTTTGGGCGGGCGCAGCACGCAGAAACACCTAGATTGCAGATAAGCGCCTTTTCCCATTGACAGCGACGAACAGAGAAGATGCACAAGCTTCTTGCCATTGCGGCCGAACGGAAGGAGATATTTGCTAAAAACTTGCTCTGCTGGTGCAGACAGTGGCACCCGACATGCCTGCGTTGTCGTTTTCACCCGGGCACTCTTTGGGCGGGCGCAGCACGCAGAAACACCTAGATTGCAGATAAGCGCCTTTTCCCATTGACCGCGACGAACAGAGAGGATGCACAAGCTTCTTGCCATTGCGGCCTAATGGAAGGAGATATTTGCTCAAAACTTGCTGTGCTGGTGCAGACAGGGGCACCCGACATGCCTGCGTTGTCGTTTTCACCCGGGCACTCTTTGGGCGGGCGCAGCACGCAGAAACACCTAGATTGCAGATAAGCGCCTTTTCCCATTGACCGCGACGAACAGAATAGATGCACAAGCTTCTTACCATTGAGGCCGAACGGAAGGAGATATTTGCTCAAAACTTGCTGTGCTGGTGCAGACAGTGGCACCCGACATGCCTACGTTGTCGATTTAACCCGGGCACTCTTTGGGCGGGCACAGCACGCAGAAACACCTAAATTGCAGATAAGCGCCTTTTCCCATTGACCGCGACGAACATAGAAGATGCACAAGCTTCTTGCCATTGAGGCCGAACGGAAGGAGATATTTGCTCAAAACTTGCTGTGCTGGTGCAGACAGTGGCACCCGACATGCCTACGTTGTCGATTTAACCCGGGCACTCTTTGGGCGGGCGCAGCACGCAGAAACACCTAAATTGCTGAAAAGCGCCTTTTCCCATTGACCGCGACGAACAGAGAAGATGCACAAGCTTCTTGCCATTGCGGCCGAACGGAAGGAGATATTTGCTCAAAACTTGCTGTGCTGGTGCAGACAGTGGCACCCGACATGCCTGCGTTGTCGTTTTCACCCGGGCACTCTTTGGGCGGGCGCAGCATGCAGAAACACCTAGATTGCAGATAAGCGCCTTTTCCCATTGACCGCGACGAACAGAGAAGATGCACAAGCTTCTTACCATTGAGGCCGAACGGAAGGAGATATTTGCTCAAAACTTGCTGTGCTGGTGCAGACAGTGGCACCCGACATGCCTGCGTTGTCGATTTAACCCGGGCACTGTTTGGGCGGGCGCAGCACGCAGAAACACCTAGATTGCAGATAAGCGCCTTTTCCCATTGACCGCGACGAACATAGAAGATGCACAAGCTTCTTGCCATTGCGGCCGAACGGAAGGAGATATTTGCTCAAAACTTGCTGTGCTGGTGCAGACAGTGGCACCCGACATGCCTGCGTTGTCGTTTTCACCCGGGCACTCTTTGGGCGGGCGCAGCACGCAGAAACACCTAGATTGCAGATAAGCGCCTTTTCCCATTGACAGCGACGAACAGAGAAGATGCACAAGCTTCTTGCCATTGCGGCCGAACGGAAGGAGATATTTGCTAAAAACTTGCTGTGCTGGTGCAGACAGTGGCACCCGACATGCCTGCGTTGTCGTTTTCACCCGGGCACTCTTTGGGCGGGCGCAGCACGCAGAAACACCTAGATTGCAGATAAGCGCCTTTTCCCATTGACCGCGACGAACAGAGAGGATGCACAAGCTTCTTGCCATTGCGGCCTAATGGAAGGAGATATTTGCTCAAAACTTGCTGTGCTGGTGCAGACAGGGGCACCCGACATGCCTGCGTTGTCGTTTTCACCCGGGCACTCTTTGGGCGGGCGCAGCACGCAGAAACACCTAGATTGCAGATAAGCGCCTTTTCCCATTGACCGCGACGAACAGAGAAGATGCACAAGCTTCTTACCATTGAGGCCGAACGGAAGGAGATATTTGCTCAAAACTTGCTGTGCTGGTGCAGACAGTGGCACCCGACATGCCTACGTTGTCGATTTAACCCGGGCACTCTTTGGGCGGGCACAGCACGCAGAAACACCTAAATTGCAGATAAGCGCCTTTTCCCATTGACCGCGACGAACATAGAAGATGCACAAGCTTCTTGCCATTGAGGCCGAACGGAAGGAGATATTTGCTCAAAACTTGCTGTGCTGGTGCAGACAGTGGCACCCGACATGCCTACGTTGTCGATTTAACCCGGGCACTCTTTGGGCGGGCGCAGCACGCAGAAACACCTAAATTGCTGAAAAGCGCCTTTTCCCATTGACCGCGACGAACAGAGAAGATGCACAAGCTTCTTGCCATTGCGGCCGAACGGAAGGAGATATTTGCTCAAAACTTGCTGTGCTGGTGCAGACAGTGGCACCCGACATGCCTGCGTTGTCGTTTTCACCCGGGCACTCTTTGGGCGGGCGCAGCATGCAGAAACACCTAGATTGCAGATAAGCGCCTTTTCCCATTGACCGCGACGAACAGAGAAGATGCACAAGCTTCTTACCATTGAGGCCGAACGGAAGGAGATATTTGCTCAAAACTTGCTGTGCTGGTGCAGACAGTGGCACCCGACATGCCTGCGTTGTCGATTTAACCCGGGCACTGTTTGGGCGGGCGCAGCACGCAGAAACACCTAGATTGCAGATAAGCGCCTTTTCCCATTGACCGCGACGAACATAGAAGATGCACAAGCTTCTTGCCATTGCGGCCGAACGGAAGGAGATATTTGCTCAAAACTTGCTGTGCTGGTGCAGACAGTGGCACCCGACATGCCTGCATTGTCGTTTTCACCCGGGCACTCTTTGGGTGGGTGCAGCACGCAGAAACACCTAGATTGCAGATAAGCGCCTTTTCCCATTGACCGCGACGAACAGAGAGGATGCACAAGCTTCTTGCCATTGCGGCCGAACGGAAGGAGATATTTGCTCAAAACTTGCTGTGCTGGTGCAGACAGTGGCACCCGACATGCCTACGTTGTCGATTTAACCCGGGCACTCTTTGGGCGGGCACAGCACGCAGAAACACCTAAATTGCAGATAAGCGACTTTTCCCATTGACCGCGACGAACATAGAAGATGCACAAGCTTCTTGCCATTGAGGCCGAACGGAAGGAGATATTTGCTCAAAACTTGCTGTGCTGGTGCAGACAGTGGCACCCGACATGCCTACGTTGTCGATTTAACCCGGGCACTCTTTGGGCGGGCGCAGCACGCAGAAACACCTAAATTGCTGAAAAGCGCCTTTTCCCATTGACCGCGACGAACAGAGAAGATGCACAAGCTTCTTGCCATTGCGGCCGAACGGAAGGAGATATTTGCTCAAAACTTGCTGTGCTGGTGCAGACAGTGGCACCCGACATGCCTGCGTTGTCGTTTTCACCCGGGCACTCTTTGGGCGGGCGCAGCATGCAGAAACACCTAGATTGCAGATAAGCGCCTTTTCCCATTGACCGCGACGAACAGAGAAGATGCACAAGCTTCTTGCCATTGCGGCCGAACGGAAGGAGATATTTGCTCAAAACTTGCTGTGCTGGTGCAGACAGTGGCACCCGACATGCCTGCGTTGTCGTTTTCACCCGGGCACTCTTTGGGCGGGTGCAGCACGCAGAAACACCTAGATTGCAGATAAGCGCCTTTTCCCATTGACCGCGACGAACAGAGAGGATGCACAAGCTTCTTGCCATTGCGGCCAAACGGAAGGAGATATTTGCTCAAAACTTGCTGTGCTGGTGCAGACAGTGGCACCCGACATGCCTGCGTTGTCGTTTTTACCCGGGCACTGTTTGGGCGGGTGCAGCACGCAGAAACACCTAGATTGCAGATAAGCGCCTTTTCCCATTGACCGCGACGAACAGAGAAGATGCACAAGCTTCTTGCCATTGCGGCCGAACGGAAGGAGATATTTGCTCAAAACTTGCTGTGCTGGTGCAGACAGTGGCACCCGACATGCCTGCGTTGTCGTTTTCACCCGGGCACTCTTTGGGCGGGCGCAGCACGCAGAAACACCTAGATTGCAGATAAGCGCCTTTTCCCATTGACCGCGACGAACAGAGAAGATGCACAAGCTTCTTACCATTGAGGCCGAATGGAAGGAGATATTTGCTCAAAACTTGCTGTGCTGGTGCAGACAGTGGCACCCGACATGCCTACGTTGTCGATTTAACCCGGGCACTCTTTGGGCGGGCGCAGCACGCAGAAACACCTAAATTGCTGAAAAGCGCCTTTTCCCATTGACCACGACGAACAGAGAAGATGCACAAGCTTCTTGCCATTGCGGCCGAACGGAAGGAGATATTTGCTCAAAACTTGCTGTGCTGGTGCAGACAGTGGCACCCGACATGCCTGCGTTGTCGTTTTCACCCGGGCACTCTTTGGGCGGGCGCAGCACGCAGAAACACCTAGATTGCAGATAAGCGCCTTTTCCCATTGACCGCGACGAACAGAGAAGATGCACAAGCTTCTTGCCATTGCGGCCGAACGGAAGGAGATATTTGCTCAAAACTTGCTGTGCTGGTGCAGACAGTGGCACCCGACATGCCTGCGTTGTCGTTTTCACCCGGGCACTCTTTGGGCGGGCGCAGCACGCAGAAACACCTAGATTGCAGATAAGCGCCTTTTCCCATTGACCGCGACGAACAGAGAGGATGCACAAGCTTCTTGCCATTGCGGACGAACGGAAGGAGATATTTGCTCAAAACTTGCTGTGCTGGTGCAGACAGTGGCACCCGACATGCCTGCGTTGTCGTTTTCACCCGGGCACTCTTTGGGCGGGCGCAGCACGCAGAAACACCTAGATTGCAGATAAGCGCCTTTTCCCATTGACCGCGACGAACAGAGAGGATGCACAAGCTTCTTGCCATTGCGGCCGAACGGAAGGAGATATTTGCTCAAAACTTGCTGTGCTGGTGCAGACAGTGGCACCCGACATGCCTGCGTTGTCGTTTTCACCCGGGCACTCTTTGGGCGGGTGCAGCACGCAGAAACACCTAGATTGCAGATAAGCGCCTTTTCCCATTGACCGCGACGAACAGAGAAGATGCACAAGCTTCTTGCCATTGCGGCCGAACGGAAGGAGATATTTGCTCAAAACTTGCTGTGCTGGTGCAGACAGTGGCACCGGACATGCCTGCGTTGTCGTTTTCACCCGGGCACTCTTTGGGCGGGCGCAGCACGCAGAAACACCTAGATTGCAGATAAGCGCCTTTTCCCATTGACCGCGACGAACAGAGAAGATGCACAAGCTTCTTGCCATTGCGGCCGAACGGAAGGAGATATTTGCTCAAAACTTGCTGTGCTGGTGCAGACAGTGGCACCCGACATGCCTGCGTTGTAGTTTTCACCCGAGCACTCTTTGGGCGGGCGCAGCACGCAGAAACACCTAGATTGCAGATAAGTGCCTTTTCCCATTGACCGCGACGAACAGAGAAGATGCACAAGCTTCTTGCCATTGCGGCCGAACGGAAGGAGATATTTGCTCAAAACTTGCTGTGCTGGTGCAGACAGTGGCACCCGACATGCCTGCGTTGTCGCTTTAACCCGGGCACTCTTTGGGCGGGCGCAGCACGCAGAAACACCTAGATTGCAGATAAGCGCCTTTTCCCATTGACCGCGACGAACATAGAAGATGCACAAGCTTCTTGCCATTGCGGCCGAAAGGAAGGAGATATTTGCTCAAAACTTGCTGTGCTGGTGCAGACAGTGGCACCCGACATGCCTGCGTTGTCGTTTTGACCCGGGCACTCTTTGGGCGGGCGCAGCACGCAGAAACACCTAGATTGCAGATAAGCGCCTTTTCCCATTGACCGCGACGAACAGAGAAGATGCACAAGCTTCTTGCCATTGCGGCCGAACGGAAGGAGATATTTGCTCAAAACTTGCTGTGCTGGTGCAGACAGTGGCACCCGACATGCCTGCGTTGTCGCTTTAACCCGGGCACTCTTTGGGCGGGCGCAGCACGCAGAAACACCTAGATTGCAGATAAGCGCCTTTTCCCATTGACCGCGACGAACATAGAAGATGCACAAGCTTCTTGCCATTGCGGCCGAAAGGAAGGAGATATTTGCTCAAAACTTGCTGTGCTGGTGCAGACAGTGGCACCCGACATGCCTGCGTTGTCGTTTTGACCCGGGCACTCTTTGGGCGGGCGCAGCACGCAGAAACACCTAGATTGCAGATAAGCGCCTTTTCCCATTGACCGCGACGAACAGAGAAGATGCACAAGCTTCTTGCCATTGCGGCCGAACGGAAGGAGATATTTGCTCAAAACTTGCTGTGCTGGTGCAGACAGTGGCACCCGACATGCCTGCGTTGTCGTTTTCACCTGGGCACTCTTTGGGCGGGCGAAGCACGCAGAAACACCTAGATTGCAGATAAGCGCCTTTTCCCATTGACCGCGACGAACAGAGAAGATGCACAAGCTTCTTGCCATTGCGGCCGAACGGAAGGAGATATTTGCTCAAAACTTGCTGTGCTGGTGCAGACAGTAGCACCCGACATGCCTGCGTTGTCGTTTTCACCCGGGCACTCTTTGGGCGGGCGCAGCACGCAGAAACACCTAGATTGCAGATAAGCGCCTTTTCCCATTGACCGCGACGAACAGAGAAGATGCACAAGCTTCTTGCCATTGCGGCCGAACGGAAGGAGATATTTGCTCAAAACTTGCTGTGCTGGTGCAGACAGTGGCACCGGACATGCCTGCGTTGTCGTTTTCACCCGGGCACTCTTTGGGCGGGCGCAGCACGCAGAAACACCTAGATTGCAGATAAGCGCCTTTTCCCATTGACCGCGACGAACAGAGAGGATGCACAAGCTTCTTGCCATTGCGGCCGAATGGAAGGAGATATTTGCTCAAAACTTGCTGTGCTGGTGCAGACAGTGGCACCCGACATGCCTGCGTTGTCGTTTTCACCCAGGCACTCTTTGGGCGGGCGAAGCACGCAGAAACACCTAGATTGCAGATAAGCGCCTTTTCCCATTGACCGCGACGAACAGAGAAGATGCACAAGCTTCTTGCCATTGCGGCCGAACGGAAGGAGATATTTGCTCAAAACTTGCTGTGCTGGTGCAGACAGTGGCACCCGACATGCCTGCGTTGTCGTTTTCACCTGGGCACTCTTTGGGCGGGCGAAGCACGCAGAAACACCTAGATTGCAGATAAGCGCCTTTTCCCATTGACCGCGACGAACAGAGAAGATGCACAAGCTTCTTGCCATTGCGGCCGAACGGAAGGAGATATTTGCTCAAAACTTGCTTTGCTGGTGCAGACAGTGGCACCCGACATGCCTGCGTTGTCGTTTTCACCCGGGCACTCTTTGGGCGGGCGCAGCACGCAGAAACACCTAGATTGCAGATAAGCGCCTTTTCCCATTGACGGCGACGAACAGAGAAGATGCACAAGCTTCTTGCCATTGCGGCCGAACGGAAGGAGATATTTGCTCAAAACTTGCTGTGCTGGTGCAGACAGTGGCACCCGACATGCCTGCGTTGTCGTTTTCACCCGGGCACTCTTTGGGCGGGTGCAGCACGCAGAAACACCTAGATTGCAGATAAGCGCCCTTTCCCATTGACCGCGACGAACAGAGAAGATGCACAAGCTTCTTGCCATTGCGGCCGAACGGAAGGAGATATTTGCTCAAAACTTGCTGTGCTGGTGCAGACAGTGGCACCCGACATGCCTGCGTTGTCGTTTTCACCCGGGCACTCTTTGGGCGGGCGCAGCACGCAGAAACACCTAGATTGCAGATAAGCGCCTTTTCCCATTGACCGCGACGAACAGAGAGGATGCACAAGCTTCTTGCCATTGCGGCCGAACAGAAGGAGATATTTGCTCAAAACTTGCTGTGCTGGTGCAGACAGTGGCACCCGACATGCCTGCGTTGTCGTTTTCACCTGGGCACTCTTTGGGCGGGCGAAGCTCGCAGAAACACCTAGATTGCAGATAAGCGCCTTTTCCCATTGACCGCGACGAACAGAGAAGATGCACAAGCTTCTTGCCATTGCGGCCGAACGGAAGGAGATATTTGCTCAAAACTTGCTGTGCTGGTGCAGACAGTGGCACCCGACATGCCTGCGTTGTCGATTTAACCCGGGCACTCTTTGGGCGGGCGCAGCACGCAGAAACACCTAGATTGCAGATAAGCGCCTTTTCCCATTGACAGCGACGAACAGAGAAGATGCACAAGCTTCTTGCCATTGCGGCCGAACGGAAGGAGATATTTGCTCAAAACTTGCTGTGCTGGTGCAGACAGTGGCACCCGACATGCCTGCGTTGTCGTTTTCACCCGGGCACTCTTTGGGCGGGTGCAGCACGCAGAAACACCTAGATTGCAGATAAGCGCCTTTTCCCATTGACCGCGACGAACAGAGAAGATGCACAAGCTTCTTGCCATTGCGGCCGAACGGAAGGAGATATTTGCTCAAAACTTGCTGTGCTGGTGCAGACAGTGGCACCGGACATGCCTGCGTTGTCGTTTTCACCCGGGCACTCTTTGGGCGGGCGCAGCACGCAGAAACACCTAGATTGCAGATAAGCGCCTTTTCCCATTGACCGCGACGAACAGAGAAGATGCACAAGCTTCTTGCCATTGCGGCCGAACGGAAGGAGATATTTGCTCAAAACTTGCTGTGCTGGTGCAGACAGTGGCACCCGACATGCCTGCGTTGTAGTTTTCACCCGAGCACTCTTTGGGCGGGCGCAGCACGCAGAAACACCTAGATTGCAGATAAGTGCCTTTTCCCATTGACCGCGACGAACAGAGAAGATGCACAAGCTTCTTGCCATTGCGGCCGAACGGAAGGAGATATTTGCTCAAAACTTGCTGTGCTGGTGCAGACAGTGGCACCCGACATGCCTGCGTTGTCGCTTTAACCCGGGCACTCTTTGGGCGGGCGCAGCACGCAGAAACACCTAGATTGCAGATAAGCGCCTTTTCCCATTGACCGCGACGAACATAGAAGATGCACAAGCTTCTTGCCATTGCGGCCGAAAGGAAGGAGATATTTGCTCAAAACTTGCTGTGCTGGTGCAGACAGTGGCACCCGACATGCCTGCGTTGTCGTTTTGACCCGGGCACTCTTTGGGCGGGCGCAGCACGCAGAAACACCTAGATTGCAGATAAGCGCCTTTTCCCATTGACCACGACGAACAGAGAAGATGCACAAGCTTCTTGCCATTGCGGCCGAACGGAAGGAGATATTTGCTCAAAACTTGCTGTGCTGGTGCAGACAGTGGCACCCGACATGCCTGCGTTGTCGCTTTAACCCGGGCACTCTTTGGGCGGGCGCAGCACGCAGAAACACCTAGATTGCAGATAAGCGCCTTTTCCCATTGACCGCGACGAACATAGAAGATGCACAAGCTTCTTGCCATTGCGGCCGAACGGAAGGAGATATTTGCTCAAAACTTGCTGTGCTGGTGCAGACAGTGGCACCCGACATGCCTGCGTTGTCGTTTTCACCCGGGCACTCTTTGGGCGGGTGCAGCACGCAGAAACACCTAGATTGCAGATAAGCGCCTTTTCCCATTGACCGCGACGAACAGAGAGGATGCACAAGCTTCTTACCATTGCGGCCGAACGGAAGGAGATATTTGCTCAAAACTTGCTGTGCTGGTGCAGACAGTGGCACCCGACATGCCTGCGTTGTCGTTTTCACCCGGGCACTCTTTGGGCGGGCGCAGCACGCAGAAACACCTAGATTGCAGATAAGCGCCTTTTCCCATTGACCGCGACGAACAGAGAAGATGCACAAGCTTCTTGCCATTGCGGCCGAACGGAAGGAGATATTTGCTCAAAACTTGCTGTGCTGGTGCAGACAGTGGCACCCGACATGCCTGATTTGTCGTTTTCACCCGGGCACTTTTTGGGCGGGCGCAGCACGCAGAAACACCTAGATTGCAGATAAGCGCCTTTTCCCATTGACCGCGACGAACAGAGAAGATGCACAAGCTTCTTGCCATTGCGGCCGAACGGAAGGAGATATTTGCTCAAAACTTGCTGTGCTGGTGCAGACAGTGGCACCCGACATGCCTGCGTTGTCGTTTTCACCCGGGCACTCTTTGGGCGGGTGCAGCACGCAGAAACACCTAGATTGCAGATAAGCGCCCTTTCCCATTGACCGCGACGAACAGAGAAGAT
This sequence comes from Hyla sarda, assembly GCF_029499605.1. NCBI lineage: Eukaryota > Metazoa > Chordata > Amphibia > Anura > Hylidae > Hyla > Hyla sarda. Next base: position 230,148 of record NW_026609966.1, on the reverse strand, counting down.
GCACAAGCTTCTTGCCATTGCGGCCGAACGGAAGGAGATATTTGCTCAAAACTTGCTGTGCTGGTGCAGACAGTGGCACCCGACATGCCTGCGTTGTCGTTTTCACCCGGGCACTCTTTGGGCGGGCGCAGCACGCAGAAACACCTAGATTGCAGATAAGCGCCTTTTCCCATTGACCGCGACGAACAGAGAAGATGCACAAGCTTCTTGCCATTGCGGCCGAACGGAAGGAGATATTTGCTCAAAACTTGCTGTGCTGGTGCAGACAGTGGCACCCGACATGCCTGCGTTGTCGTTTTCACCCGGGCACTCTTTGGGCGGGCGCAGCACGCAGAAACACCTAGATTGCAGATAAGCGCCTTTTCCCATTGACCGCGACGAACAGAGAGGATGCACAAGCTTCTTGCCATTGCGGCAGAACGGAAGGAGATATTTGCTCAAAACTTGCTGTGCTGGTGCAGACAGTGGCACCCGACATGCCTGCGTTGTCGTTTTCACCCGGGCACTCTTTGGGCGGGCGCAGCACGCAGAAACACCTAGATTGCAGATAAGCGCCTTTTCCCATTGACAGCGACGAACAGAGAAGATGCACAAGCTTCTTGCCATTGCGGCCGAACGGAAGGAGATATTTGCTAAAAACTTGCTGTGCTGGTGCAGACAGTGGCACCCGACATGCCTGCGTTGTCGTTTTCACCCGGGCACTCTTTGGGCGGGCGCAGCACGCAGAAACACCTAGATTGCAGATAAGCGCCTTTTCCCATTGACCGCGACGAACAGAGAGGATGCACAAGCTTCTTGCCATTGCGGCCTAATGGAAGGAGATATTTGCTCAAAACTTGCTGTGCTGGTGCAGACAGGGGCACCCGACATGCCTGCGTTGTCGTTTTCACCCGGGCACTCTTTGGGCGGGCGCAGCACGCAGAAACACCTAGATTGCAGATAAGCGCCTTTTCCCATTGACCGCGACGAACAGAGAAGATGCACAAGCTTCTTACCATTGAGGCCGAACGGAAGGAGATATTTGCTCAAAACTTGCTGTGCTGGTGCAGACAGTGGCACCCGACATGCCTACGTTGTCGATTTAACCCGGGCACTCTTTGGGCGGGCACAGCACGCAGAAACACCTAAATTGCAGATAAGCGCCTTTTCCCATTGACCGCGACGAACATAGAAGATGCACAAGCTTCTTGCCATTGAGGCCGAACGGAAGGAGATATTTGCTCAAAACTTGCTGTGCTGGTGCAGACAGTGGCACCCGACATGCCTACGTTGTCGATTTAACCCGGGCACTCTTTGGGCGGGCGCAGCACGCAGAAACACCTAAATTGCAGATAAGCGCCTTTTCCCATTGACCGCGACGAACATAGAAGATGCACAAGCTTCTTGCCATTGCGGCCGAACGGAAGGAGATATTTGCTCAAAACTTGCTGTGCTGGTGCAGACAGTGGCACCCGACATGCCTGCATTGTCGTTTTCACCCGGGCACTCTTTGGGTGGGTGCAGCACGCAGAAACACCTAGATTGCAGATAAGCGCCTTTTCCCATTGACCGCGACGAACAGAGAGGATGCACAAGCTTCTTGCCATTGCGGCCGAACGGAAGGAGATATTTGCTCAAAACTTGCTGTGCTGGTGCAGACAGTGGCACCCGACATGCCTACGTTGTCGATTTAACCCGGGCACTCTTTGGGCGGGCACAGCACGCAGAAACACCTAAATTGCAGATAAGCGACTTTTCCCATTGACCGCGACGAACATAGAAGATGCACAAGCTTCTTGCCATTGAGGCCGAACGGAAGGAGATATTTGCTCAAAACTTGCTGTGCTGGTGCAGACAGTGGCACCCGACATGCCTACGTTGTCGATTTAACCCGGGCACTCTTTGGGCGGGCGCAGCACGCAGAAACACCTAAATTGCTGAAAAGCGCCTTTTCCCATTGACCGCGACGAACAGAGAAGATGCACAAGCTTCTTGCCATTGCGGCCGAACGGAAGGAGATATTTGCTCAAAACTTGCTGTGCTGGTGCAGACAGTGGCACCCGACATGCCTGCGTTGTCGTTTTCACCCGGGCACTCTTTGGGCGGGCGCAGCATGCAGAAACACCTAGATTGCAGATAAGCGCCTTTTCCCATTGACCGCGACGAACAGAGAAGATGCACAAGCTTCTTGCCATTGCGGCCGAACGGAAGGAGATATTTGCTCAAAACTTGCTGTGCTGGTGCAGACAGTGGCACCCGACATGCCTGCGTTGTCGTTTTCACCCGGGCACTCTTTGGGCGGGTGCAGCACGCAGAAACACCTAGATTGCAGATAAGCGCCTTTTCCCATTGACCGCGACGAACAGAGAGGATGCACAAGCTTCTTGCCATTGCGGCCAAACGGAAGGAGATATTTGCTCAAAACTTGCTGTGCTGGTGCAGACAGTGGCACCCGACATGCCTGCGTTGTCGTTTTTACCCGGGCACTGTTTGGGCGGGTGCAGCACGCAGAAACACCTAGATTGCAGATAAGCGCCTTTTCCCATTGACCGCGACGAACAGAGAAGATGCACAAGCTTCTTGCCATTGCGGCCGAACGGAAGGAGATATTTGCTCAAAACTTGCTGTGCTGGTGCAGACAGTGGCACCCGACATGCCTGCGTTGTCGTTTTCACCCGGGCACTCTTTGGGCGGGCGCAGCACGCAGAAACACCTAGATTGCAGATAAGCGCCTTTTCCCATTGACCGCGACGAACAGAGAGGATGCACAAGCTTCTTGCCATTGCGGCCTAATGGAAGGAGATATTTGCTCAAAACTTGCTGTGCTGGTGCAGACAGGGGCACCCGACATGCCTGCGTTGTCGTTTTCACCCGGGCACTCTTTGGGCGGGCGCAGCACGCAGAAACACCTAGATTGCAGATAAGCGCCTTTTCCCATTGACCGCGACGAACAGAGAAGATGCACAAGCTTCTTACCATTGAGGCCGAATGGAAGGAGATATTTGCTCAAAACTTGCTGTGCTGGTGCAGACAGTGGCACCCGACATGCCTACGTTGTCGATTTAACCCGGGCACTCTTTGGGCGGGCGCAGCACGCAGAAACACCTAAATTGCTGAAAAGCGCCTTTTCCCATTGACCGCGACGAACAGAGAAGATGCACAAGCTTCTTGCCATTGCGGCCGAACGGAAGGAGATATTTGCTCAAAACTTGCTGTGCTGGTGCAGACAGTGGCACCCGACATGCCTGCGTTGTCGTTTTTACCCGGGCACTGTTTGGGCGGGTGCAGCACGCAGAAACACCTAGAATGCAGATAAGCGCCTTTTCCCATTGACCGCGACGAACAGAGAAGATGCACAAGCTTCTTGCCATTGCGGCCGAACGGAAGGAGATATTTGCTCAAAACTTGCTGTGCTGGTGCAGACAGTGGCACCCGACATGCCTGCGTTGTCGTTTTCACCCGGGCACTCTTTGGGCGGGCGCAGCACGCAGAAACACCTAGATTGCAGATAAGCGCCTTTTCCCATTGACCGCGACGAACAGAGAAGATGCACAAGCTTCTTGCCATTGCGGCCGAACGGAAGGAGATATTTGCTCAAAACTTGCTGTGCTGGTGCAGACAGTGGCACCCGACATGCCTGCGTTGTCGTTTTCACCCGGGCACTCTTTGGGCGGGCGCAGCACGCAGAAACACCTAGATTGCAGATAAGCGCCTTTTCCCATTGACCGCGACGAACAGAGAGGATGCACAAGCTTCTTGCCATTGCGGACGAACGGAAGGAGATATTTGCTCAAAACTTGCTGTGCTGGTGCAGACAGTGGCACCCGACATGCCTGCGTTGTCGTTTTCACCCGGGCACTCTTTGGGCGGGCGCAGCACGCAGAAACACCTAGATTGCAGATAAGCGCCTTTTCCCATTGACCGCGACGAACAGAGAGGATGCACAAGCTTCTTGCCATTGCGGCCGAACGGAAGGAGATATTTGCTCAAAACTTGCTGTGCTGGTGCAGACAGTGGCACCCGACATGCCTGCGTTGTCGTTTTCACCCGGGCACTCTTTGGGCGGGTGCAGCACGCAGAAACACCTAGATTGCAGATAAGCGCCTTTTCCCATTGACCGCGACGAACAGAGAAGATGCACAAGCTTCTTGCCATTGCGGCCGAACGGAAGGAGATATTTGCTCAAAACTTGCTGTGCTGGTGCAGACAGTGGCACCGGACATGCCTGCGTTGTCGTTTTCACCCGGGCACTCTTTGGGCGGGCGCAGCACGCAGAAACACCTAGATTGCAGATAAGCGCCTTTTCCCATTGACCGCGACGAACAGAGAAGATGCACAAGCTTCTTGCCATTGCGGCCGAACGGAAGGAGATATTTGCTCAAAACTTGCTGTGCTGGTGCAGACAGTGGCACCCGACATGCCTGCGTTGTAGTTTTCACCCGAGCACTCTTTGGGCGGGCGCAGCACGCAGAAACACCTAGATTGCAGATAAGTGCCTTTTCCCATTGACCGCGACAAACAGAGAAGATGCACAAGCTTCTTGCCATTGCGGCCGAACGGAAGGAGATATTTGCTCAAAACTTGCTGTGCTGGTGCAGACAGTGGCACCCGACATGCCTGCGTTGTCGCTTTAACCCGGGCACTCTTTGGGCGGGCGCAGCACGCAGAAACACCTAGATTGCAGATAAGCGCCTTTTCCCATTGACCGCGACGAACAGAGAAGATGCACAAGCTTCTTGCCATTGCGGCCGAACGGAAGGAGATATTTGCTCAAAACTTGCTGTGCTGGTGCAGACAGTGGCACCCGACATGCCTGCGTTGTCGCTTTAACCCGGGCACTCTTTGGGCGGGCGCAGCACGCAGAAACACCTAGATTGCAGATAAGCGCCTTTTCCGATTGACCGCGACGAACATAGAAGATGCACAAGCTTCTTGCCATTGCGGCCGAAAGGAAGGAGATATTTGCTCAAAACTTGCTGTGCTGGTGCAGACAGTGGCACCCGACATGCCTGCGTTGTCGTTTTGACCCGGGCACTCTTTGGGCGGGCGCAGCACGCAGAAACACCTAGATTGCAGATAAGCGCCTTTTCCCATTGACCGCGACGAACAGAGAAGATGCACAAGCTTCTTGCCATTGCGGCCGAACGGAAGGAGATATTTGCTCAAAACTTGCTGTGCTGGTGCAGACAGTGGCACCCGACATGCCTGCGTTGTCGTTTTCACCTGGGCACTCTTTGGGCGGGCGAAGCACGCAGAAACACCTAGATTGCAGATAAGCGCCTTTTCCCATTGACCGCGACGAACAGAGAAGATGCACAAGCTTCTTGCCATTGCGGCCGAACGGAAGGAGATATTTGCTCAAAACTTGCTGTGCTGGTGCAGACAGTGGCACCCGACATACCTGCGTTGTCGCTTTAACCCGGGCACTCTTTGGGCGGGCGCAGCACGCAGAAACACCTAGATTGCAGATAAGCGCCTTTTCCGATTGACCGCGACGAACATAGAAGATGCACAAGCTTCTTGCCATTGCGGCCGAAAGGAAGGAGATATTTGCTCAAAACTTGCTGTGCTGGTGCAGACAGTGGCACCCGACATGCCTGCGTTGTCGTTTTGACCCGGGCACTCTTTGGGCGGGCGCAGCACGCAGAAACACCTAGATTGCAGATAAGCGCCTTTTCCCATTGACCGCGACGAACAGAGAAGATGCACAAGCTTCTTGCCATTGCGGCCGAACGGAAGGAGATATTTGCTCAAAACTTGCTGTGCTGGTGCAGACAGTGGCACCGGACATGCCTGCGTTGTCGTTTTCACCCGGGCACTCTTTGGGCGGGCGCAGCACGCAGAAACACCTAGATTGCAGATAAGCGCCTTTTCCCATTGACCGCGACGAACAGAGAGGATGCACAAGCTTCTTGCCATTGCGGCCGAATGGAAGGAGATATTTGCTCAAAACTTGCTGTGCTGGTGCAGACAGTGGCACCCGACATGCCTGCGTTGTCGTTTTCACCCAGGCACTCTTTGGGCGGGCGAAGCACGCAGAAACACCTAGATTGCAGATAAGCGCCTTTTCCCATTGACCGCGACGAACAGAGAAGATGCACAAGCTTCTTGCCATTGCGGCCGAACGGAAGGAGATATTTGCTCAAAACTTGCTGTGCTGGTGCAGACAGTGGCACCCGACATGCCTGCGTTGTCGTTTTCACCTGGGCACTCTTTGGGCGGGCGAAGCACGCAGAAACACCTAGATTGCAGATAAGCGCCTTTTCCCATTGACCGCGACGAACAGAGAAGATGCACAAGCTTCTTGCCATTGCGGCCGAACGGAAGGAGATATTTGCTCAAAACTTGCTTTGCTGGTGCAGACAGTGGCACCCGACATGCCTGCGTTGTCGTTTTCACCCGGGCACTCTTTGGGCGGGCGCAGCACGCAGAAACACCTAGATTGCAGATAAGCGCCTTTTCCCATTGACGGCGACGAACAGAGAAGATGCACAAGCTTCTTGCCATTGCGGCCGAACGGAAGGAGATATTTGCTCAAAACTTGCTGTGCTGGTGCAGACAGTGGCACCCGACATGCCTGCGTTGTCGTTTTCACCCGGGCACTCTTTGGGCGGGTGCAGCACGCAGAAACACCTAGATTGCAGATAAGCGCCTTTTCCCATTGACCGCGACGAACAGAGAAGATGCACAAGCTTCTTGCCATTGCGGCCGAACGGAAGGAGATATTTGCTCAAAACTTGCTGTGCTGGTGCAGACAGTGGCACCCGACATGCCTGCGTTGTAGTTTTCACCCGGGCACTCTTTGGGCGGGCGCAGCACGCAGAAACACCTAGATTGCAGATAAGCGCCTTTTCCCATTGACCGCGACGAACAGAGAGGATGCACAAGCTTCTTGCCATTGCGGCCGAACAGAAGGAGATATTTGCTCAAAACTTGCTGTGCTGGTGCAGACAGTGGCACCAGACATGCCTGCGTTGTCGTTTTCACCTGGGCACTCTTTGGGCGGGCGAAGCTCGCAGAAACACCTAGATTGCAGATAAGCGCCTTTTCCCATTGACCGCGACGAACAGAGAAGATGCACAAGCTTCTTGCCATTGCGGCCGAACGGAAGGAGATATTTGCTCAAAACTTGCTGTGCTGGTGCAGACAGTGGCACCCGACATGCCTGCGTTGTCGATTTAACCCGGGCACTCTTTGGGCGGGCGCAGCACGCAGAAACACCTAGATTGCAGATAAGCGCCTTTTCCCATTGACAGCGACGAACAGAGAAGATGCACAAGCTTCTTGCCATTGCGGCCGAACGGAAGGAGATATTTGCTCAAAACTTGCTGTGCTGGTGCAGACAGTGGCACCCGACATGCCTGCGTTGTCGTTTTCACCCGGGCACTCTTTGGGCGGGCGCAGCACGCAGAAACACCTAGATTGCAGATAAGCGCCTTTTCCCATTGACCGCGACGAACAGAGAAGATGCACAAGCTTCTTGCCATTGCGGCCGAACGGAAGGAGATATTTGCTCAAAACTTGCTGTGCTGGTGCAGACAGTGGCACCCGACATGCCTGCGTTGTCGTTTTCACCCGGGCACTCTTTGGGCGGGCGCAGCACGCAGAAACACCTAGATTGCAGATAAGCGCCTTTTCCCATTGACAGCGACGAACAGAGAAGATGCACAAGCTTCTTGCCATTGCGGCCGAACGGAAGGAGATATTTGCTAAAAACTTGCTGTGCTGGTGCAGACAGTGGCACCCGACATGCCTGCGTTGTCGTTTTCACCCGGGCACTCTTTGGGCGGGCACAGCACGCAGAAACACCTAAATTGCAGATAAGCGCCTTTTCCCATTGACCGCGACGAACATAGAAGATGCACAAGCTTCTTGCCATTGAGGCCGAACGGAAGGAGATATTTGCTCAAAACTTGCTGTGCTGGTGCAGACAGTGGCACCCGACATGCCTACGTTGTCGATTTAACCCGGGCACTCTTTGGGCGGGCGCAGCACGCAGAAACACCTAAATTGCTGAAAAGCGCCTTTTCCCATTGACCGCGACGAACAGAGAAGATGCACAAGCTTCTTGCCATTGCGGCCGAACGGAAGGAGATATTTGCTCAAAACTTGCTGTGCTGGTGCAGACAGTGGCACCCGACATGCCTGCGTTGTCGTTTTCACCCGGGCACTCTTTGGGCGGGCGCAGCATGCAGAAACACCTAGATTGCAGATAAGCGCCTTTTCCCATTGACCGCGACGAACAGAGAAGATGCACAAGCTTCTTGCCATTGCGGCCGAACGGAAGGAGATATTTGCTCAAAACTTGCTGTGCTGGTGCAGACAGTGGCACCCGACATGCCTGCGTTGTCGCTTTAACCCGGGCACTCTTTGGGCGGGCGCAGCACGCAGAAACACCTAGATTGCAGATAAGCGCCTTTTCCGATTGACCGCGACGAACATAGAAGATGCACAAGCTTCTTGCCATTGCGGCCGAAAGGAAGGAGATATTTGCTCAAAACTTGCTGTGCTGGTGCAGACAGTGGCACCCGACATGCCTGCGTTGTCGTTTTGACCCGGGCACTCTTTGGGCGGGCGCAGCACGCAGAAACACCTAGATTGCAGATAAGCGCCTTTTCCCATTGACCGCGACGAACAGAGAAGATGCACAAGCTTCTTGCCATTGCGGCCGAACGGAAGGAGATATTTGCTCAAAACTTGCTGTGCTGGTGCAGACAGTGGCACCCGACATGCCTGCGTTGTCGTTTTCACCTGGGCACTCTTTGGGCGGGCGAAGCACGCAGAAACACCTAGATTGCAGATAAGCGCCTTTTCCCATTGACCGCGACGAACAGAGAAGATGCACAAGCTTCTTGCCATTGCGGCCGAACGGAAGGAGATATTTGCTCAAAACTTGCTGTGCTGGTGCAGACAGTGGCACCCGACATGCCTGCGTTGTCGCTTTAACCCGGGCACTCTTTGGGCGGGCGCAGCACGCAGAAACACCTAGATTGCAGATAAGCGCCTTTTCCGATTGACCGCGACGAACATAGAAGATGCACAAGCTTCTTGCCATTGCGGCCGAAAGGAAGGAGATATTTGCTCAAAACTTGCTGTGCTGGTGCAGACAGTGGCACCCGACATGCCTGCGTTGTCGTTTTGACCCGGGCACTCTTTGGGCGGGCGCAGCACGCAGAAACACCTAGATTGCAGATAAGCGCCTTTTCCCATTGACCGCGACGAACAGAGAAGATGCACAAGCTTCTTGCCATTGCGGCCGAACGGAAGGAGATATTTGCTCAAAACTTGCTGTGCTGGTGCAGACAGTGGCACCGGACATGCCTGCGTTGTCGTTTTCACCCGGGCACTCTTTGGGCGGGCGCAGCACGCAGAAACACCTAGATTGCAGATAAGCGCCTTTTCCCATTGACCGCGACGAACAGAGAGGATGCACAAGCTTCTTGCCATTGCGGCCGAATGGAAGGAGATATTTGCTCAAAACTTGCTGTGCTGGTGCAGACAGTGGCACCCGACATGCCTGCGTTGTCGCTTTAACCCGGGCACTCTTTGGGCGGGCGCAGCACGCAGAAACACCTAGATTGCAGATAAGCGCCTTTTCCCATTGACCGCGACGAACAGAGAAGATGCACAAGCTTCTTGCCATTGCGGCCGAACGGAAGGAGATATTTGCTCAAAACTTGCTGTGCTGGTGCAGACAGTGGCACCCGACATGCCTGCGTTGTCGCTTTAACCCGGGCACTCTTTGGGCGGGCGCAGCACGCAGAAACACCTAGATTGCAGATAAGCGCCTTTTCCGATTGACCGCGACGAACATAGAAGATGCACAAGCTTCTTGCCATTGCGGCCGAAAGGAAGGAGATATTTGCTCAAAACTTGCTGTGCTGGTGCAGACAGTGGCACCCGACATGCCTGCGTTGTCTTTTTGACCCGGGCACTCTTTGGGCGGGCGCAGCACGCAGAAACACCTAGATTGCAGATAAGCGCCTTTTCCCATTGACCGCGACGAACAGAGAAGATGCACAAGCTTCTTGCCATTGCGGCCGAACGGAAGGAGATATTTGCTCAAAACTTGCTGTGCTGGTGCAGACAGTGGCACCCGACATGCCTGCGTTGTCGTTTTCACCTGGGCACTCTTTGGGCGGGCGAAGCACGCAGAAACACCTAGATTGCAGATAAGCGCCTTTTCCCATTGACCGCGACGAACAGAGAAGATGCACAAGCTTCTTGCCATTGCGGCCGAACGGAAGGAGATATTTGCTCAAAACTTGCTGTGCTGGTGCAGACAGTGGCACCCGACATGCCTGCGTTGTCGCTTTAACCCGGGCACTCTTTGGGCGGGCGCAGCACGCAGAAACACCTAGATTGCAGATAAGCGCCTTTTCCGATTGACCGCGACGAACATAGAAGATGCACAAGCTTCTTGCCATTGCGGCCGAAAGGAAGGAGATATTTGCTCAAAACTTGCTGTGCTGGTGCAGACAGTGGCACCCGACATGCCTGCGTTGTCGTTTTGACCCGGGCACTCTTTGGGCGGGCGCAGCACGCAGAAACACCTAGATTGCAGATAAGCGCCTTTTCCCATTGACCGCGACGAACAGAGAAGATGCACAAGCTTCTTGCCATTGCGGCCGAACGGAAGGAGATATTTGCTCAAAACTTGCTGTGCTGGTGCAGACAGTGGCACCGGACATGCCTGCGTTGTCGTTTTCACCCGGGCACTCTTTGGGCGGGCGCAGCACGCAGAAACACCTAGATTGCAGATAAGCGCCTTTTCCCATTGACCGCGACGAACAGAGAGGATGCACAAGCTTCTTGCCATTGCGGCCGAATGGAAGGAGATATTTGCTCAAAACTTGCTGTGCTGGTGCAGACAGTGGCACCCGACATGCCTGCGTTGTCGTTTTCACCCAGGCACTCTTTGGGCGGGCGAAGCACGCAGAAACACCTAGATTGCAGATAAGCGCCTTTTCCCATTGACCGCGACGAACAGAGAAGATGCACAAGCTTCTTGCCATTGCGGCCGAACGGAAGGAGATATTTGCTCAAAACTTGCTGTGCTGGTGCAGACAGTGGCACCCGACATGCCTGCGTTGTCGTTTTCACCTGGGCACTCTTTGGGCGGGCGAAGCACGCAGAAACACCTAGATTGCAGATAAGCGCCTTTTCCCATTGACCGCGACGAACAGAGAAGATGCACAAGCTTCTTGCCATTGCGGCCGAACGGAAGGAGATATTTGCTCAAAACTTGCTTTGCTGGTGCAGACAGTGGCACCCGACATGCCTGCGTTGTCGTTTTCACCCGGGCACTCTTTGGGCGGGCGCAGCACGCAGAAACACCTAGATTGCAGATAAGCGCCTTTTCCCATTGACGGCGACGAACAGAGAAGATGCACAAGCTTCTTGCCATTGCGGCCGAACGGAAGGAGATATTTGCTCAAAACTTGCTGTGCTGGTGCAGACAGTGGCACCCGACATGCCTGCGTTGTCGTTTTCACCCGGGCACTCTTTGGGCGGGTGCAGCACGCAGAAACACCTAGATTGCAGATAAGCGCCTTTTCCCATTGACCGCGACGAACAGAGAAGATGCACAAGCTTCTTGCCATTGCGGCCGAACGGAAGGAGATATTTGCTCAAAACTTGCTGTGCTGGTGCAGACAGTGGCACCCGACATGCCTGCGTTGTAGTTTTCACCCGGGCACTCTTTGGGCGGGCGCAGCACGCAGAAACACCTAGATTGCAGATAAGCGCCTTTTCCCATTGACCGCGACGAACAGAGAGGATGCACAAGCTTCTTGCCATTGCGGCCGAACAGAAGGAGATATTTGCTCAAAACTTGCTGTGCTGGTGCAGACAGTGGCACCAGACATGCCTGCGTTGTCGTTTTCACCTGGGCACTCTTTGGGCGGGCGAAGCTCGCAGAAACACCTAGATTGCAGATAAGCGCCTTTTCCCATTGACCGCGACGAACAGAGAAGATGCACAAGCTTCTTGCCATTGCGGCCGAACGGAAGGAGATATTTGCTCAAAACTTGCTGTGCTGGTGCAGACAGTGGCACCCGACATGCCTGCGTTGTCGATTTAACCCGGGCACTCTTTGGGCGGGCGCAGCACGCAGAAACACCTAGATTGCAGATAAGCGCCTTTTCCCATTGACAGCGACGAACAGAGAAGATGCACAAGCTTCTTGCCATTGCGGCCGAACGGAAGGAGATATTTGCTCAAAACTTGCTGTGCTGGTGCAGACAGTGGCACCCGACATGCCTGCGTTGTCGTTTTCACCCGGGCACTCTTTGGGCGGGCGCAGCACGCAGAAACACCTAGATTGCAGATAAGCGCCTTTTCCCATTGACCGCGACGAACAGAGAAGATGCACAAGCTTCTTGCCATTGCGGCCGAACGGAAGGAGATATTTGCTCAAAACTTGCTGTGCTGGTGCAGACAGTGGCACCCGACATGCCTGCGTTGTCGTTTTCACCCGGGCACTCTTTGGGCGGGCGCAGCACGCAGAAACACCTAGATTGCAGATAAGCGCCTTTTCCCATTGACAGCGACGAACAGAGAAGATGCACAAGCTTCTTGCCATTGCGGCCGAACGGAAGGAGATATTTGCTAAAAACTTGCTGTGCTGGTGCAGACAGTGGCACCCGACATGCCTGCGTTGTCGTTTTCACCCGGGCACTCTTTGGGCGGGCACAGCACGCAGAAACACCTAAATTGCAGATAAGCGCCTTTTCCCATTGACCGCGACGAACATAGAAGATGCACAAGCTTCTTGCCATTGAGGCCGAACGGAAGGAGATATTTGCTCAAAACTTGCTGTGCTGGTGCAGACAGTGGCACCCGACATGCCTACGTTGTCGATTTAACCCGGGCACTCTTTGGGCGGGCGCAGCACGCAGAAACACCTAAATTGCTGAAAAGCGCCTTTTCCCATTGACCGCGACGAACAGAGAAGATGCACAAGCTTCTTGCCATTGCGGCCGAACGGAAGGAGATATTTGCTCAAAACTTGCTGTGCTGGTGCAGACAGTGGCACCCGACATGCCTGCGTTGTCGTTTTCACCCGGGCACTCTTTGGGCGGGCGCAGCATGCAGAAACACCTAGATTGCAGATAAGCGCCTTTTCCCATTGACCGCGACGAACAGAGAAGATGCACAAGCTTCTTACCATTGAGGCCGAACGGAAGGAGATATTTGCTCAAAACTTGCTGTGCTGGTGCAGACAGTGGCACCCGACATGCCTGCGTTGTCGATTTAACCCGGGCACTGTTTGGGCGGGCGCAGCACGCAGAAACACCTAGATTGCAGATAAGCGCCTTTTCCCATTGACCGCGACGAACAGAGAAGATGCACAAGCTTCTTGCCATTGCGGCCGAACGGAAGGAGATATTTGCTCAAAACTTGCTGTGCTGGTGCAGACAGTGGCACCCGACATGCCTAAGTTGTCGTTTTCACCCGGGCACTCTTTGGGCGGGTGCAGCACGCAGAAACACCTAGATTGCAGATAAGCGCCTTTTCCCATTGACCGCGACGAACAGAGAGGATGCACAAGCTTCTTGCCATTGCGGCCGAACGGAAGGAGATATTAGCTCAAAACTAGCTGTGCTGGTGCAGACAGTGGCACCCGACATGCCTGCGTTGTCGTTTTCACCCGGGCACTCTTTGGGCGGGCGCAGCACGCAGAAACACCTAGATTGCAGATAAGCGCCTTTTCCCATTGACCGCGACGAACAGAGAAGATGCACAAGCTTCTTGCCATTGCGGCCGAACGGAAGGAGATATTTGCTCAAAACTTGCTGTGCTGGTGCAGACAGTGGCACCCGACATGCCTGATTTGTCGTTTTCACCCGGGCACTTTTTGGGCGGGCGCAGCACGCAGAAACACCTAGATTGCAGATAAGCGCCTTTTCCTATTGACCGCGACGAACAGAGAAGATGCACAAGCTTCTTGCCATTGCGGCCGAACGGAAGGAGATATTTGCTCAAAACTTGCTGTGCTGGTGCAGACAGTGGCACCCGACATGCCTGCGTTGTCGTTTTCACCCGGGCACTCTTTGGGCGGGTGCAGCACGCAGAAACACCTAGATTGCAGATAAGCGCCCTTTCCCATTGACCGCGACGAACAGAGAAGATGCACAAGCTTCTTGCCATTGCGGCCGAACGGAAGGAGATATTTGCTCAAAACTTGCTGTGCTGGTGCAGACAGTGGCACCCGACATGCCTGCGTTGTCGTTTTCACCCGGGCACTCTTTGGGCGGGCGCAGCACGCAGAAACACCTAGATTGCAGATAAGCGCCTTTTCCCATTGACCGCGACGAACAGAGAAGATGCACAAGCTTCTTGCCATTGCGGCCGAACGGAAGGAGATATTTGCTCAAAACTTGCTGTGCTGGTGCAGACAGTGGCACCCGACATGCCTGATTTGTCGTTTTCACCCGGGCACTTTTTGGGCGGGCGCAGCACGCAGAAACACCTAGATTGCAGATAAGCGCCTTTTCCCATTGACCGCGACGAACAGAGAAGATGCACAAGCTTCTTGCCATTGCGGCCGAACGGAAGGAGATATTTGCTCAAAACTTGCTGTGCTGGTGCAGACAGTGGCACCCGACATGCCTGCGTTGTCGTTTTCACCCGGGCACTCTTTGGGCGGGTGCAGCACGCAGAAACACCTAGATTGCAGATAAGCGCCCTTTCCCATTGACCGCGACGAACAGAGAAGATGCACAAGCTTCTTGCCATTGCGGCCGAACGGAAGGAGATATTTGCTCAAAACTTGCTGTGCTGGTGCAGACAGTGGCACCCGACATGCCTGCGTTGTCGTTTTCACCCGGGCACTCTTTGGGCGGGCGCAGCACGCAGAAACACCTAGATTGCAGATAAGCGCCTTTTCCCATTGACCGCGACGAACAGAGAAGATGCACAAGCTTCTTGCCATTGCGGCCGAACGGAAGGAGATATTTGCTCAAAACTTGCTGTGCTGGTGCAGACAGTGGCACCCGACATGCCTGCGTTGTCGTTTTCACCCGGGCACTCTTTTGGCGGGCGCAGCACGCAGAAACACCTAGATTGCAGATAAGCGCCTTTTCCCATTGACCGCGACGAACAGAGATGCACAAGCTTCTTGCCATTGCGGCAGAACGGAAGGAGATATTTGCTCAAAACTTGCTGTAATGGTGCAGACAGTGGCACCCGACATGCCTGCGTTGTCGTTTTCACCCGGGCACTCTTTGGGCGGGCGCAGCACGCAGAAACACCTAGATTGCAGATAAGCGCCTTTTCCCATTGACCGCGACGAACAGAGAAGATGCACAAGCTTCTTACCTTTGAGGCCGAACGGAAGGAGATATTTGCTCAAAACTTGCTGTGCTGGTGCAGACAGTGGCACCCGACATGCCTGCGTTGTCAATTTAACCCGGGCACTCTTTGGGCGGGCGCAGCACGCAGAAACACCTAGATTGCAGATAAGCGCCTTTTCCCATTGACCGCAACGAACATAGAAGATGCACAAGCTTCTTGCCATTGCGGCCGAACGGAAGGAGATATTTGCTCAAAACTTGCTGTGCTGGTGCAGACAGTGGCACCCGACATGCCTGCGTTGTCGTTTTCACCCGGGCACTCTTTGGGCGGGCGCAGCACGCAGAAACACCTAGATTGCAGATAAGCGCCTTTTCCCATTGACAGCGACGAACAGAGAAGATGCACAAGCTTCTTACCTTTGAGGCCGAACGGAAGGAGATATTTGCTCAAAACTTGCTGTGCTGGTGCAGACAGTGGCACCCGACATGCCTGCGTTGTCGATTTAACCCGGGCACTCTTTGGGCGGGCGCAGCACGCAGAAACACCTAGATTGCAGATAAGCGCCTTTTCCCATTGACCGCAACGAACATAGAAGATGCACAAGCTTCTTGCCATTGCGGCCGAACGGAAGGAGATATTTGTTCAAAACTTGCTGTGCTGGTGCAGACAGTGGCACCCGACATGCCTGCGTTGTCGTTTTCACCCGGGCACTCTTTGGGCGGGCGCAGCACGCAGAAACACCTAGATTGCAGATAAGCGCCTTTTCCCATTGACAGCGACGAACAGAGAAGATGCACAAGCTTCTTGCCATTGCGGCCGAACGGAAGGAGATATTTGCTAAAAACTTGCTGTGCTGGTGCAGACAGTGGCACCCGACATGCCTGCGTTGTCGTTTTCACCCGGGCACTGTTTGGGCGGGTGCAGCATGCAGAAACACCTAGATTGCAGATATGCGCCTTTTCCCATTGACCGCGACGAACAGAGAAGATGCACAAGCTTCTTGCCATTGCGGCCGAACGAAAGGAGATATTTGCTCAAAACTTGCTGTGCTGGTGCAGACAGTGGCACCCGACATGCCTGCGTTGTCGTTTTCACACGGGCACTCTTTGGGCGGGTGCAGCACGCAGAAACACCTAGATTGCAGATAAGCGCCTTTTCCCATTGACCGCGACGAACAGAGAAGATGCACAAGCTTCTTGCCATTGCGGCCGAACGGAAGGAGATATTTGCTCAAAACTTGCTGTGCTGGTGCAGACAGTGGCACCCGACATGCCTGCGTTGTCGTTTTCACCCGGGCACTCTTTGGGCGGGTGCAGCACGCAGAAACACCTAGATTGCAGATAAGCGCCTTTTCCCATTGACCGCGACGAACAGAGAGGATGCACAAGCTTCTTGCCATTGCGGCCGAACGGAAGGAGATATTTGCTCAAAACTTGCTGTGCTGGTGCAGACAGTGGCACCCGACATGCCTGCGTTGTCGTTTTCACCCGGGCACTTTTTGGGCGGGCACAGCACGCAGAAACACCTAGATTGCAGATAAGCGCCTTTTCCCATTGACCGCGACGAACAGAGAGGATGCACAAGCTTCTTGCCATTGCGGCCGAATGGAAGGAGATATTTGCTCATAACTTGCTGTGCTGGTGCAGACAGTGGCACCCGACATGCCTGCGTTGTCGTTTTCACCCGGGCACTCTTTGGGCAGGCGCAGCACGCAGAAACACCTAGATTGCAGATAAGCGCCTTTTCCCATTGACCGCGACGAACAGAGAGGATGCACAAGCTTCTTACCATTGCGGCCGAACGGAAGGAGATATTTGCTCAAAACTTGCTGTGCTGGTGCAGACAGTGGCACCCGACATGCCTGCGTTGTCGTTTTCACCCGGGCACTCTTTGGGCGGGCGCAGCACGCAGAAACACCTAGATTGCAGATAAGCGCCTTTTCCCATTGACCGCGACGAACAGAGAGGATGCACAAGCTTCTTGCCATTGCGGCCGAACGGAAGGAGATATTTGCTCAAAACTTGCTGTGCTGGTGCAGACAGTGGCACCCGACATGCCTGCGTTGTCGTTTTCACCCGGGCACTCTTTGGGCGGGCGCAGCACGCAGAAACACCTAGATTGCAGATAAGCGCCTTTTCCCATTGACCGCGACGAACAGAGAGGATGCACAAGCTTCTTGCCATTGCGGCCGAACGGAAGGAGATATTTGCTCAAAACTTGCTGTGCTGGTGCAGACAGTGGCACCCGACATGCCTGCGTTGTCGTTTTCACCCGGGCACTCTTTGGGCGGGTGCAGCACGCAGAAACACCTAGATTGCAGATAAGCGCCTTTTCCCATTGACCGCGACGAACAGAGAGGATGCACAAGCTTCTTGCCATTGCGGCCGAACGGAAGGAGATATTTGCTCAAAACTTGCTGTGCTGGTGCAGACAGTGGCACCCGACATGCCTGCGTTGTCGTTTTCACCCGGGCACTTTTTGGGCGGGCACAGCACGCAGAAACACCTAGATTGCAGATAAGCGCCTTTTCCCATTGACCGCGACGAACAGAGAGGATGCACAAGCTTCTTGCCATTGCGGCCGAATGGAAGGAGATATTTGCTCATAACTTGCTGTGCTGGTGCAGACAGTGGCACCCGACATGCCTGCGTTGTCGTTTTCACCCGGGCACTCTTTGGGCATGCGCAGCACGCAGAAACACCTAGATTGCAGATAAGCGCCTTTTCCCATTGACCGCGACGAACAGAGAGGATGCACAAGCTTCTTACCATTGCGGCCGAACGGAAGGAGATATTTGCTCAAAACTTGCTGTGCTGGTGCAGACAGTGGCACCCGACATGCCTGCGTTGTCGTTTTCACCCGGGCACTCTTTGGGCGGGCGCAGCACGCAGAAACACCTAGATTGCAGATAAGCGCCTTTTCCCATTGACCGCGACGAACAGAGAGGATGCACAAGCTTCTTGCCATTGCGGCCGAACGGAAGGAGATATTTGCTCAAAACTTGCTGTGCTGGTGCAGACAGTGGCACCCGACATGCCTGCGTTGTCGTTTTCACCCGGGCACTCTTTGGGCGGGCGCAGCACGCAGAAACACCTAGATTGCAGATAAGCGCCTTTTCCCATTGACCGCGACGAACAGAGAAGATGCACAAGCTTCTTGCCATTGCGGCCGAACGGAAGGAGATATTTGCTCAAAACTTGCTGTGCTGGTGCAGACAGTGGCACCCGACATGCCTAAGTTGTCGTTTTCACCCGGGCACTCTTTGGGCGGGTGCAGCACGCAGAAACACCTAGATTGCAGATAAGCGCCTTTTCCCATTGACCGCGACGAACAGAGAGGATGCACAAGCTTCTTGCCATTGCGGCCGAACGGAAGGAGATATTAGCTCAAAACTAGCTGTGCTGGTGCAGACAGTGGCACCCGACATGCCTGCGTTGTCGTTTTCACCCGGGCACTCTTTGGGCGGGCGCAGCACGCAGAAACACCTAGATTGCAGATAAGCGCCTTTTCCCATTGACCGCGACGAACAGAGAAGATGCACAAGCTTCTTGCCATTGCGGCCGAACGGAAGGAGATATTTGCTCAAAACTTGCTGTGCTGGTGCAGACAGTGGCACCCGACATGCCTGATTTGTCGTTTTCACCCGGGCACTTTTTGGGCGGGCGCAGCACGCAGAAACACCTAGATTGCAGATAAGCGCCTTTTCCTATTGACCGCGACGAACAGAGAAGATGCACAAGCTTCTTGCCATTGCGGCCGAACGGAAGGAGATATTTGCTCAAAACTTGCTGTGCTGGTGCAGACAGTGGCACCCGACATGCCTGCGTTGTCGTTTTCACCCGGGCACTCTTTGGGCGGGTGCAGCACGCAGAAACACCTAGATTGCAGATAAGCGCCCTTTCCCATTGACCGCGACGAACAGAGAAGATGCACAAGCTTCTTGCCATTGCGGCCGAACGGAAGGAGATATTTGCTCAAAACTTGCTGTGCTGGTGCAGACAGTGGCACCCGACATGCCTGCGTTGTCGTTTTCACCCGGGCACTCTTTGGGCGGGCGCAGCACGCAGAAACACCTAGATTGCAGATAAGCGCCTTTTCCCATTGACCGCGACGAACAGAGAAGATGCACAAGCTTCTTGCCATTGCGGCCGAACGGAAGGAGATATTTGCTCAAAACTTGCTGTGCTGGTGCAGACAGTGGCACCCGACATGCCTGATTTGTCGTTTTCACCCGGGCACTTTTTGGGCGGGCGCAGCACGCAGAAACACCTAGATTGCAGATAAGCGCCTTTTCCCATTGACCGCGACGAACATAGAAGATGCACAAGCTTCTAGCCATTGCGGCCGAAAGGAAGGAGATATTTGCTCAAAACTTGCTGTGCTGGTGCAGACAGTGGCACCCGACATGCCTGCGTTGTCGTTTTGACCCGGGCACTCTTTGGGCGGGCGCAGCACGCAGAAACACCTAGATTGCAGATAAGCGCCTTTTCCCATTGACCGCGACGAACAGAGAAGATGCACAAGCTTCTTGCCATTGCGGCCGAACGGAAGGAGATATTTGCTCAAAACTTGCTGTGCTGGTGCAGACAGTGGCACCCGACATGCCTGCGTTGTCGTTTTCACCTGGGCACTCTTTGGGCGGGCGAAGCACGCAGAAACACCTAGATTGCAGATAAGCGCCTTTTCCCATTGACCGCGACGAACAGAGAAGATGCACAAGCTTCTTGCCATTGCGGCCGAACGGAAGGAGATATTTGCTCAAAACTTGCTGTGCTGGTGCAGACAGTAGCACCCGACATGCCTGCATTGTCGTTTTCACCCGGGCACTCTTTGGGCGGGCGCAGCACGCAGAAACACCTAGATTGCAGATAAGCGCCTTTTCCCATTGACCGCGACGAACAGAGAAGATGCACAAGCTTCTTGCCATTGCGGCCGAACGGAAGGAGATATTTGCTCAAAACTTGCTGTGCTGGTGCAGACAGTGGCACCCGACATGCCTGCGTTGTCGTTTTCACCCGGGCACTCTTTGGGCGGGTGCAGCACGCAGAAACACCTAGATTGCAGATAAGCGCCTTTTCCCATTGACCGCGACGAACAGAGAAGATGCACAAGCTTCTTGCCATTGCGGCCGAACGGAAGGAGATATTTGCTCAAAACTTGCTGTGCTGGTGCAGACAGTGGCACCCGACATGCCTGCGTTGTCGTTTTCACCTTGGCACTCTTTGGGCGGGCGAAGCACGCAGAAACACCTAGATTGCAGATAAGCGCCTTTTCCCATTGACCGCGACGAACAGAGAAGATGCACAAGCTTCTTGCCATTGCGGCCGAACGGAAGGAGATATTTGCTCAAAACTTGCTGTGCTGGTGCAGACAGTGGCACCCGACATGCCTGCGTTGTCGTTTTCACCTTGGCACTCTTTGGGCGGGCGAAGCACGCAGAAACACCTAGATTGCAGATAAGCGCCTTTTCCCATTGACCGCGACGAACAGAGAAGATGCACAAGCTTCTTGCCATTGCGGCCGAACGGAAGGAGATATTTGCTCAAAACTTGCTGTGCTGGTGCAGACAGTGGCACCCGACATGCCTGCGTTGTCGTTTTCACCTGGGCACTCTTTGGGCGGGCGAAGCACGCAGAAACACCTAGATTGCAGATAAGCGCCTTTTCCCATTGACCGCGACGAACAGAGAAGATGCACAAGCTTCTTGCCATTGCGGCCGAACGGAAGGAGATATTTGCTCAAAACTTGCTTTGCTGGTGCAGACAGTGGCACCCGACATGCCTGCGTTGTCGTTTTCACCCGGGCACTCTTTGGGCGGGCGCAGCACGCAGAAACACCTAGATTGCAGATAAGCGCCTTTTCCCATTGACGGCGACGAACAGAGAAGATGCACAAGCTTCTTGCCATTGCGGCCGAACGGAAGGAGATATTTGCTCAAAACTTGCTGTGCTGGTGCAGACAGTGGCACCCGACATGCCTGCGTTGTCGTTTTCACCCGGGCACTCTTTGGGCGGGTGCAGCACGCAGAAACACCTAGATTGCAGATAAGCGCCTTTTCCCATTGACCGCGACGAACAGAGAAGATGCACAAGCTTCTTGCCATTGCGGCCGAACGGAAGGAGATATTTGCTCAAAACTTGCTGTGCTGGTGCAGACAGTGGCACCCGACATGCCTGCGTTGTCGTTTTCACCTGGGCACTCTTTGGGCGGGCGAAGCACGCAGAAACACCTAGATTGCAGATAAGCGCCTTTTCCCATTGACCGCGACGAACAGAGAAGATGCACAAGCTTCTTGCCATTGCGGCCGAACGGAAGGAGATATTTGCTCAAAACTTGCTGTGCTGGTGCAGACAGTAGCACCCGACATGCCTGCATTGTCGTTTTCACCCGGGCACTCTTTGGGCGGGCGCAGCACGCAGAAACACCTAGATTGCAGATAAGCGCCTTTTCCCATTGACCGCGACGAACAGAGAAGATGCACAAGCTTCTTGCCATTGCGGCCGAACGGAAGGAGATATTTGCTCAAAACTTGCTGTGCTGGTGCAGACAGTGGCACCCGACATGCCTGCGTTGTCGTTTTCACCCGGGCACTCTTTGGGCGGGTGCAGCACGCAGAAACACCTAGATTGCAGATAAGCGCCTTTTCCCATTGACCGCGACGAACAGAGAAGATGCACAAGCTTCTTGCCATTGCGGCCGAACGGAAGGAGATATTTGCTCAAAACTTGCTGTGCTGGTGCAGACAGTGGCACCCGACATGCCTGCGTTGTCGTTTTCACCTTGGCACTCTTTGGGCGGGCGAAGCACGCAGAAACACCTAGATTGCAGATAAGCGCCTTTTCCCATTGACCGCGACGAACAGAGAAGATGCACAAGCTTCTTGCCATTGCGGCCGAACGGAAGGAGATATTTGCTCAAAACTTGCTGTGCTGGTGCAGACAGTGGCACCCGACATGCCTGCGTTGTCGTTTTCACCTTGGCACTCTTTGGGCGGGCGAAGCACGCAGAAACACCTAGATTGCAGATAAGCGCCTTTTCCCATTGACCGCGACGAACAGAGAAGATGCACAAGCTTCTTGCCATTGCGGCCGAACGGAAGGAGATATTTGCTCAAAACTTGCTGTGCTGGTGCAGACAGTGGCACCCGACATGCCTGCGTTGTCGTTTTCACCTGGGCACTCTTTGGGCGGGCGAAGCACGCAGAAACACCTAGATTGCAGATAAGCGCCTTTTCCCATTGACCGCGACGAACAGAGAAGATGCACAAGCTTCTTGCCATTGCGGCCGAACGGAAGGAGATATTTGCTCAAAACTTGCTTTGCTGGTGCAGACAGTGGCACCCGACATGCCTGCGTTGTCGTTTTCACCCGGGCACTCTTTGGGCGGGCGCAGCACGCAGAAACACCTAGATTGCAGATAAGCGCCTTTTCCCATTGACGGCGACGAACAGAGAAGATGCACAAGCTTCTTGCCATTGCGGCCGAACGGAAGGAGATATTTGCTCAAAACTTGCTGTGCTGGTGCAGACAGTGGCACCCGACATGCCTGCGTTGTCGTTTTCACCCGGGCACTCTTTGGGCGGGTGCAGCACGCAGAAACACCTAGATTGCAGATAAGCGCCTTTTCCCATTGACCGCGACGAACAGAGAAGATGCACAAGCTTCTTGCCATTGCGGCCGAACGGAAGGAGATATTTGCTCAAAACTTGCTGTGCTGGTGCAGACAGTGGCACCCGACATGCCTGCGTTGTCGTTTTCACCCGGGCACTCTTTGGGCGGGCGCAGCACGCAGAAACACCTAGATTGCAGATAAGCGCCTTTTCCCATTGACCGCGACGAACAGAGAGGATGCACAAGCTTCTTGCCATTGCGGCCGAACGGAAGGAGATATTTGCTCAAAACTTGCTGTGCTGGTGCAGACAGTGGCACCCGACATGCCTGCGTTGTCGTTTTCACCTGGGCACTCTTTGGGCGGGCGAAGCACGCAGAAACACCTAGATTGCAGATAAGCGCCTTTTCCCATTGACCGCGACGAACAGAGAAGATGCACAAGCTTCTTGCCATTGCGGCCGAACGGAAGGAGATATTTGCTCAAAACTTGCTGTGCTGGTGCAGACAGTGGCACCCGACATGCCTGCGTTGTCGTTTTCACCCGGGCACTCTTTGGGCGGGCGCAGCACGCAGAAACACCTAGATTGCAGATAAGCGCCTTTTCCCATTGACCGCGACGAACAGAGAAGATGCACAAGCTTCTTGCCATTGCGGCCGAACGGAAGGAGATATTTGCTCAAAACTTGCTGTGCTGGTGCAGACAGTGGCACCCGACATGCCTGCGTTGTCGTTTTCACCCGGGCACTCTTTGGGCGGGCGCAGCACGCAGAAACACCTAGATTGCAGATAAGCGCCTTTTCCCATTGACCGCGACGAACAGAGAAGATGCACAAGCTTCTTACCTTTGAGGCCGAACGGAAGGAGATATTTGCTCAAAACTTGCTGTGCTGGTGCAGACAGTGGCACCCGACATGCCTGCGTTGTCGATTTAACCCGGGCACTCTTTGGGCGGGCGCAGCACGCAGAAACACCTAGATTGCAGATAAGCGCCTTTTCCCATTGACAGCGACGAACAGAGAAGATGCACAAGCTTCTTGCCATTGCGGCCGAACGGAAGGAGATATTTGCTCAAAACTTGCTGTGCTGGTGCAGACAGTGGCACCCGACATGCCTGCGTTGTCGTTTTCACCCGGGCACTCTTTGGGCGGGCGCAGCACGCAGAAACACCTAGATTGCAGATAAGCGCCTTTTCCCATTGACCGCGACGAACAGAGAAGATGCACAAGCTTCTTGCCATTGCGGCCGAACGGAAGGAGATATTTGCTCAAAACTTGCTGTGCTGGTGCAGACAGTGGCACCCGACATGCCTGCGTTGTCGTTTTCACCCGGGCACTCTTTGGGCGGGCGCAGCACGCAGAAACACCTAGATTGCAGATAAGCGCCTTTTCCCATTGACAGCGACGAACAGAGAAGATGCACAAGCTTCTTGCCATTGCGGCCGAACGGAAGGAGATATTTGCTAAAAACTTGCTCTGCTGGTGCAGACAGTGGCACCCGACATGCCTGCGTTGTCGTTTTCACCCGGGCACTCTTTGGGCGGGCGCAGCACGCAGAAACACCTAGATTGCAGATAAGCGCCTTTTCCCATTGACCGCGACGAACAGAGAGGATGCACAAGCTTCTTGCCATTGCGGCCTAATGGAAGGAGATATTTGCTCAAAACTTGCTGTGCTGGTGCAGACAGGGGCACCCGACATGCCTGCGTTGTCGTTTTCACCCGGGCACTCTTTGGGCGGGCGCAGCACGCAGAAACACCTAGATTGCAGATAAGCGCCTTTTCCCATTGACCGCGACGAACAGAATAGATGCACAAGCTTCTTACCATTGAGGCCGAACGGAAGGAGATATTTGCTCAAAACTTGCTGTGCTGGTGCAGACAGTGGCACCCGACATGCCTACGTTGTCGATTTAACCCGGGCACTCTTTGGGCGGGCACAGCACGCAGAAACACCTAAATTGCAGATAAGCGCCTTTTCCCATTGACCGCGACGAACATAGAAGATGCACAAGCTTCTTGCCATTGAGGCCGAACGGAAGGAGATATTTGCTCAAAACTTGCTGTGCTGGTGCAGACAGTGGCACCCGACATGCCTACGTTGTCGATTTAACCCGGGCACTCTTTGGGCGGGCGCAGCACGCAGAAACACCTAAATTGCTGAAAAGCGCCTTTTCCCATTGACCGCGACGAACAGAGAAGATGCACAAGCTTCTTGCCATTGCGGCCGAACGGAAGGAGATATTTGCTCAAAACTTGCTGTGCTGGTGCAGACAGTGGCACCCGACATGCCTGCGTTGTCGTTTTCACCCGGGCACTCTTTGGGCGGGCGCAGCATGCAGAAACACCTAGATTGCAGATAAGCGCCTTTTCCCATTGACCGCGACGAACAGAGAAGATGCACAAGCTTCTTACCATTGAGGCCGAACGGAAGGAGATATTTGCTCAAAACTTGCTGTGCTGGTGCAGACAGTGGCACCCGACATGCCTACGTTGTCGATTTAACCCGGGCACTCTTTGGGCGGGCACAGCACGCAGAAACACCTAAATTGCAGATAAGCGCCTTTTCCCATTGACCGCGACGAACATAGAAGATGCACAAGCTTCTTGCCATTGAGGCCGAACGGAAGGAGATATTTGCTCAAAACTTGCTGTGCTGGTGCAGACAGTGGCACCCGACATGCCTACGTTATCGATTTAACCCGGGCACTCTTTGGGCGGGCGCAGCACGCAGAAACACCTAAATTGCTGAAAAGCGCCTTTTCCCATTGACCGCGACGAACAGAGAAGATGCACAAGCTTCTTGCCATTGCGGCCGAACGGAAGGAGATATTTGCTCAAAACTTGCTGTGCTGGTGCAGACAGTGGCACCCGACATGCCTGCGTTGTCGTTTTCACCCGGGCACTCTTTGGGCGGGCGCAGCATGCAGAAACACCTAGATTGCAGATAAGCGCCTTTTCCCATTGACCGCGACGAACAGAGAAGATGCACAAGCTTCTTACCATTGAGGCCGAACGGAAGGAGATATTTGCTCAAAACTTGCTGTGCTGGTGCAGACAGTGGCACCCGACATGCCTGCGTTGTCGATTTAACCCGGGCACTGTTTGGGCGGGCGCAGCACGCAGAAACACCTAGATTGCAGATAAGCGCCTTTTCCCATTGACCGCGACGAACATAGAAGATGCACAAGCTTCTTGCCATTGCGGCCGAACGGAAGGAGATATTTGCTCAAAACTTGCTGTGCTGGTGCAGACAGTGGCACCCGACATGCCTGCATTGTCGTTTTCACCCGGGCACTCTTTGGGTGGGTGCAGCACGCAGAAACACCTAGATTGCAGATAAGCGCCTTTTCCCATTGACCGCGACGAACAGAGAGGATGCACAAGCTTCTTGCCATTGCGGCCGAACGGAAGGAGATATTTGCTCAAAACTTGCTGTGCTGGTGCAGACAGTGGCACCCGACATGCCTACGTTGTCGATTTAACCCGGGCACTCTTTGGGCGGGCACAGCACGCAGAAACACCTAAATTGCAGATAAGCGACTTTTCCCATTGACCGCGACGAACATAGAAGATGCACAAGCTTCTTGCCATTGAGGCCGAACGGAAGGAGATATTTGCTCAAAACTTGCTGTGCTGGTGCAGACAGTGGCACCCGACATGCCTACGTTGTCGATTTAACCCGGGCACTCTTTGGGCGGGCGCAGCACGCAGAAACACCTAAATTGCTGAAAAGCGCCTTTTCCCATTGACCGCGACGAACAGAGAAGATGCACAAGCTTCTTGCCATTGCGGCCGAACGGAAGGAGATATTTGCTCAAAACTTGCTGTGCTGGTGCAGACAGTGGCACCCGACATGCCTGCGTTGTCGTTTTCACCCGGGCACTCTTTGGGCGGGCGCAGCATGCAGAAACACCTAGATTGCAGATAAGCGCCTTTTCCCATTGACCGCGACGAACAGAGAAGATGCACAAGCTTCTTGCCATTGCGGCCGAACGGAAGGAGATATTTGCTCAAAACTTGCTGTGCTGGTGCAGACAGTGGCACCCGACATGCCTGCGTTGTCGTTTTCACCCGGGCACTCTTTGGGCGGGTGCAGCACGCAGAAACACCTAGATTGCAGATAAGCGCCTTTTCCCATTGACCGCGACGAACAGAGAGGATGCACAAGCTTCTTGCCATTGCGGCCAAACGGAAGGAGATATTTGCTCAAAACTTGCTGTGCTGGTGCAGACAGTGGCACCCGACATGCCTGCGTTGTCGTTTTTACCCGGGCACTGTTTGGGCGGGTGCAGCACGCAGAAACACCTAGATTGCAGATAAGCGCCTTTTCCCATTGACCGCGACGAACAGAGAAGATGCACAAGCTTCTTGCCATTGCGGCCGAACGGAAGGAGATATTTGCTCAAAACTTGCTGTGCTGGTGCAGACAGTGGCACCCGACATGCCTGCGTTGTCGTTTTCACCCGGGCACTCTTTGGGCGGGCGCAGCACGCAGAAACACCTAGATTGCAGATAAGCGCCTTTTCCCATTGACCGCGACGAACAGAGAAGATGCACAAGCTTCTTACCATTGAGGCCGAATGGAAGGAGATATTTGCTCAAAACTTGCTGTGCTGGTGCAGACAGTGGCACCCGACATGCCTACGTTGTCGATTTAACCCGGGCACTCTTTGGGCGGGCGCAGCACGCAGAAACACCTAAATTGCTGAAAAGCGCCTTTTCCCATTGACCACGACGAACAGAGAAGATGCACAAGCTTCTTGCCATTGCGGCCGAACGGAAGGAGATATTTGCTCAAAACTTGCTGTGCTGGTGCAGACAGTGGCACCCGACATGCCTGCGTTGTCGTTTTCACCCGGGCACTCTTTGGGCGGGCGCAGCACGCAGAAACACCTAGATTGCAGATAAGCGCCTTTTCCCATTGACCGCGACGAACAGAGAAGATGCACAAGCTTCTTGCCATTGCGGCCGAACGGAAGGAGATATTTGCTCAAAACTTGCTGTGCTGGTGCAGACAGTGGCACCCGACATGCCTGCGTTGTCGTTTTCACCCGGGCACTCTTTGGGCGGGCGCAGCACGCAGAAACACCTAGATTGCAGATAAGCGCCTTTTCCCATTGACCGCGACGAACAGAGAGGATGCACAAGCTTCTTGCCATTGCGGACGAACGGAAGGAGATATTTGCTCAAAACTTGCTGTGCTGGTGCAGACAGTGGCACCCGACATGCCTGCGTTGTCGTTTTCACCCGGGCACTCTTTGGGCGGGCGCAGCACGCAGAAACACCTAGATTGCAGATAAGCGCCTTTTCCCATTGACCGCGACGAACAGAGAGGATGCACAAGCTTCTTGCCATTGCGGCCGAACGGAAGGAGATATTTGCTCAAAACTTGCTGTGCTGGTGCAGACAGTGGCACCGGACATGCCTGCGTTGTCGTTTTCACCCGGGCACTCTTTGGGCGGGCGCAGCACGCAGAAACACCTAGATTGCAGATAAGCGCCTTTTCCCATTGACCGCGACGAACATAGAAGATGCACAAGCTTCTTGCCATTGCGGCCGAAAGGAAGGAGATATTTGCTCAAAACTTGCTGTGCTGGTGCAGACAGTGGCACCCGACATGCCTGCGTTGTCGTTTTGACCCGGGCACTCTTTGGGCGGGCGCAGCACGCAGAAACACCTAGATTGCAGATAAGCGCCTTTTCCCATTGACCGCGACGAACAGAGAAGATGCACAAGCTTCTTGCCATTGCGGTCGAACGGAAGGAGATATTTGCTCAAAACTTGCTGTGCTGGTGCAGACAGTGGCACCCGACATGCCTGCGTTGTCGCTTTAACCCGGGCACTCTTTGGGCGGGCGCAGCACGCAGAAACACCTAGATTGCAGATAAGCGCCTTTTCCCATTGACCGCGACGAACATAGAAGATGCACAAGCTTCTTGCCATTGCGGCCGAAAGGAAGGAGATATTTGCTCAAAACTTGCTGTGCTGGTGCAGACAGTGGCACCCGACATGCCTGCGTTGTCGTTTTGACCCGGGCACTCTTTGGGCGGGCGCAGCACGCAGAAACACCTAGATTGCAGATAAGCGCCTTTTCCCATTGACCGCGACGAACAGAGAAGATGCACAAGCTTCTTGCCATTGCGGCCGAACGGAAGGAGATATTTGCTCAAAACTTGCTGTGCTGGTGCAGACAGTGGCACCCGACATGCCTGCGTTGTCGTTTTCACCTGGGCACTCTTTGGGCGGGCGAAGCACGCAGAAACACCTAGATTGCAGATAAGCGCCTTTTCCCATTGACCGCGACGAACAGAGAAGATGCACAAGCTTCTTGCCATTGCGGCCGAACGGAAGGAGATATTTGCTCAAAACTTGCTGTGCTGGTGCAGACAGTAGCACCCGACATGCCTGCGTTGTCGTTTTCACCCGGGCACTCTTTGGGCGGGCGCAGCACGCAGAAACACCTAGATTGCAGATAAGCGCCTTTTCCCATTGACCGCGACGAACAGAGAAGATGCACAAGCTTCTTGCCATTGCGGCCGAACGGAAGGAGATATTTGCTCAAAACTTGCTGTGCTGGTGCAGACAGTGGCACCGGACATGCCTGCGTTGACGTTTTCACCCGGGCACTCTTTGGGCGGGCGCAGCACGCAGAAACACCTAGATTGCAGATAAGCGCCTTTTCCCATTGACCGCGACGAACAGAGAGGATGCACAAGCTTCTTGCCATTGCGGCCGAATGGAAGGAGATATTTGCTCAAAACTTGCTGTGCTGGTGCAGACAGTGGCACCCGACATGCCTGCGTTGTCGTTTTCACCCAGGCACTCTTTGGGCGGGCGAAGCACGCAGAAACACCTAGATTGCAGATAAGCGCCTTTTCCCATTGACCGCGACGAACAGAGAAGATGCACAAGCTTCTTGCCATTGCGGCCGAACGGAAGGAGATATTTGCTCAAAACTTGCTGTGCTGGTGCAGACAGTGGCACCCGACATGCCTGCGTTGTCGTTTTCACCTGGGCACTCTTTGGGCGGGCGAAGCACGCAGAAACACCTAGATTGCAGATAAGCGCCTTTTCCCATTGACCGCGACGAACAGAGAAGATGCACAAGCTTCTTGCCATTGCGGCCGAACGGAAGGAGATATTTGCTCAAAACTTGCTTTGCTGGTGCAGACAGTGGCACCCGACATGCCTGCGTTGTCGTTTTCACCCGGGCACTCTTTGGGCGGGCGCAGCACGCAGAAACACCTAGATTGCAGATAAGCGCCTTTTCCCATTGACGGCGACGAACAGAGAAGATGCACAAGCTTCTTGCCATTGCGGCCGAACGGAAGGAGATATTTGCTCAAAACTTGCTGTGCTGGTGCAGACAGTGGCACCCGACATGCCTGCGTTGTCGTTTTCACCCGGGCACTCTTTGGGCGGGTGCAGCACGCAGAAACACCTAGATTGCAGATAAGCGCCCTTTCCCATTGACCGCGACGAACAGAGAAGATGCACAAGCTTCTTGCCATTGCGGCCGAACGGAAGGAGATATTTGCTCAAAACTTGCTGTGCTGGTGCAGACAGTGGCACCCGACATGCCTGCGTTGTCGTTTTCACCCGGGCACTCTTTGGGCGGGCGCAGCACGCAGAAACACCTAGATTGCAGATAAGCGCCTTTTCCCATTGACCGCGACGAACAGAGAGGATGCACAAGCTTCTTGCCATTGCGGCCGAACAGAAGGAGATATTTGCTCAAAACTTGCTGTGCTGGTGCAGACAGTGGCACCCGACATGCCTGCGTTGTCGTTTTCACCTGGGCACTCTTTGGGCGGGCGAAGCTCGCAGAAACACCTAGATTGCAGATAAGCGCCTTTTCCCATTGACCGCGACGAACAGAGAAGATGCACAAGCTTCTTGCCATTGCGGCCGAACGGAAGGAGATATTTGCTCAAAACTTGCTGTGCTGGTGCAGACAGTGGCACCCGACATGCCTGCGTTGTCGATTTAACCCGGGCACTCTTTGGGCGGGCGCAGCACGCAGAAACACCTAGATTGCAGATAAGCGCCTTTTCCCATTGACAGCGACGAACAGAGAAGATGCACAAGCTTCTTGCCATTGCGGCCGAACGGAAGGAGATATTTGCTCAAAACTTGCTGTGCTGGTGCAGACAGTGGCACCCGACATGCCTGCGTTGTCGTTTTCACCCGGGCACTCTTTGGGCGGGTGCAGCACGCAGAAACACCTAGATTGCAGATAAGCGCCTTTTCCCATTGACCGCGACGAACAGAGAAGATGCACAAGCTTCTTGCCATTGCGGCCGAACGGAAGGAGATATTTGCTCAAAACTTGCTGTGCTGGTGCAGACAGTGGCACCGGACATGCCTGCGTTGTCGTTTTCACCCGGGCACTCTTTGGGCGGGCGCAGCACGCAGAAACACCTAGATTGCAGATAAGCGCCTTTTCCCATTGACCGCGACGAACAGAGAAGATGCACAAGCTTCTTGCCATTGCGGCCGAACGGAAGGAGATATTTGCTCAAAACTTGCTGTGCTGGTGCAGACAGTGGCACCCGACATGCCTGCGTTGTAGTTTTCACCCGAGCACTCTTTGGGCGGGCGCAGCACGCAGAAACACCTAGATTGCAGATAAGTGCCTTTTCCCATTGACCGCGACGAACAGAGAAGATGCACAAGCTTCTTGCCATTGCGGCCGAACGGAAGGAGATATTTGCTCAAAACTTGCTGTGCTGGTGCAGACAGTGGCACCCGACATGCCTGCGTTGTCGCTTTAACCCGGGCACTCTTTGGGCGGGCGCAGCACGCAGAAACACCTAGATTGCAGATAAGCGCCTTTTCCCATTGACCGCGACGAACATAGAAGATGCACAAGCTTCTTGCCATTGCGGCCGAAAGGAAGGAGATATTTGCTCAAAACTTGCTGTGCTGGTGCAGACAGTGGCACCCGACATGCCTGCGTTGTCGTTTTGACCCGGGCACTCTTTGGGCGGGCGCAGCACGCAGAAACACCTAGATTGCAGATAAGCGCCTTTTCCCATTGACCACGACGAACAGAGAAGATGCACAAGCTTCTTGCCATTGCGGCCGAACGGAAGGAGATATTTGCTCAAAACTTGCTGTGCTGGTGCAGACAGTGGCACCCGACATGCCTGCGTTGTCGCTTTAACCCGGGCACTCTTTGGGCGGGCGCAGCACGCAGAAACACCTAGATTGCAGATAAGCGCCTTTTCCCATTGACCGCGACGAACATAGAAGATGCACAAGCTTCTTGCCATTGCGGCCGAACGGAAGGAGATATTTGCTCAAAACTTGCTGTGCTGGTGCAGACAGTGGCACCCGACATGCCTGCGTTGTCGTTTTCACCCGGGCACTCTTTGGGCGGGTGCAGCACGCAGAAACACCTAGATTGCAGATAAGCGCCTTTTCCCATTGACCGCGACGAACAGAGAGGATGCACAAGCTTCTTACCATTGCGGCCGAACGGAAGGAGATATTTGCTCAAAACTTGCTGTGCTGGTGCAGACAGTGGCACCCGACATGCCTGCGTTGTCGTTTTCACCCGGGCACTCTTTGGGCGGGCGCAGCACGCAGAAACACCTAGATTGCAGATAAGCGCCTTTTCCCATTGACCGCGACGAACAGAGAAGATGCACAAGCTTCTTGCCATTGCGGCCGAACGGAAGGAGATATTTGCTCAAAACTTGCTGTGCTGGTGCAGACAGTGGCACCCGACATGCCTGATTTGTCGTTTTCACCCGGGCACTTTTTGGGCGGGCGCAGCACGCAGAAACACCTAGATTGCAGATAAGCGCCTTTTCCCATTGACCGCGACGAACAGAGAAGATGCACAAGCTTCTTGCCATTGCGGCCGAACGGAAGGAGATATTTGCTCAAAACTTGCTGTGCTGGTGCAGACAGTGGCACCCGACATGCCTGCGTTGTCGTTTTCACCCGGGCACTCTTTGGGCGGGTGCAGCACGCAGAAACACCTAGATTGCAGATAAGCGCCCTTTCCCATTGACCGCGACGAACAGAGAAGATGCACAAGCTTCTTGCCATTGCGGCCGAACGGAAGGAGATATTTGCTCAAAACTTGCTGTGCTGGTGCAGACAGTGGCACCCGACATGCCTGCGTTGTCGTTTTCACCCGGGCACTCTTTGGGCGGGCGCAGCACGCAGAAACACCTAGATTGCAGATAAGCGCCTTTTCCCATTGACCGCGACGAACAGAGAAGATGCACAAGCTTCTTGCCATTGCGGCCGAACGGAAGGAGATATTTGCTCAAAACTTGCTGTGCTGGTGCAGACAGTGGCACCCGACATGCCTGCGTTGTCGTTTTCACCCGGGCACTCTTTGGGCGGGCGCAGCACGCAGAAACACCTAGATTGCAGATAAGCGCCTTTTCCCATTGACCGCGACGAACAGAGAGGATGCACAAGCTTCTTGCCATTGCGGCAGAACGGAAGGAGATATTTGCTCAAAACTTGCTGTGCTGGTGCAGACAGTGGCACCCGACATGCCTGCGTTGTCGTTTTCACCCGGGCACTCTTTGGGCGGGCGCAGCACGCAGAAACACCTAGATTGCAGATAAGCGCCTTTTCCCATTGACAGCGACGAACAGAGAAGATGCACAAGCTTCTTGCCATTGCGGCCGAACGGAAGGAGATATTTGCTAAAAACTTGCTGTGCTGGTGCAGACAGTGGCACCCGACATGCCTGCGTTGTCGTTTTCACCCGGGCACTCTTTGGGCGGGCGCAGCACGCAGAAACACCTAGATTGCAGATAAGCGCCTTTTCCCATTGACCGCGACGAACAGAGAGGATGCACAAGCTTCTTGCCATTGCGGCCTAATGGAAGGAGATATTTGCTCAAAACTTGCTGTGCTGGTGCAGACAGGGGCACCCGACATGCCTGCGTTGTCGTTTTCACCCGGGCACTCTTTGGGCGGGCGCAGCACGCAGAAACACCTAGATTGCAGATAAGCGCCTTTTCCCATTGACCGCGACGAACAGAGAAGATGCACAAGCTTCTTACCATTGAGGCCGAACGGAAGGAGATATTTGCTCAAAACTTGCTGTGCTGGTGCAGACAGTGGCACCCGACATGCCTACGTTGTCGATTTAACCCGGGCACTCTTTGGGCGGGCACAGCACGCAGAAACACCTAAATTGCAGATAAGCGCCTTTTCCCATTGACCGCGACGAACATAGAAGATGCACAAGCTTCTTGCCATTGAGGCCGAACGGAAGGAGATATTTGCTCAAAACTTGCTGTGCTGGTGCAGACAGTGGCACCCGACATGCCTACGTTGTCGATTTAACCCGGGCACTCTTTGGGCGGGCGCAGCACGCAGAAACACCTAAATTGCAGATAAGCGCCTTTTCCCATTGACCGCGACGAACATAGAAGATGCACAAGCTTCTTGCCATTGCGGCCGAACGGAAGGAGATATTTGCTCAAAACTTGCTGTGCTGGTGCAGACAGTGGCACCCGACATGCCTGCATTGTCGTTTTCACCCGGGCACTCTTTGGGTGGGTGCAGCACGCAGAAACACCTAGATTGCAGATAAGCGCCTTTTCCCATTGACCGCGACGAACAGAGAGGATGCACAAGCTTCTTGCCATTGCGGCCGAACGGAAGGAGATATTTGCTCAAAACTTGCTGTGCTGGTGCAGACAGTGGCACCCGACATGCCTACGTTGTCGATTTAACCCGGGCACTCTTTGGGCGGGCACAGCACGCAGAAACACCTAAATTGCAGATAAGCGACTTTTCCCATTGACCGCGACGAACATAGAAGATGCACAAGCTTCTTGCCATTGAGGCCGAACGGAAGGAGATATTTGCTCAAAACTTGCTGTGCTGGTGCAGACAGTGGCACCCGACATGCCTACGTTGTCGATTTAACCCGGGCACTCTTTGGGCGGGCGCAGCACGCAGAAACACCTAAATTGCTGAAAAGCGCCTTTTCCCATTGACCGCGACGAACAGAGAAGATGCACAAGCTTCTTGCCATTGCGGCCGAACGGAAGGAGATATTTGCTCAAAACTTGCTGTGCTGGTGCAGACAGTGGCACCCGACATGCCTGCGTTGTCGTTTTCACCCGGGCACTCTTTGGGCGGGCGCAGCATGCAGAAACACCTAGATTGCAGATAAGCGCCTTTTCCCATTGACCGCGACGAACAGAGAAGATGCACAAGCTTCTTGCCATTGCGGCCGAACGGAAGGAGATATTTGCTCAAAACTTGCTGTGCTGGTGCAGACAGTGGCACCCGACATGCCTGCGTTGTCGTTTTCACCCGGGCACTCTTTGGGCGGGTGCAGCACGCAGAAACACCTAGATTGCAGATAAGCGCCTTTTCCCATTGACCGCGACGAACAGAGAGGATGCACAAGCTTCTTGCCATTGCGGCCAAACGGAAGGAGATATTTGCTCAAAACTTGCTGTGCTGGTGCAGACAGTGGCACCCGACATGCCTGCGTTGTCGTTTTTACCCGGGCACTGTTTGGGCGGGTGCAGCACGCAGAAACACCTAGATTGCAGATAAGCGCCTTTTCCCATTGACCGCGACGAACAGAGAAGATGCACAAGCTTCTTGCCATTGCGGCCGAACGGAAGGAGATATTTACTCAAAACTTGCTGTGCTGGTGCAGACAGTGGCACCCGACATGCCTGCGTTGTCGTTTTCACCCGGGCACTCTTTGGGCGGGCGCAGCACGCAGAAACACCTAGATTGCAGATAAGCGCCTTTTCCCATTGACCGCGACGAACAGAGAGGATGCACAAGCTTCTTGCCATTGCGGCCTAATGGAAGGAGATATTTGCTCAAAACTTGCTGTGCTGGTGCAGACAGGGGCACCCGACATGCCTGCGTTGTCGTTTTCACCCGGGCACTCTTTGGGCGGGCGCAGCACGCAGAAACACCTAGATTGCAGATAAGCGCCTTTTCCCATTGACCGCGACGAACAGAGAAGATGCACAAGCTTCTTACCATTGAGGCCGAATGGAAGGAGATATTTGCTCAAAACTTGCTGTGCTGGTGCAGACAGTGGCACCCGACATGCCTACGTTGTCGATTTAACCCGGGCACTCTTTGGGCGGGCGCAGCACGCAGAAACACCTAAATTGCTGAAAAGCGCCTTTTCCCATTGACCGCGACGAACAGAGAAGATGCACAAGCTTCTTGCCATTGCGGCCGAACGGAAGGAGATATTTGCTCAAAACTTGCTGTGCTGGTGCAGACAGTGGCACCCGACATGCCTGCGTTGTCGTTTTTACCCGGGCACTGTTTGGGCGGGTGCAGCACGCAGAAACACCTAGATTGCAGATAAGCGCCTTTTCCCATTGACCGCGACGAACAGAGAAGATGCACAAGCTTCTTGCCATTGCGGCCGAACGGAAGGAGATATTTGCTCAAAACTTGCTGTGCTGGTGCAGACAGTGGCACCCGACATGCCTGCGTTGTCGTTTTCACCCGGGCACTCTTTGGGCGGGCGCAGCACGCAGAAACACCTAGATTGCAGATAAGCGCCTTTTCCCATTGACCGCGACGAACAGAGAAGATGCACAAGCTTCTTGCCATTGCGGCCGAACGGAAGGAGATATTTGCTCAAAACTTGCTGTGCTGGTGCAGACAGTGGCACCCGACATGCCTGCGTTGTCGTTTTCACCCGGGCACTCTTTGGGCGGGCGCAGCACGCAGAAACACCTAGATTGCAGATAAGCGCCTTTTCCCATTGACCGCGACGAACAGAGAGGATGCACAAGCTTCTTGCCATTGCGGACGAACGGAGGGAGATATTTGCTCAAAACTTGCTGTGCTGGTGCAGACAGTGGCACCCGACATGCCTGCGTTGTCGTTTTCACCCGGGCACTCTTTGGGCGGGCGCAGCACGCAGAAACACCTAGATTGCAGATAAGCGCCTTTTCCCATTGACCGCGACGAACAGAGAGGATGCACAAGCTTCTTGCCATTGCGGCCGAACGGAAGGAGATATTTGCTCAAAACTTGCTGTGCTGGTGCAGACAGTGGCACCCGACATGCCTGCGTTGTCGTTTTCACCCGGGCACTCTTTGGGCGGGTGCAGCACGCAGAAACACCTAGATTGCAGATAAGCGCCTTTTCCCATTGACCGCGACGAACAGAGAAGATGCACAAGCTTCTTGCCATTGCGGCCGAACGGAAGGAGATATTTGCTCAAAACTTGCTGTGCTGGTGCAGACAGTGGCACCCGACATGCCTGCGTTGTCGTTTTTACCCGGGCACTGTTTGGGCGGGTGCAGCACGCAGAAACACCTAGATTGCAGATAAGCGCCTTTTCCCATTGACCGCGACGAACAGAGAAGATGCACAAGCTTCTTGCCATTGCGGCCGAACGGAAGGAGATATTTGCTCAAAACTTGCTGTGCTGGTGCAGACAGTGGCACCCGACATGCCTGCGTTGTCGTTTTCACCCGGGCACTCTTTGGGCGGGCGCAGCACGCAGAAACACCTAGATTGCAGATAAGCGCCTTTTCCCATTGACCGCGACGAACAGAGAAGATGCACAAGCTTCTTGCCATTGCGGCCGAACGGAAGGAGATATTTGCTCAAAACTTGCTGTGCTGGTGCAGACAGTGGCACCCGACATGCCTGCGTTGTCGTTTTCACCCGGGCACTCTTTGGGCGGGCGCAGCACGCAGAAACACCTAGATTGCAGATAAGCGCCTTTTCCCATTGACCGCGACGAACAGAGAGGATGCACAAGCTTCTTGCCATTGCGGACGAACGGAGGGAGATATTTGCTCAAAACTTGCTGTGCTGGTGCAGACAGTGGCACCCGACATGCCTGCGTTGTCGTTTTCACCCGGGCACTCTTTGGGCGGGCGCAGCACGCAGAAACACCTAGATTGCAGATAAGCGCCTTTTCCCATTGACCGCGACGAACAGAGAGGATGCACAAGCTTCTTGCCATTGCGGCCGAACGGAAGGAGATATTTGCTCAAAACTTGCTGTGCTGGTGCAGACAGTGGCACCCGACATGCCTGCGTTGTCGTTTTCACCCGGGCACTCTTTGGGCGGGTGCAGCACGCAGAAACACCTAGATTGCAGATAAGCGCCTTTTCCCATTGACCGCGACGAACAGAGAAGATGCACAAGCTTCTTGCCATTGCGGCCGAACGGAAGGAGATATTTGCTCAAAACTTGCTGTGCTGGTGCAGACAGTGGCACCGGACATGCCTGCGTTGTCGTTTTCACCCGGGCACTCTTTGGGCGGGCGCAGCACGCAGAAACACCTAGATTGCAGATAAGCGCCTTTTCCCATTGACCGCGACGAACAGAGAAGATGCACAAGCTTCTTGCCATTGCGGCCGAACGGAAGGAGATATTTGCTCAAAACTTGCTGTGCTGGTGCAGACAGTGGCACCCGACATGCCTGCGTTGTAGTTTTCACCCGAGCACTCTTTGGGCGGGCGCAGCACGCAGAAACACCTAGATTGCAGATAAGTGCCTTTTCCCATTGACCGCGACGAACAGAGAAGATGCACAAGCTTCTTGCCATTGCGGCCGAACGGAAGGAGATATTTGCTCAAAACTTGCTGTGCTGGTGCAGACAGTGGCACCCGACATGCCTGCGTTGTCGCTTTAACCCGGGCACTCTTTGGGCGGGCGCAGCACGCAGAAACACCTAGATTGCAGATAAGCGCCTTTTCCCATTGACCGCGACGAACAGAGAAGATGCACAAGCTTCTTGCCATTGCGGCCGAACGGAAGGAGATATTTGCTCAAAACTTGCTGTGCTGGTGCAGACAGTGGCACCCGACATGCCTGCGTTGTCGCTTTAACCCGGGCACTCTTTGGGCGGGCGCAGCACGCAGAAACACCTAGATTGCAGATAAGCGCCTTTTCCGATTGACCGCGACGAACATAGAAGATGCACAAGCTTCTTGCCATTGCGGCCGAAAGGAAGGAGATATTTGCTCAAAACTTGCTGTGCTGGTGCAGACAGTGGCACCCGACATGCCTGCGTTGTCGTTTTGACCCGGGCACTCTTTGGGCGGGCGCAGCACGCAGAAACACCTAGATTGCAGATAAGCGCCTTTTCCCATTGACCGCGACGAACAGAGAAGATGCACAAGCTTCTTGCCATTGCGGCCGAACGGAAGGAGATATTTGCTCAAAACTTGCTGTGCTGGTGCAGACAGTGGCACCCGACATGCCTGCGTTGTCGTTTTCACCTGGGCACTCTTTGGGCGGGCGAAGCACGCAGAAACACCTAGATTGCAGATAAGCGCCTTTTCCCATTGACCGCGACGAACAGAGAAGATGCACAAGCTTCTTGCCATTGCGGCCGAACGGAAGGAGATATTTGCTCAAAACTTGCTGTGCTGGTGCAGACAGTGGCACCCGACATGCCTGCGTTGTCGCTTTAACCCGGGCACTCTTTGGGCGGGCGCAGCACGCAGAAACACCTAGATTGCAGATAAGCGCCTTTTCCGATTGACCGCGACGAACATAGAAGATGCACAAGCTTCTTGCCATTGCGGCCGAAAGGAAGGAGATATTTGCTCAAAACTTGCTGTGCTGGTGCAGACAGTGGCACCCGACATGCCTGCGTTGTCGTTTTGACCCGGGCACTCTTTGGGCGGGCGCAGCACGCAGAAACACCTAGATTGCAGATAAGCGCCTTTTCCCATTGACCGCGACGAACAGAGAAGATGCACAAGCTTCTTGCCATTGCGGCCGAACGGAAGGAGATATTTGCTCAAAACTTGCTGTGCTGGTGCAGACAGTGGCACCGGACATGCCTGCGTTGTCGTTTTCACCCGGGCACTCTTTGGGCGGGCGCAGCACGCAGAAACACCTAGATTGCAGATAAGCGCCTTTTCCCATTGACCGCGACGAACAGAGAGGATGCACAAGCTTCTTGCCATTGCGGCCGAATGGAAGGAGATATTTGCTCAAAACTTGCTGTGCTGGTGCAGACAGTGGCACCCGACATGCCTGCGTTGTCGTTTTCACCCAGGCACTCTTTGGGCGGGCGAAGCACGCAGAAACACCTAGATTGCAGATACGCGCCTTTTCCCATTGACCGCGACGAACAGAGAAGATGCACAAGCTTCTTGCCATTGCGGCCGAACGGAAGGAGATATTTGCTCAAAACTTGCTGTGCTGGTGCAGACAGTGGCACCCGACATGCCTGCGTTGTCGTTTTCACCTGGGCACTCTTTGGGCGGGCGAAGCACGCAGAAACACCTAGATTGCAGATAAGCGCCTTTTCCCATTGACCGCGACGAACAGAGAAGATGCACAAGCTTCTTGCCATTGCGGCCGAACGGAAGGAGATATTTGCTCAAAACTTGCTTTGCTGGTGCAGACAGTGGCACCCGACATGCCTGCGTTGTCGTTTTCACCCGGGCACTCTTTGGGCGGGCGCAGCACGCAGAAACACCTAGATTGCAGATAAGCGCCTTTTCCCATTGACGGCGACGAACAGAGAAGATGCACAAGCTTCTTGCCATTGCGGCCGAACGGAAGGAGATATTTGCTCAAAACTTGCTGTGCTGGTGCAGACAGTGGCACCCGACATGCCTGCGTTGTCGTTTTCACCCGGGCACTCTTTGGGCGGGTGCAGCACGCAGAAACACCTAGATTGCAGATAAGCGCCTTTTCCCATTGACCGCGACGAACAGAGAAGATGCACAAGCTTCTTGCCATTGCGGCCGAACGGAAGGAGATATTTGCTCAAAACTTGCTGTGCTGGTGCAGACAGTGGCACCCGACATGCCTGCGTTGTAGTTTTCACCCGGGCACTCTTTGGGCGGGCGCAGCACGCAGAAACACCTAGATTGCAGATAAGCGCCTTTTCCCATTGACCGCGACGAACAGAGAGGATGCACAAGCTTCTTGCCATTGCGGCCGAACAGAAGGAGATATTTGCTCAAAACTTGCTGTGCTGGTGCAGACAGTGGCACCAGACATGCCTGCGTTGTCGTTTTCACCTGGGCACTCTTTGGGCGGGCGAAGCTCGCAGAAACACCTAGATTGCAGATAAGCGCCTTTTCCCATTGACCGCGACGAACAGAGAAGATGCACAAGCTTCTTGCCATTGCGGCCGAACGGAAGGAGATATTTGCTCAAAACTTGCTGTGCTGGTGCAGACAGTGGCACCCGACATGCCTGCGTTGTCGATTTAACCCGGGCACTCTTTGGGCGGGCGCAGCACGCAGAAACACCTAGATTGCAGATAAGCGCCTTTTCCCATTGACAGCGACGAACAGAGAAGATGCACAAGCTTCTTGCCATTGCGGCCGAACGGAAGGAGATATTTGCTCAAAACTTGCTGTGCTGGTGCAGACAGTGGCACCCGACATGCCTACGTTGTCGATTTAACCCGGGCACTCTTTGGGCGGGCACAGCACGCAGAAACACCTAAATTGCAGATAAGCGACTTTTCCCATTGACCGCGACGAACATAGAAGATGCACAAGCTTCTTGCCATTGAGGCCGAACGGAAGGAGATATTTGCTCAAAACTTGCTGTGCTGGTGCAGACAGTGGCACCCGACATGCCTACGTTGTCGATTTAACCCGGGCACTCTTTGGGCGGGCGCAGCACGCAGAAACACCTAAATTGCTGAAAAGCGCCTTTTCCCATTGACCGCGACGAACAGAGAAGATGCACAAGCTTCTTGCCATTGCGGCCGAACGGAAGGAGATATTTGCTCAAAACTTGCTGTGCTGGTGCAGACAGTGGCACCCGACATGCCTGCGTTGTCGTTTTCACCCGGGCACTCTTTGGGCGGGCGCAGCATGCAGAAACACCTAGATTGCAGATAAGCGCCTTTTCC
Organism: Hyla sarda; assembly: GCF_029499605.1. Lineage (NCBI taxonomy): Eukaryota > Metazoa > Chordata > Amphibia > Anura > Hylidae > Hyla > Hyla sarda. The sequence continues at coordinate 188,429 of NW_026609966.1, read as the reverse complement.
CATTGACCGCGACGAACAGAGAAGATGCACAAGCTTCTTGCCATTGCGGCCGAACGGAAGGAGATATTTGCTCAAAACTTGCTGTGCTGGTGCAGACAGTGGCACCCGACATGCCTGCGTTGTCGTTTTCACCCGGGCACTCTTTGGGCGGGTGCAGCACGCAGAAACACCTAGATTGCAGATAAGCGCCTTTTCCCATTGACCGCGACGAACAGAGAGGATGCACAAGCTTCTTGCCATTGCGGCCAAACGGAAGGAGATATTTGCTCAAAACTTGCTGTGCTGGTGCAGACAGTGGCACCCGACATGCCTGCGTTGTCGTTTTTACCCGGGCACTGTTTGGGCGGGTGCAGCACGCAGAAACACCTAGATTGCAGATAAGCGCCTTTTCCCATTGACAGCGACGAACAGAGAAGATGCACAAGCTTCTTGCCATTGCGGCCGAACGGAAGGAGATATTTGCTCAAAACTTGCTGTGCTGGTGCAGACAGTGGCACCCGACATGCCTACGTTGTCGATTTAACCCGGGCACTCTTTGGGCGGGCACAGCACGCAGAAACACCTAAATTGCAGATAAGCGACTTTTCCCATTGACCGCGACGAACATAGAAGATGCACAAGCTTCTTGCCATTGAGGCCGAACGGAAGGAGATATTTGCTCAAAACTTGCTGTGCTGGTGCAGACAGTGGCACCCGACATGCCTACGTTGTCGATTTAACCCGGGCACTCTTTGGGCGGGCGCAGCACGCAGAAACACCTAAATTGCTGAAAAGCGCCTTTTCCCATTGACCGCGACGAACAGAGAAGATGCACAAGCTTCTTGCCATTGCGGCCGAACGGAAGGAGATATTTGCTCAAAACTTGCTGTGCTGGTGCAGACAGTGGCACCCGACATGCCTGCGTTGTCGTTTTCACCCGGGCACTCTTTGGGCGGGCGCAGCATGCAGAAACACCTAGATTGCAGATAAGCGCCTTTTCCCATTGACCGCGACGAACAGAGAAGATGCACAAGCTTCTTGCCATTGCGGCCGAACGGAAGGAGATATTTGCTCAAAACTTGCTGTGCTGGTGCAGACAGTGGCACCCGACATGCCTGCGTTGTCGTTTTCACCCGGGCACTCTTTGGGCGGGTGCAGCACGCAGAAACACCTAGATTGCAGATAAGCGCCTTTTCCCATTGACCGCGACGAACAGAGAGGATGCACAAGCTTCTTGCCATTGCGGCCAAACGGAAGGAGATATTTGCTCAAAACTTGCTGTGCTGGTGCAGACAGTGGCACCCGACATGCCTGCGTTGTCGTTTTTACCCGGGCACTGTTTGGGCGGGTGCAGCACGCAGAAACACCTAGATTGCAGATAAGCGCCTTTTCCCATTGACCGCGACGAACAGAGAAGATGCACAAGCTTCTTGCCATTGCGGCCGAACGGAAGGAGATATTTGCTCAAAACTTGCTGTGCTGGTGCAGACAGTGGCACCCGACATGCCTGCGTTGTCGTTTTCACCCGGGCACTCTTTGGGCGGGCGCAGCACGCAGAAACACCTAGATTGCAGATAAGCGCCTTTTCCCATTGACCGCGACGAACAGAGAAGATGCACAAGCTTCTTACCATTGAGGCCGAATGGAAGGAGATATTTGCTCAAAACTTGCTGTGCTGGTGCAGACAGTGGCACCCGACATGCCTACGTTGTCGATTTAACCCGGGCACTCTTTGGGCGGGCGCAGCACGCAGAAACACCTAAATTGCTGAAAAGCGCCTTTTCCCATTGACCACGACGAACAGAGAAGATGCACAAGCTTCTTGCCATTGCGGCCGAACGGAAGGAGATATTTGCTCAAAACTTGCTGTGCTGGTGCAGACAGTGGCACCCGACATGCCTGCGTTGTCGTTTTCACCCGGGCACTCTTTGGGCGGGCGCAGCACGCAGAAACACCTAGATTGCAGATAAGCGCCTTTTCCCATTGACCGCGACGAACAGAGAAGATGCACAAGCTTCTTGCCATTGCGGCCGAACGGAAGGAGATATTTGCTCAAAACTTGCTGTGCTGGTGCAGACAGTGGCACCCGACATGCCTGCGTTGTCGTTTTCACCCGGGCACTCTTTGGGCGGGCGCAGCACGCAGAAACACCTAGATTGCAGATAAGCGCCTTTTCCCATTGACCGCGACGAACAGAGAGGATGCACAAGCTTCTTGCCATTGCGGACGAACGGAAGGAGATATTTGCTCAAAACTTGCTGTGCTGGTGCAGACAGTGGCACCCGACATGCCTGCGTTGTCGTTTTCACCCGGGCACTCTTTGGGCGGGTGCAGCACGCAGAAACACCTAGATTGCAGATAAGCGCCTTTTCCCATTGACCGCGACGAACAGAGAAGATGCACAAGCTTCTTGCCATTGCGGCCGAACGGAAGGAGATATTTGCTCAAAACTTGCTGTGCTGGTGCAGACAGTGGCACCGGACATGCCTGCGTTGTCGTTTTCACCCGGGCACTCTTTGGGCGGGCGCAGCACGCAGAAACACCTAGATTGCAGATAAGCGCCTTTTCCCATTGACCGCGACGAACAGAGAAGATGCACAAGCTTCTTGCCATTGCGGCCGAACGGAAGGAGATATTTGCTCAAAACTTGCTGTGCTGGTGCAGACAGTGGCACCCGACATGCCTGCGTTGTAGTTTTCACCCGAGCACTCTTTGGGCGGGCGCAGCACGCAGAAACACCTAGATTGCAGATAAGTGCCTTTTCCCATTGACCGCGACGAACAGAGAAGATGCACAAGCTTCTTGCCATTGCGGCCGAACGGAAGGAGATATTTGCTCAAAACTTGCTGTGCTGGTGCAGACAGTGGCACCCGACATGCCTGCGTTGTCGCTTTAACCCGGGCACTCTTTGGGCGGGCGCAGCACGCAGAAACACCTAGATTGCAGATAAGCGCCTTTTCCCATTGACCGCGACGAACATAGAAGATGCACAAGCTTCTTGCCATTGCGGCCGAAAGGAAGGAGATATTTGCTCAAAACTTGCTGTGCTGGTGCAGACAGTGGCACCCGACATGCCTGCGTTGTCGTTTTGACCCGGGCACTCTTTGGGCGGGCGCAGCACGCAGAAACACCTAGATTGCAGATAAGCGCCTTTTCCCATTGACCGCGACGAACAGAGAAGATGCACAAGCTTCTTGCCATTGCGGCCGAACGGAAGGAGATATTTGCTCAAAACTTGCTGTGCTGGTGCAGACAGTGGCACCCGACATGCCTGCGTTGTCGCTTTAACCCGGGCACTCTTTGGGCGGGCGCAGCACGCAGAAACACCTAGATTGCAGATAAGCGCCTTTTCCCATTGACCGCGACGAACATAGAAGATGCACAAGCTTCTTGCCATTGCGGCCGAAAGGAAGGAGATATTTGCTCAAAACTTGCTGTGCTGGTGCAGACAGTGGCACCCGACATGCCTGCGTTGTCGTTTTGACCCGGGCACTCTTTGGGCGGGCGCAGCACGCAGAAACACCTAGATTGCAGATAAGCGCCTTTTCCCATTGACCGCGACGAACAGAGAAGATGCACAAGCTTCTTGCCATTGCGGCCGAACGGAAGGAGATATTTGCTCAAAACTTGCTGTGCTGGTGCAGACAGTGGCACCCGACATGCCTGCGTTGTCGTTTTCACCTGGGCACTCTTTGGGCGGGCGAAGCACGCAGAAACACCTAGATTGCAGATAAGCGCCTTTTCCCATTGACCGCGACGAACAGAGAAGATGCACAAGCTTCTTGCCATTGCGGCCGAACGGAAGGAGATATTTGCTCAAAACTTGCTGTGCTGGTGCAGACAGTAGCACCCGACATGCCTGCGTTGTCGTTTTCACCCGGGCACTCTTTGGGCGGGCGCAGCACGCAGAAACACCTAGATTGCAGATAAGCGCCTTTTCCCATTGACCGCGACGAACAGAGAAGATGCACAAGCTTCTTGCCATTGCGGCCGAACGGAAGGAGATATTTGCTCAAAACTTGCTGTGCTGGTGCAGACAGTGGCACCGGACATGCCTGCGTTGTCGTTTTCACCCGGGCACTCTTTGGGCGGGCGCAGCACGCAGAAACACCTAGATTGCAGATAAGCGCCTTTTCCCATTGACCGCGACGAACAGAGAGGATGCACAAGCTTCTTGCCATTGCGGCCGAATGGAAGGAGATATTTGCTCAAAACTTGCTGTGCTGGTGCAGACAGTGGCACCCGACATGCCTGCGTTGTCGTTTTCACCCAGGCACTCTTTGGGCGGGCGAAGCACGCAGAAACACCTAGATTGCAGATAAGCGCCTTTTCCCATTGACCGCGACGAACAGAGAAGATGCACAAGCTTCTTGCCATTGCGGCCGAACGGAAGGAGATATTTGCTCAAAACTTGCTGTGCTGGTGCAGACAGTGGCACCCGACATGCCTGCGTTGTCGTTTTCACCTGGGCACTCTTTGGGCGGGCGAAGCACGCAGAAACACCTAGATTGCAGATAAGCGCCTTTTCCCATTGACCGCGACGAACAGAGAAGATGCACAAGCTTCTTGCCATTGCGGCCGAACGGAAGGAGATATTTGCTCAAAACTTGCTTTGCTGGTGCAGACAGTGGCACCCGACATGCCTGCGTTGTCGTTTTCACCCGGGCACTCTTTGGGCGGGCGCAGCACGCAGAAACACCTAGATTGCAGATAAGCGCCTTTTCCCATTGACGGCGACGAACAGAGAAGATGCACAAGCTTCTTGCCATTGCGGCCGAACGGAAGGAGATATTTGCTCAAAACTTGCTGTGCTGGTGCAGACAGTGGCACCCGACATGCCTGCGTTGTCGTTTTCACCCGGGCACTCTTTGGGCGGGTGCAGCACGCAGAAACACCTAGATTGCAGATAAGCGCCCTTTCCCATTGACCGCGACGAACAGAGAAGATGCACAAGCTTCTTGCCATTGCGGCCGAACGGAAGGAGATATTTGCTCAAAACTTGCTGTGCTGGTGCAGACAGTGGCACCCGACATGCCTGCGTTGTCGTTTTCACCCGGGCACTCTTTGGGCGGGCGCAGCACGCAGAAACACCTAGATTGCAGATAAGCGCCTTTTCCCATTGACCGCGACGAACAGAGAGGATGCACAAGCTTCTTGCCATTGCGGCCGAACAGAAGGAGATATTTGCTCAAAACTTGCTGTGCTGGTGCAGACAGTGGCACCCGACATGCCTGCGTTGTCGTTTTCACCTGGGCACTCTTTGGGCGGGCGAAGCTCGCAGAAACACCTAGATTGCAGATAAGCGCCTTTTCCCATTGACCGCGACGAACAGAGAAGATGCACAAGCTTCTTGCCATTGCGGCCGAACGGAAGGAGATATTTGCTCAAAACTTGCTGTGCTGGTGCAGACAGTGGCACCCGACATGCCTGCGTTGTCGATTTAACCCGGGCACTCTTTGGGCGGGCGCAGCACGCAGAAACACCTAGATTGCAGATAAGCGCCTTTTCCCATTGACAGCGACGAACAGAGAAGATGCACAAGCTTCTTGCCATTGCGGCCGAACGGAAGGAGATATTTGCTCAAAACTTGCTGTGCTGGTGCAGACAGTGGCACCCGACATGCCTGCGTTGTCGTTTTCACCCGGGCACTCTTTGGGCGGGTGCAGCACGCAGAAACACCTAGATTGCAGATAAGCGCCTTTTCCCATTGACCGCGACGAACAGAGAAGATGCACAAGCTTCTTGCCATTGCGGCCGAACGGAAGGAGATATTTGCTCAAAACTTGCTGTGCTGGTGCAGACAGTGGCACCGGACATGCCTGCGTTGTCGTTTTCACCCGGGCACTCTTTGGGCGGGCGCAGCACGCAGAAACACCTAGATTGCAGATAAGCGCCTTTTCCCATTGACCGCGACGAACAGAGAAGATGCACAAGCTTCTTGCCATTGCGGCCGAACGGAAGGAGATATTTGCTCAAAACTTGCTGTGCTGGTGCAGACAGTGGCACCCGACATGCATGCGTTGTAGTTTTCACCCGAGCACTCTTTGGGCGGGCGCAGCACGCAGAAACACCTAGATTGCAGATAAGTGCCTTTTCCCATTGACCGCGACGAACAGAGAAGATGCACAAGCTTCTTGCCATTGCGGCCGAACGGAAGGAGATATTTGCTCAAAACTTGCTGTGCTGGTGCAGACAGTGGCACCCGACATGCCTGCGTTGTCGCTTTAACCCGGGCACTCTTTGGGCGGGCGCAGCACGCAGAAACACCTAGATTGCAGATAAGCGCCTTTTCCCATTGACCGCGACGAACATAGAAGATGCACAAGCTTCTTGCCATTGCGGCCGAAAGGAAGGAGATATTTGCTCAAAACTTGCTGTGCTGGTGCAGACAGTGGCACCCGACATGCCTGCGTTGTCGTTTTGACCCGGGCACTCTTTGGGCGGGCGCAGCACGCAGAAACACCTAGATTGCAGATAAGCGCCTTTTCCCATTGACCACGACGAACAGAGAAGATGCACAAGCTTCTTGCCATTGCGGCCGAACGGAAGGAGATATTTGCTCAAAACTTGCTGTGCTGGTGCAGACAGTGGCACCCGACATGCCTGCGTTGTCGCTTTAACCCGGGCACTCTTTGGGCGGGCGCAGCACGCAGAAACACCTAGATTGCAGATAAGCGCCTTTTCCCATTGACCGCGACGAACATAGAAGATGCACAAGCTTCTTGCCATTGCGGCCGAACGGAAGGAGATATTTGCTCAAAACTTGCTGTGCTGGTGCAGACAGTGGCACCCGACATGCCTGCGTTGTCGTTTTCACCCGGGCACTCTTTGGGCGGGTGCAGCACGCAGAAACACCTAGATTGCAGATAAGCGCCTTTTCCCATTGACCGCGACGAACAGAGAGGATGCACAAGCTTCTTACCATTGCGGCCGAACGGAAGGAGATATTTGCTCAAAACTTGCTGTGCTGGTGCAGACAGTGGCACCCGACATGCCTGCGTTGTCGTTTTCACCCGGGCACTCTTTGGGCGGGCGCAGCACGCAGAAACACCTAGATTGCAGATAAGCGCCTTTTCCCATTGACCGCGACGAACAGAGAAGATGCACAAGCTTCTTGCCATTGCGGCCGAACGGAAGGAGATATTTGCTCAAAACTTGCTGTGCTGGTGCAGACAGTGGCACCCGACATGCCTGATTTGTCGTTTTCACCCGGGCACTTTTTGGGCGGGCGCAGCACGCAGAAACACCTAGATTGCAGATAAGCGCCTTTTCCCATTGACCGCGACGAACAGAGAAGATGCACAAGCTTCTTGCCATTGCGGCCGAACGGAAGGAGATATTTGCTCAAAACTTGCTGTGCTGGTGCAGACAGTGGCACCCGACATGCCTGCGTTGTCGTTTTCACCCGGGCACTCTTTGGGCGGGTGCAGCACGCAGAAACACCTAGATTGCAGATAAGCGCCCTTTCCCATTGACCGCGACGAACAGAGAAGATGCACAAGCTTCTTGCCATTGCGGCCGAACGGAAGGAGATATTTGCTCAAAACTTGCTGTGCTGGTGCAGACAGTGGCACCCGACATGCCTGCGTTGTCGTTTTCACCCGGGCACTCTTTGGGCGGGCGCAGCACGCAGAAACACCTAGATTGCAGATAAGCGCCTTTTCCCATTGACCGCGACGAACAGAGAAGATGCACAAGCTTCTTGCCATTGCGGCCGAACGGAAGGAGATATTTGCTCAAAACTTGCTGTGCTGGTGCAGACAGTGGCACCCGACATGCCTGCGTTGTCGTTTTCACCCGGGCACTCTTTGGGCGGGCGCAGCACGCAGAAACACCTAGATTGCAGATAAGCGCCTTTTCCCATTGACCGCGACGAACAGAGAGGATGCACAAGCTTCTTGCCATTGCGGCAGAACGGAAGGAGATATTTGCTCAAAACTTGCTGTGCTGGTGCAGACAGTGGCACCCGACATGCCTGCGTTGTCGTTTTCACCCGGGCACTCTTTGGGCGGGCGCAGCACGCAGAAACACCTAGATTGCAGATAAGCGCCTTTTCCCATTGACAGCGACGAACAGAGAAGATGCACAAGCTTCTTGCCATTGCGGCCGAACGGAAGGAGATATTTGCTAAAAACTTGCTGTGCTGGTGCAGACAGTGGCACCCGACATGCCTGCGTTGTCGTTTTCACCCGGGCACTCTTTGGGCGGGCGCAGCACGCAGAAACACCTAGATTGCAGATAAGCGCCTTTTCCCATTGACCGCGACGAACAGAGAGGATGCACAAGCTTCTTGCCATTGCGGCCTAATGGAAGGAGATATTTGCTCAAAACTTGCTGTGCTGGTGCAGACAGGGGCACCCGACATGCCTGCGTTGTCGTTTTCACCCGGGCACTCTTTGGGCGGGCGCAGCACGCAGAAACACCTAGATTGCAGATAAGCGCCTTTTCCCATTGACCGCGACGAACAGAGAAGATGCACAAGCTTCTTACCATTGAGGCCGAACGGAAGGAGATATTTGCTCAAAACTTGCTGTGCTGGTGCAGACAGTGGCACCCGACATGCCTACGTTGTCGATTTAACCCGGGCACTCTTTGGGCGGGCACAGCACGCAGAAACACCTAAATTGCAGATAAGCGCCTTTTCCCATTGACCGCGACGAACATAGAAGATGCACAAGCTTCTTGCCATTGAGGCCGAACGGAAGGAGATATTTGCTCAAAACTTGCTGTGCTGGTGCAGACAGTGGCACCCGACATGCCTACGTTGTCGATTTAACCCGGGCACTCTTTGGGCGGGCGCAGCACGCAGAAACACCTAAATTGCAGATAAGCGCCTTTTCCCATTGACCGCGACGAACATAGAAGATGCACAAGCTTCTTGCCATTGCGGCCGAACGGAAGGAGATATTTGCTCAAAACTTGCTGTGCTGGTGCAGACAGTGGCACCCGACATGCCTGCATTGTCGTTTTCACCCGGGCACTCTTTGGGTGGGTGCAGCACGCAGAAACACCTAGATTGCAGATAAGCGCCTTTTCCCATTGACCGCGACGAACAGAGAGGATGCACAAGCTTCTTGCCATTGCGGCCGAACGGAAGGAGATATTTGCTCAAAACTTGCTGTGCTGGTGCAGACAGTGGCACCCGACATGCCTACGTTGTCGATTTAACCCGGGCACTCTTTGGGCGGGCACAGCACGCAGAAACACCTAAATTGCAGATAAGCGACTTTTCCCATTGACCGCGACGAACATAGAAGATGCACAAGCTTCTTGCCATTGAGGCCGAACGGAAGGAGATATTTGCTCAAAACTTGCTGTGCTGGTGCAGACAGTGGCACCCGACATGCCTACGTTGTCGATTTAACCCGGGCACTCTTTGGGCGGGCGCAGCACGCAGAAACACCTAAATTGCTGAAAAGCGCCTTTTCCCATTGACCGCGACGAACAGAGAAGATGCACAAGCTTCTTGCCATTGCGGCCGAACGGAAGGAGATATTTGCTCAAAACTTGCTGTGCTGGTGCAGACAGTGGCACCCGACATGCCTGCGTTGTCGTTTTCACCCGGGCACTCTTTGGGCGGGCGCAGCATGCAGAAACACCTAGATTGCAGATAAGCGCCTTTTCCCATTGACCGCGACGAACAGAGAAGATGCACAAGCTTCTTGCCATTGCGGCCGAACGGAAGGAGATATTTGCTCAAAACTTGCTGTGCTGGTGCAGACAGTGGCACCCGATATGCCTGCGTTGTCGTTTTCACCCGGGCACTCTTTGGGCGGGTGCAGCACGCAGAAACACCTAGATTGCAGATAAGCGCCTTTTCCCATTGACCGCGACGAACAGAGAGGATGCACAAGCTTCTTGCCATTGCGGCCAAACGGAAGGAGATATTTGCTCAAAACTTGCTGTGCTGGTGCAGACAGTGGCACCCGACATGCCTGCGTTGTCGTTTTTACCCGGGCACTGTTTGGGCGGGTGCAGCACGCAGAAACACCTAGATTGCAGATAAGCGCCTTTTCCCATTGACCGCGACGAACAGAGAAGATGCACAAGCTTCTTGCCATTGCGGCCGAACGGAAGGAGATATTTGCTCAAAACTTGCTGTGCTGGTGCAGACAGTGGCACCCGACATGCCTGCGTTGTCGTTTTCACCCGGGCACTCTTTGGGCGGGCGCAGCACGCAGAAACACCTAGATTGCAGATAAGCGCCTTTTCCCATTGACCGCGACGAACAGAGAGGATGCACAAGCTTCTTGCCATTGCGGCCTAATGGAAGGAGATATTTGCTCAAAACTTGCTGTGCTGGTGCAGACAGGGGCACCGGACATGCCTGCGTTGTCGTTTTCACCCGGGCACTCTTTGGGCGGGCGCAGCACGCAGAAACACCTAGATTGCAGATAAGCGCCTTTTCCCATTGACCGCGACGAACAGAGAAGATGCACAAGCTTCTTACCATTGAGGCCGAATGGAAGGAGATATTTGCTCAAAACTTGCTGTGCTGGTGCAGACAGTGGCACCCGACATGCCTACGTTGTCGATTTAACCCGGGCACTCTTTGGGCGGGCGCAGCACGCAGAAACACCTAAATTGCTGAAAAGCGCCTTTTCCCATTGACCGCGACGAACAGAGAAGATGCACAAGCTTCTTGCCATTGCGGCCGAACGGAAGGAGATATTTGCTCAAAACTTGCTGTGCTGGTGCAGACAGTGGCACCCGACATGCCTGCGTTGTCGTTTTTACCCGGGCACTGTTTGGGCGGGTGCAGCACGCAGAAACACCTAGATTGCAGATAAGCGCCTTTTCCCATTGACCGCGACGAACAGAGAAGATGCACAAGCTTCTTGCCATTGCGGCCGAACGGAAGGAGATATTTGCTCAAAACTTGCTGTGCTGGTGCAGACAGTGGCACCCGACATGCCTGCGTTGTCGTTTTCACCCGGGCACTCTTTGGGCGGGCGCAGCACGCAGAAACACCTAGATTGCAGATAAGCGCCTTTTCCCATTGACCGCGACGAACAGAGAAGATGCACAAGCTTCTTGCCATTGCGGCCGAACGGAAGGAGATATTTGCTCAAAACTTGCTGTGCTGGTGCAGACAGTGGCACCCGACATGCCTGCGTTGTCGTTTTCACCCGGGCACTCTTTGGGCGGGCGCAGCACGCAGAAACACCTAGATTGCAGATAAGCGCCTTTTCCCATTGACCGCGACGAACAGAGAGGATGCACAAGCTTCTTGCCATTGCGGACGAACGGAAGGAGATATTTGCTCAAAACTTGCTGTGCTGGTGCAGACAGTGGCACCCGACATGCCTGCGTTGTCGTTTTCACCCGGGCACTCTTTGGGCGGGCGCAGCACGCAGAAACACCTAGATTGCAGATAAGCGCCTTTTCCCATTGACCGCGACGAACAGAGAGGATGCACAAGCTTCTTGCCATTGCGGCCGAACGGAAGGAGATATTTGCTCAAAACTTGCTGTGCTGGTGCAGACAGTGGCACCCGACATGCCTGCGTTGTCGTTTTCACCCGGGCACTCTTTGGGCGGGTGCAGCACGCAGAAACACCTAGATTGCAGATAAGCGCCTTTTCCCATTGACCGCGACGAACAGAGAAGATGCACAAGCTTCTTGCCATTGCGGCCGAACGGAAGGAGATATTTGCTCAAAACTTGCTGTGCTGGTGCAGACAGTGGCACCGGACATGCCTGCGTTGTCGTTTTCACCCGGGCACTCTTTGGGCGGGCGCAGCACGCAGAAACACCTAGATTGCAGATAAGCGCCTTTTCCCATTGACCGCGACGAACAGAGAAGATGCACAAGCTTCTTGCCATTGCGGCCGAACGGAAGGAGATATTTGCTCAAAACTTGCTGTGCTGGTGCAGACAGTGGCACCCGACATGCCTGCGTTGTAGTTTTCACCCGAGCACTCTTTGGGCGGGCGCAGCACGCAGAAACACCTAGATTGCAGATAAGTGCCTTTTCCCATTGACCGCGACAAACAGAGAAGATGCACAAGCTTCTTGCCATTGCGGCCGAACGGAAGGAGATATTTGCTCAAAACTTGCTGTGCTGGTGCAGACAGTGGCACCCGACATGCCTGCGTTGTCGCTTTAACCCGGGCACTCTTTGGGCGGGCGCAGCACGCAGAAACACCTAGATTGCAGATAAGCGCCTTTTCCCATTGACCGCGACGAACAGAGAAGATGCACAAGCTTCTTGCCATTGCGGCCGAACGGAAGGAGATATTTGCTCAAAACTTGCTGTGCTGGTGCAGACAGTGGCACCCGACATGCCTGCGTTGTCGCTTTAACCCGGGCACTCTTTGGGCGGGCGCAGCACGCAGAAACACCTAGATTGCAGATAAGCGCCTTTTCCGATTGACCGCGACGAACATAGAAGATGCACAAGCTTCTTGCCATTGCGGCCGAAAGGAAGGAGATATTTGCTCAAAACTTGCTGTGCTGGTGCAGACAGTGGCACCCGACATGCCTGCGTTGTCGTTTTGACCCGGGCACTCTTTGGGCGGGCGCAGCACGCAGAAACACCTAGATTGCAGATAAGCGCCTTTTCCCATTGACCGCGACGAACAGAGAAGATGCACAAGCTTCTTGCCATTGCGGCCGAACGGAAGGAGATATTTGCTCAAAACTTGCTGTGCTGGTGCAGACAGTGGCACCCGACATGCCTGCGTTGTCGTTTTCACCTGGGCACTCTTTGGGCGGGCGAAGCACGCAGAAACACCTAGATTGCAGATAAGCGCCTTTTCCCATTGACCGCGACGAACAGAGAAGATGCACAAGCTTCTTGCCATTGCGGCCGAACGGAAGGAGATATTTGCTCAAAACTTGCTGTGCTGGTGCAGACAGTGGCACCCGACATGCCTGCGTTGTCGCTTTAACCCGGGCACTCTTTGGGCGGGCGCAGCACGCAGAAACACCTAGATTGCAGATAAGCGCCTTTTCCGATTGACCGCGACGAACATAGAAGATGCACAAGCTTCTTGCCATTGCGGCCGAAAGGAAGGAGATATTTGCTCAAAACTTGCTGTGCTGGTGCAGACAGTGGCACCCGACATGCCTGCGTTGTCGTTTTGACCCGGGCACTCTTTGGGCGGGCGCAGCACGCAGAAACACCTAGATTGCAGATAAGCGCCTTTTCCCATTGACCGCGACGAACAGAGAAGATGCACAAGCTTCTTGCCATTGCGGCCGAACGGAAGGAGATATTTGCTCAAAACTTGCTGTGCTGGTGCAGACAGTGGCACCGGACATGCCTGCGTTGTCGTTTTCACCCGGGCACTCTTTGGGCGGGCGCAGCACGCAGAAACACCTAGATTGCAGATAAGCGCCTTTTCCCATTGACCGCGACGAACAGAGAGGATGCACAAGCTTCTTGCCATTGCGGCCGAATGGAAGGAGATATTTGCTCAAAACTTGCTGTGCTGGTGCAGACAGTGGCACCCGACATGCCTGCGTTGTCGTTTTCACCCAGGCACTCTTTGGGCGGGCGAAGCACGCAGAAACACCTAGATTGCAGATAAGCGCCTTTTCCCATTGACCGCGACGAACAGAGAAGATGCACAAGCTTCTTGCCATTGCGGCCGAACGGAAGGAGATATTTGCTCAAAACTTGCTGTGCTGGTGCAGACAGTGGCACCCGACATGCCTGCGTTGTCGTTTTCACCTGGGCACTCTTTGGGCGGGCGAAGCACGCAGAAACACCTAGATTGCAGATAAGCGCCTTTTCCCATTGACCGCGACGAACAGAGAAGATGCACAAGCTTCTTGCCATTGCGGCCGAACGGAAGGAGATATTTGCTCAAAACTTGCTTTGCTGGTGCAGACAGTGGCACCCGACATGCCTGCGTTGTCGTTTTCACCCGGGCACTCTTTGGGCGGGCGCAGCACGCAGAAACACCTAGATTGCAGATAAGCGCCTTTTCCCATTGACGGCGACGAACAGAGAAGATGCACAAGCTTCTTGCCATTGCGGCCGAACGGAAGGAGATATTTGCTCAAAACTTGCTGTGCTGGTGCAGACAGTGGCACCCGACATGCCTGCGTTGTCGTTTTCACCCGGGCACTCTTTGGGCGGGTGCAGCACGCAGAAACACCTAGATTGCAGATAAGCGCCTTTTCCCATTGACCGCGACGAACAGAGAAGATGCACAAGCTTCTTGCCATTGCGGCCGAACGGAAGGAGATATTTGCTCAAAACTTGCTGTGCTGGTGCAGACAGTGGCACCCGACATGCCTGCGTTGTAGTTTTCACCCGGGCACTCTTTGGGCGGGCGCAGCACGCAGAAACACCTAGATTGCAGATAAGCGCCTTTTCCCATTGACCGCGACGAACAGAGAGGATGCACAAGCTTCTTGCCATTGCGGCCGAACAGAAGGAGATATTTGCTCAAAACTTGCTGTGCTGGTGCAGACAGTGGCACCAGACATGCCTGCGTTGTCGTTTTCACCTGGGCACTCTTTGGGCGGGCGAAGCTCGCAGAAACACCTAGATTGCAGATAAGCGCCTTTTCCCATTGACCGCGACGAACAGAGAAGATGCACAAGCTTCTTGCCATTGCGGCCGAACGGAAGGAGATATTTGCTCAAAACTTGCTGTGCTGGTGCAGACAGTGGCACCCGACATGCCTGCGTTGTCGATTTAACCCGGGCACTCTTTGGGCGGGCGCAGCACGCAGAAACACCTAGATTGCAGATAAGCGCCTTTTCCCATTGACAGCGACGAACAGAGAAGATGCACAAGCTTCTTGCCATTGCGGCCGAACGGAAGGAGATATTTGCTCAAAACTTGCTGTGCTGGTGCAGACAGTGGCACCCGACATGCCTGCGTTGTCGTTTTCACCCGGGCACTCTTTGGGCGGGCGCAGCACGCAGAAACACCTAGATTGCAGATAAGCGCCTTTTCCCATTGACCGCGACGAACAGAGAAGATGCACAAGCTTCTTGCCATTGCGGCCGAACGGAAGGAGATATTTGCTCAAAACTTGCTGTGCTGGTGCAGACAGTGGCACCCGACATGCCTGCGTTGTCGTTTTCACCCGGGCACTCTTTGGGCGGGCGCAGCACGCAGAAACACCTAGATTGCAGATAAGCGCCTTTTCCCATTGACAGCGACGAACAGAGAAGATGCACAAGCTTCTTGCCATTGCGGCCGAACGGAAGGAGATATTTGCTAAAAACTTGCTGTGCTGGTGCAGACAGTGGCACCCGACATGCCTGCGTTGTCGTTTTCACCCGGGCACTCTTTGGGCGGGCACAGCACGCAGAAACACCTAAATTGCAGATAAGCGCCTTTTCCCATTGACCGCGACGAACATAGAAGATGCACAAGCTTCTTGCCATTGAGGCCGAACGGAAGGAGATATTTGCTCAAAACTTGCTGTGCTGGTGCAGACAGTGGCACCCGACATGCCTACGTTGTCGATTTAACCCGGGCACTCTTTGGGCGGGCGCAGCACGCAGAAACACCTAAATTGCTGAAAAGCGCCTTTTCCCATTGACCGCGACGAACAGAGAAGATGCACAAGCTTCTTGCCATTGCGGCCGAACGGAAGGAGATATTTGCTCAAAACTTGCTGTGCTGGTGCAGACAGTGGCACCCGACATGCCTGCGTTGTCGTTTTCACCCGGGCACTCTTTGGGCGGGCGCAGCATGCAGAAACACCTAGATTGCAGATAAGCGCCTTTTCCCATTGACCGCGACGAACAGAGAAGATGCACAAGCTTCTTGCCATTGCGGCCGAACGGAAGGAGATATTTGCTCAAAACTTGCTGTGCTGGTGCAGACAGTGGCACCCGACATGCCTGCGTTGTCGCTTTAACCCGGGCACTCTTTGGGCGGGCGCAGCACGCAGAAACACCTAGATTGCAGATAAGCGCCTTTTCCGATTGACCGCGACGAACATAGAAGATGCACAAGCTTCTTGCCATTGCGGCCGAAAGGAAGGAGATATTTGCTCAAAACTTGCTGTGCTGGTGCAGACAGTGGCACCCGACATGCCTGCGTTGTCGTTTTGACCCGGGCACTCTTTGGGCGGGCGCAGCACGCAGAAACACCTAGATTGCAGATAAGCGCCTTTTCCCATTGACCGCGACGAACAGAGAAGATGCACAAGCTTCTTGCCATTGCGGCCGAACGGAAGGAGATATTTGCTCAAAACTTGCTGTGCTGGTGCAGACAGTGGCACCCGACATGCCTGCGTTGTCGTTTTCACCTGGGCACTCTTTGGGCGGGCGAAGCACGCAGAAACACCTAGATTGCAGATAAGCGCCTTTTCCCATTGACCGCGACGAACAGAGAAGATGCACAAGCTTCTTGCCATTGCGGCCGAACGGAAGGAGATATTTGCTCAAAACTTGCTGTGCTGGTGCAGACAGTGGCACCCGACATGCCTGCGTTGTCGCTTTAACCCGGGCACTCTTTGGGCGGGCGCAGCACGCAGAAACACCTAGATTGCAGATAAGCGCCTTTTCCGATTGACCGCGACGAACATAGAAGATGCACAAGCTTCTTGCCATTGCGGCCGAAAGGAAGGAGATATTTGCTCAAAACTTGCTGTGCTGGTGCAGACAGTGGCACCCGACATGCCTGCGTTGTCGTTTTGACCCGGGCACTCTTTGGGCGGGCGCAGCACGCAGAAACACCTAGATTGCAGATAAGCGCCTTTTCCCATTGACCGCGACGAACAGAGAAGATGCACAAGCTTCTTGCCATTGCGGCCGAACGGAAGGAGATATTTGCTCAAAACTTGCTGTGCTGGTGCAGACAGTGGCACCGGACATGCCTGCGTTGTCGTTTTCACCCGGGCACTCTTTGGGCGGGCGCAGCACGCAGAAACACCTAGATTGCAGATAAGCGCCTTTTCCCATTGACCGCGACGAACAGAGAGGATGCACAAGCTTCTTGCCATTGCGGCCGAATGGAAGGAGATATTTGCTAAAAACTTGCTGTGCTGGTGCAGACAGTGGCACCCGACATGCCTGCGTTGTCGTTTTCACCCGGGCACTCTTTGGGCGGGCACAGCACGCAGAAACACCTAAATTGCAGATAAGCGCCTTTTCCCATTGACCGCGACGAACATAGAAGATGCACAAGCTTCTTGCCATTGAGGCCGAACGGAAGGAGATATTTGCTCAAAACTTGCTGTGCTGGTGCAGACAGTGGCACCCGACATGCCTACGTTGTCGATTTAACCCGGGCACTCTTTGGGCGGGCGCAGCACGCAGAAACACCTAAATTGCTGAAAAGCGCCTTTTCCCATTGACCGCGACGAACAGAGAAGATGCACAAGCTTCTTGCCATTGCGGCCGAACGGAAGGAGATATTTGCTCAAAACTTGCTGTGCTGGTGCAGACAGTGGCACCCGACATGCCTGCGTTGTCGTTTTCACCCGGGCACTCTTTGGGCGGGCGCAGCATGCAGAAACACCTAGATTGCAGATAAGCGCCTTTTCCCATTGACCGCGACGAACAGAGAAGATGCACAAGCTTCTTGCCATTGCGGCCGAACGGAAGGAGATATTTGCTCAAAACTTGCTGTGCTGGTGCAGACAGTGGCACCCGACATGCCTGCGTTGTCGCTTTAACCCGGGCACTCTTTGGGCGGGCGCAGCACGCAGAAACACCTAGATTGCAGATAAGCGCCTTTTCCGATTGACCGCGACGAACATAGAAGATGCACAAGCTTCTTGCCATTGCGGCCGAAAGGAAGGAGATATTTGCTCAAAACTTGCTGTGCTGGTGCAGACAGTGGCACCCGACATGCCTGCGTTGTCGTTTTGACCCGGGCACTCTTTGGGCGGGCGCAGCACGCAGAAACACCTAGATTGCAGATAAGCGCCTTTTCCCATTGACCGCGACGAACAGAGAAGATGCACAAGCTTCTTGCCATTGCGGCCGAACGGAAGGAGATATTTGCTCAAAACTTGCTGTGCTGGTGCAGACAGTGGCACCCGACATGCCTGCGTTGTCGTTTTCACTTGGGCACTCTTTGGGCGGGCGAAGCACGCAGAAACACCTAGATTGCAGATAAGCGCCTTTTCCCATTGACCGCGACGAACAGAGAAGATGCACAAGCTTCTTGCCATTGCGGCCGAACGGAAGGAGATATTTGCTCAAAACTTGCTGTGCTGGTGCAGACAGTGGCACCCGACATGCCTGCGTTGTCGCTTTAACCCGGGCACTCTTTGGGCGGGCGCAGCACGCAGAAACACCTAGATTGCAGATAAGCGCCTTTTCCGATTGACCGCGACGAACATAGAAGATGCACAAGCTTCTTGCCATTGCGGCCGAAAGGAAGGAGATATTTGCTCAAAACTTGCTGTGCTGGTGCAGACAGTGGCACCCGACATGCCTGCGTTGTCGTTTTGACCCGGGCACTCTTTGGGCGGGCGCAGCACGCAGAAACACCTAGATTGCAGATAAGCGCCTTTTCCCATTGACCGCGACGAACAGAGAAGATGCACAAGCTTCTTGCCATTGCGGCCGAACGGAAGGAGATATTTGCTCAAAACTTGCTGTGCTGGTGCAGACAGTGGCACCGGACATGCCTGCGTTGTCGTTTTCACCCGGGCACTCTTTGGGCGGGCGCAGCACGCAGAAACACCTAGATTGCAGATAAGCGCCTTTTCCCATTGACCGCGACGAACAGAGAGGATGCACAAGCTTCTTGCCATTGCGGCCGAATGGAAGGAGATATTTGCTCAAAACTTGCTGTGCTGGTGCAGACAGTGGCACCCGACATGCCTGCGTTGTCGCTTTAACCCGGGCACTCTTTGGGCGGGCGCAGCACGCAGAAATACCTAGATTGCAGATAAGCGCCTTTTCCCATTGACCGCGACGAACAGAGAAGATGCACAAGCTTCTTGCCATTGCGGCCGAACGGAAGGAGATATTTGCTCAAAACTTGCTGTGCTGGTGCAGACAGTGGCACCCGACATGCCTGCGTTGTCGCTTTAACCCGGGCACTCTTTGGGCGGGCGCAGCACGCAGAAACACCTAGATTGCAGATAAGCGCCTTTTCCGATTGACCGCGACGAACATAGAAGATGCACAAGCTTCTTGCCATTGCGGCCGAAAGGAAGGAGATATTTGCTCAAAACTTGCTGTGCTGGTGCAGACAGTGGCACCCGACATGCCTGCGTTGTCGTTTTGACCCGGGCACTCTTTGGGCGGGCGCAGCACGCAGAAACACCTAGATTGCAGATAAGCGCCTTTTCCCATTGACCGCGACGAACAGAGAAGATGCACAAGCTTCTTGCCATTGCGGCCGAACAGAAGGAGATATTTGCTCAAAACTTGCTGTGCTGGTGCAGACAGTGGCACCCGACATGCCTGCGTTGTCGTTTTCACCTGGGCACTCTTTGGGCGGGCGAAGCACGCAGAAACACCTAGATTGCAGATAAGCGCCTTTTCCCATTGACCGCGACGAACAGAGAAGATGCACAAGCTTCTTGCCATTGCGGCCGAACGGAAGGAGATATTTGCTCAAAACTTGCTGTGCTGGTGCAGACAGTGGCACCCGACATGCCTGCGTTGTCGCTTTAA
Organism: Hyla sarda; assembly: GCF_029499605.1. NCBI lineage: Eukaryota > Metazoa > Chordata > Amphibia > Anura > Hylidae > Hyla > Hyla sarda. Next base: position 168,894 of record NW_026609966.1, on the reverse strand, counting down.
CCCGGGCACTCTTTGGGCGGGCGCAGCACGCAGAAACACCTAGATTGCAGATAAGCGCCTTTTCCGATTGACCGCGACGAACATAGAAGATGCACAAGCTTCTTGCCATTGCGGCCGAAAGGAAGGAGATATTTGCTCAAAACTTGCTGTGCTGGTGCAGACAGTGGCACCCGACATGCCTGCGTTGTCGTTTTGACCCGGGCACTCTTTGGGCGGGCGCAGCACGCAGAAACACCTAGATTGCAGATAAGCGCCTTTTCCCATTGACCGCGACGAACAGAGAAGATGCACAAGCTTCTTGCCATTGCGGCCGAACGGAAGGAGATATTTGCTCAAAACTTGCTGTGCTGGTGCAGACAGTGGCACCGGACATGCCTGCGTTGTCGTTTTCACCCGGGCACTCTTTGGGCGGGCGCAGCACGCAGAAACACCTAGATTGCAGATAAGCGCCTTTTCCCATTGACCGCGACGAACAGAGAGGATGCACAAGCTTCTTGCCATTGCGGCCGAATGGAAGGAGATATTTGCTCAAAACTTGCTGTGCTGGTGCAGACAGTGGCACCCGACATGCCTGCGTTGTCGTTTTCACCCAGGCACTCTTTGGGCGGGCGAAGCACGCAGAAACACCTAGATTGCAGATAAGCGCCTTTTCCCATTGACCGCGACGAACAGAGAAGATGCACAAGCTTCTTGCCATTGCGGCCGAACGGAAGGAGATATTTGCTCAAAACTTGCTGTGCTGGTGCAGACAGTGGCACCCGACATGCCTGCGTTGTCGTTTTCACCTGGGCACTCTTTGGGCGGGCGAAGCACGCAGAAACACCTAGATTGCAGATAAGCGCCTTTTCCCATTGACCGCGACGAACAGAGAAGATGCACAAGCTTCTTGCCATTGCGGCCGAACGGAAGGAGATATTTGCTCAAAACTTGCTTTGCTGGTGCAGACAGTGGCACCCGACATGCCTGCGTTGTCGTTTTCACCCGGGCACTCTTTGGGCGGGCGCAGCACGCAGAAACACCTAGATTGCAGATAAGCGCCTTTTCCCATTGACGGCGACGAACAGAGAAGATGCACAAGCTTCTTGCCATTGCGGCCGAACGGAAGGAGATATTTGCTCAAAACTTGCTGTGCTGGTGCAGACAGTGGCACCCGACATGCCTGCGTTGTCGTTTTCACCCGGGCACTCTTTGGGCGGGTGCAGCACGCAGAAACACCTAGATTGCAGATAAGCGCCTTTTCCCATTGACCGCGACGAACAGAGAAGATGCACAAGCTTCTTGCCATTGCGGCCGAACGGAAGGAGATATTTGCTCAAAACTTGCTGTGCTGGTGCAGACAGTGGCACCCGACATGCCTGCGTTGTAGTTTTCACCCGGGCACTCTTTGGGCGGGCGCAGCACGCAGAAACACCTAGATTGCAGATAAGCGCCTTTTCCCATTGACCGCGACGAACAGAGAGGATGCACAAGCTTCTTGCCATTGCGGCCGAACAGAAGGAGATATTTGCTCAAAACTTGCTGTGCTGGTGCAGACAGTGGCACCAGACATGCCTGCGTTGTCGTTTTCACCTGGGCACTCTTTGGGCGGGCGAAGCTCGCAGAAACACCTAGATTGCAGATAAGCGCCTTTTCCCATTGACCGCGACGAACAGAGAAGATGCACAAGCTTCTTGCCATTGCGGCCGAACGGAAGGAGATATTTGCTCAAAACTTGCTGTGCTGGTGCAGACAGTGGCACCCGACATGCCTGCGTTGTCGATTTAACCCGGGCACTCTTTGGGCGGGCGCAGCACGCAGAAACACCTAGATTGCAGATAAGCGCCTTTTCCCATTGACAGCGACGAACAGAGAAGATGCACAAGCTTCTTGCCATTGCGGCCGAACGGAAGGAGATATTTGCTCAAAACTTGCTGTGCTGGTGCAGACAGTGGCACCCGACATGCCTGCGTTGTCGTTTTCACCCGGGCACTCTTTGGGCGGGCGCAGCACGCAGAAACACCTAGATTGCAGATAAGCGCCTTTTCCCATTGACCGCGACGAACAGAGAAGATGCACAAGCTTCTTGCCATTGCGGCCGAACGGAAGGAGATATTTGCTCAAAACTTGCTGTGCTGGTGCAGACAGTGGCACCCGACATGCCTGCGTTGTCGTTTTCACCCGGGCACTCTTTGGGCGGGCGCAGCACGCAGAAACACCTAGATTGCAGATAAGCGCCTTTTCCCATTGACAGCGACGAACAGAGAAGATGCACAAGCTTCTTGCCATTGCGGCCGAACGGAAGGAGATATTTGCTAAAAACTTGCTGTGCTGGTGCAGACAGTGGCACCCGACATGCCTGCGTTGTCGTTTTCACCCGGGCACTCTTTGGGCGGGCACAGCACGCAGAAACACCTAAATTGCAGATAAGCGCCTTTTCCCATTGACCGCGACGAACATAGAAGATGCACAAGCTTCTTGCCATTGAGGCCGAACGGAAGGAGATATTTGCTCAAAACTTGCTGTGCTGGTGCAGACAGTGGCACCCGACATGCCTGCGTTGTCGATTTAACCCGGGCACTGTTTGGGCGGGCGCAGCACGCAGAAACACCTAGATTGCAGATAAGCGCCTTTTCCCATTGACCGCGACGAACAGAGAAGATGCACAAGCTTCTTGCCATTGCGGCCGAACGGAAGGAGATATTTGCTCAAAACTTGCTGTGCTGGTGCAGACAGTGGCACCCGACATGCCTAAGTTGTCGTTTTCACCCGGGCACTCTTTGGGCGGGTGCAGCACGCAGAAACACCTAGATTGCAGATAAGCGCCTTTTCCCATTGACCGCGACGAACAGAGAGGATGCACAAGCTTCTTGCCATTGCGGCCGAACGGAAGGAGATATTAGCTCAAAACTAGCTGTGCTGGTGCAGACAGTGGCACCCGACATGCCTGCGTTGTCGTTTTCACCCGGGCACTCTTTGGGCGGGCGCAGCACGCAGAAACACCTAGATTGCAGATAAGCGCCTTTTCCCATTGACCGCGACGAACAGAGAAGATGCACAAGCTTCTTGCCATTGCGGCCGAACGGAAGGAGATATTTGCTCAAAACTTGCTGTGCTGGTGCAGACAGTGGCACCCGACATGCCTGATTTGTCGTTTTCACCCGGGCACTTTTTGGGCGGGCGCAGCACGCAGAAACACCTAGATTGCAGATAAGCGCCTTTTCCTATTGACCGCGACGAACAGAGAAGATGCACAAGCTTCTTGCCATTGCGGCCGAACGGAAGGAGATATTTGCTCAAAACTTGCTGTGCTGGTGCAGACAGTGGCACCCGACATGCCTGCGTTGTCGTTTTCACCCGGGCACTCTTTGGGCGGGTGCAGCACGCAGAAACACCTAGATTGCAGATAAGCGCCCTTTCCCATTGACCGCGACGAACAGAGAAGATGCACAAGCTTCTTGCCATTGCGGCCGAACGGAAGGAGATATTTGCTCAAAACTTGCTGTGCTGGTGCAGACAGTGGCACCCGACATGCCTGCGTTGTCGTTTTCACCCGGGCACTCTTTGGGCGGGCGCAGCACGCAGAAACACCTAGATTGCAGATAAGCGCCTTTTCCCATTGACCGCGACGAACAGAGAAGATGCACAAGCTTCTTGCCATTGCGGCCGAACGGAAGGAGATATTTGCTCAAAACTTGCTGTGCTGGTGCAGACAGTGGCACCCGACATGCCTGATTTGTCGTTTTCACCCGGGCACTTTTTGGGCGGGCGCAGCACGCAGAAACACCTAGATTGCAGATAAGCGCCTTTTCCCATTGACCGCGACGAACAGAGAAGATGCACAAGCTTCTTGCCATTGCGGCCGAACGGAAGGAGATATTTGCTCAAAACTTGCTGTGCTGGTGCAGACAGTGGCACCCGACATGCCTGCGTTGTAGTTTTCACCCGGGCACTCTTTGGGCGGGTGCAGCACGCAGAAACACCTAGATTGCAGATAAGCGCCCTTTCCCATTGACCGCGACGAACAGAGAAGATGCACAAGCTTCTTGCCATTGCGGCCGAACGGAAGGAGATATTTGCTCAAAACTTGCTGTGCTGGTGCAGACAGTGGCACCCGACATGCCTGCGTTGTCGTTTTCACCCGGGCACTCTTTGGGCGGGCGCAGCACGCAGAAACACCTAGATTGCAGATAAGCGCCTTTTCCCATTGACCGCGACGAACAGAGAAGATGCACAAGCTTCTTGCCATTGCGGCCGAACGGAAGGAGATATTTGCTCAAAACTTGCTGTGCTGGTGCAGACAGTGGCACCCGACATGCCTGCGTTGTCGTTTTCACCCGGGCACTCTTTTGGCGGGCGCAGCACGCAGAAACACCTAGATTGCAGATAAGCGCCTTTTCCCATTGACCGCGACGAACAGAGATGCACAAGCTTCTTGCCATTGCGGCAGAACGGAAGGAGATATTTGCTCAAAACTTGCTGTAATGGTGCAGACAGTGGCACCCGACATGCCTGCGTTGTCGTTTTCACCCGGGCACTCTTTGGGCGGGCGCAGCACGCAGAAACACCTAGATTGCAGATAAGCGCCTTTTCCCATTGACCGCGACGAACAGAGAAGATGCACAAGCTTCTTACCTTTGAGGCCGAACGGAAGGAGATATTTGCTCAAAACTTGCTGTGCTGGTGCAGACAGTGGCACCCGACATGCCTGCGTTGTCAATTTAACCCGGGCACTCTTTGGGCGGGCGCAGCACGCAGAAACACCTAGATTGCAGATAAGCGCCTTTTCCCATTGACCGCAACGAACATAGAAGATGCACAAGCTTCTTGCCATTGCGGCCGAACGGAAGGAGATATTTGCTCAAAACTTGCTGTGCTGGTGCAGACAGTGGCACCCGACATGCCTGCGTTGTCGTTTTCACCCGGGCACTCTTTGGGCGGGCGCAGCACGCAGAAACACCTAGATTGCAGATAAGCGCCTTTTCCCATTGACAGCGACGAACAGAGAAGATGCACAAGCTTCTTACCTTTGAGGCCGAACGGAAGGAGATATTTGCTCAAAACTTGCTGTGCTGGTGCAGACAGTGGCACCCGACATGCCTGCGTTGTCGATTTAACCCGGGCACTCTTTGGGCGGGCGCAGCACGCAGAAACACCTAGATTGCAGATAAGCGCCTTTTCCCATTGACCGCAACGAACATAGAAGATGCACAAGCTTCTTGCCATTGCGGCCGAACGGAAGGAGATATTTGTTCAAAACTTGCTGTGCTGGTGCAGACAGTGGCACCCGACATGCCTGCGTTGTCGTTTTCACCCGGGCACTCTTTGGGCGGGCGCAGCACGCAGAAACACCTAGATTGCAGATAAGCGCCTTTTCCCATTGACAGCGACGAACAGAGAAGATGCACAAGCTTCTTGCCATTGCGGCCGAACGGAAGGAGATATTTGCTAAAAACTTGCTGTGCTGGTGCAGACAGTGGCACCCGACATGCCTGCGTTGTCGTTTTCACCCGGGCACTGTTTGGGCGGGTGCAGCATGCAGAAACACCTAGATTGCAGATATGCGCCTTTTCCCATTGACCGCGACGAACAGAGAAGATGCACAAGCTTCTTGCCATTGCGGCCGAACGAAAGGAGATATTTGCTCAAAACTTGCTGTGCTGGTGCAGACAGTGGCACCCGACATGCCTGCGTTGTCGTTTTCACACGGGCACTCTTTGGGCGGGTGCAGCACGCAGAAACACCTAGATTGCAGATAAGCGCCTTTTCCCATTGACCGCGACGAACAGAGAAGATGCACAAGCTTCTTGCCATTGCGGCCGAACGGAAGGAGATATTTGCTCAAAACTTGCTGTGCTGGTGCAGACAGTGGCACCCGACATGCCTGCGTTGTCGTTTTCACCCGGGCACTCTTTGGGCGGGTGCAGCACGCAGAAACACCTAGATTGCAGATAAGCGCCTTTTCCCATTGACCGCGACGAACAGAGAGGATGCACAAGCTTCTTGCCATTGCGGCCGAACGGAAGGAGATATTTGCTCAAAACTTGCTGTGCTGGTGCAGACAGTGGCACCCGACATGCCTGCGTTGTCGTTTTCACCCGGGCACTTTTTGGGCGGGCACAGCACGCAGAAACACCTAGATTGCAGATAAGCGCCTTTTCCCATTGACCGCGACGAACAGAGAGGATGCACAAGCTTCTTGCCATTGCGGCCGAATGGAAGGAGATATTTGCTCATAACTTGCTGTGCTGGTGCAGACAGTGGCACCCGACATGCCTGCGTTGTCGTTTTCACCCGGGCACTCTTTGGGCAGGCGCAGCACGCAGAAACACCTAGATTGCAGATAAGCGCCTTTTCCCATTGACCGCGACGAACAGAGAGGATGCACAAGCTTCTTACCATTGCGGCCGAACGGAAGGAGATATTTGCTCAAAACTTGCTGTGCTGGTGCAGACAGTGGCACCCGACATGCCTGCGTTGTCGTTTTCACCCGGGCACTCTTTGGGCGGGCGCAGCACGCAGAAACACCTAGATTGCAGATAAGCGCCTTTTCCCATTGACCGCGACGAACAGAGAGGATGCACAAGCTTCTTGCCATTGCGGCCGAACGGAAGGAGATATTTGCTCAAAACTTGCTGTGCTGGTGCAGACAGTGGCACCCGACATGCCTGCGTTGTCGTTTTCACCCGGGCACTCTTTGGGCGGGCGCAGCACGCAGAAACACCTAGATTGCAGATAAGCGCCTTTTCCCATTGACCGCGACGAACAGAGAGGATGCACAAGCTTCTTGCCATTGCGGCCGAACGGAAGGAGATATTTGCTCAAAACTTGCTGTGCTGGTGCAGACAGTGGCACCCGACATGCCTGCGTTGTCGTTTTCACCCGGGCACTCTTTGGGCGGGTGCAGCACGCAGAAACACCTAGATTGCAGATAAGCGCCTTTTCCCATTGACCGCGACGAACAGAGAGGATGCACAAGCTTCTTGCCATTGCGGCCGAACGGAAGGAGATATTTGCTCAAAACTTGCTGTGCTGGTGCAGACAGTGGCACCCGACATGCCTGCGTTGTCGTTTTCACCCGGGCACTTTTTGGGCGGGCACAGCACGCAGAAACACCTAGATTGCAGATAAGCGCCTTTTCCCATTGACCGCGACGAACAGAGAGGATGCACAAGCTTCTTGCCATTGCGGCCGAATGGAAGGAGATATTTGCTCATAACTTGCTGTGCTGGTGCAGACAGTGGCACCCGACATGCCTGCGTTGTCGTTTTCACCCGGGCACTCTTTGGGCAGGCGCAGCACGCAGAAACACCTAGATTGCAGATAAGCGCCTTTTCCCATTGACCGCGACGAACAGAGAGGATGCACAAGCTTCTTACCATTGCGGCCGAACGGAAGGAGATATTTGCTCAAAACTTGCTGTGCTGGTGCAGACAGTGGCACCCGACATGCCTGCGTTGTCGTTTTCACCCGGGCACTCTTTGGGCGGGCGCAGCACGCAGAAACACCTAGATTGCAGATAAGCGCCTTTTCCCATTGACCGCGACGAACAGAGAGGATGCACAAGCTTCTTGCCATTGCGGCCGAACGGAAGGAGATATTTGCTCAAAACTTGCTGTGCTGGTGCAGACAGTGGCACCCGACATGCCTGCGTTGTCGTTTTCACCCGGGCACTCTTTGGGCGGGCGCAGCACGCAGAAACACCTAGATTGCAGATAAGCGCCTTTTCCCATTGACCGCGACGAACAGAGAAGATGCACAAGCTTCTTGCCATTGCGGCCGAACGGAAGGAGATATTTGCTCAAAACTTGCTGTGCTGGTGCAGACAGTGGCACCCGACATGCCTAAGTTGTCGTTTTCACCCGGGCACTCTTTGGGCGGGTGCAGCACGCAGAAACACCTAGATTGCAGATAAGCGCCTTTTCCCATTGACCGCGACGAACAGAGAGGATGCACAAGCTTCTTGCCATTGCGGCCGAACGGAAGGAGATATTAGCTCAAAACTAGCTGTGCTGGTGCAGACAGTGGCACCCGACATGCCTGCGTTGTCGTTTTCACCCGGGCACTCTTTGGGCGGGCGCAGCACGCAGAAACACCTAGATTGCAGATAAGCGCCTTTTCCCATTGACCGCGACGAACAGAGAAGATGCACAAGCTTCTTGCCATTGCGGCCGAACGGAAGGAGATATTTGCTCAAAACTTGCTGTGCTGGTGCAGACAGTGGCACCCGACATGCCTGATTTGTCGTTTTCACCCGGGCACTTTTTGGGCGGGCGCAGCACGCAGAAACACCTAGATTGCAGATAAGCGCCTTTTCCTATTGACCGCGACGAACAGAGAAGATGCACAAGCTTCTTGCCATTGCGGCCGAACGGAAGGAGATATTTGCTCAAAACTTGCTGTGCTGGTGCAGACAGTGGCACCCGACATGCCTGCGTTGTCGTTTTCACCCGGGCACTCTTTGGGCGGGTGCAGCACGCAGAAACACCTAGATTGCAGATAAGCGCCCTTTCCCATTGACCGCGACGAACAGAGAAGATGCACAAGCTTCTTGCCATTGCGGCCGAACGGAAGGAGATATTTGCTCAAAACTTGCTGTGCTGGTGCAGACAGTGGCACCCGACATGCCTGCGTTGTCGTTTTCACCCGGGCACTCTTTGGGCGGGCGCAGCACGCAGAAACACCTAGATTGCAGATAAGCGCCTTTTCCCATTGACCGCGACGAACAGAGAAGATGCACAAGCTTCTTGCCATTGCGGCCGAACGGAAGGAGATATTTGCTCAAAACTTGCTGTGCTGGTGCAGACAGTGGCACCCGACATGCCTGATTTGTCGTTTTCACCCGGGCACTTTTTGGGCGGGCGCAGCACGCAGAAACACCTAGATTGCAGATAAGCGCCTTTTCCCATTGACCGCGACGAACATAGAAGATGCACAAGCTTCTTGCCATTGCGGCCGAAAGGAAGGAGATATTTGCTCAAAACTTGCTGTGCTGGTGCAGACAGTGGCACCCGACATGCCTGCGTTGTCGTTTTGACCCGGGCACTCTTTGGGCGGGCGCAGCACGCAGAAACACCTAGATTGCAGATAAGCGCCTTTTCCCATTGACCGCGACGAACAGAGAAGATGCACAAGCTTCTTGCCATTGCGGCCGAACGGAAGGAGATATTTGCTCAAAACTTGCTGTGCTGGTGCAGACAGTGGCACCCGACATGCCTGCGTTGTCGTTTTCACCTGGGCACTCTTTGGGCGGGCGAAGCACGCAGAAACACCTAGATTGCAGATAAGCGCCTTTTCCCATTGACCGCGACGAACAGAGAAGATGCACAAGCTTCTTGCCATTGCGGCCGAACGGAAGGAGATATTTGCTCAAAACTTGCTGTGCTGGTGCAGACAGTAGCACCCGACATGCCTGCATTGTCGTTTTCACCCGGGCACTCTTTGGGCGGGCGCAGCACGCAGAAACACCTAGATTGCAGATAAGCGCCTTTTCCCATTGACCGCGACGAACAGAGAAGATGCACAAGCTTCTTGCCATTGCGGCCGAACGGAAGGAGATATTTGCTCAAAACTTGCTGTGCTGGTGCAGACAGTGGCACCCGACATGCCTGCGTTGTCGTTTTCACCCGGGCACTCTTTGGGCGGGTGCAGCACGCAGAAACACCTAGATTGCAGATAAGCGCCTTTTCCCATTGACCGCGACGAACAGAGAAGATGCACAAGCTTCTTGCCATTGCGGCCGAACGGAAGGAGATATTTGCTCAAAACTTGCTGTGCTGGTGCAGACAGTGGCACCCGACATGCCTGCGTTGTCGTTTTCACCTTGGCACTCTTTGGGCGGGCGAAGCACGCAGAAACACCTAGATTGCAGATAAGCGCCTTTTCCCATTGACCGCGACGAACAGAGAAGATGCACAAGCTTCTTGCCATTGCGGCCGAACGGAAGGAGATATTTGCTCAAAACTTGCTGTGCTGGTGCAGACAGTGGCACCCGACATGCCTGCGTTGTCGTTTTCACCTTGGCACTCTTTGGGCGGGCGAAGCACGCAGAAACACCTAGATTGCAGATAAGCGCCTTTTCCCATTGACCGCGACGAACAGAGAAGATGCACAAGCTTCTTGCCATTGCGGCCGAACGGAAGGAGATATTTGCTCAAAACTTGCTTTGCTGGTGCAGACAGTGGCACCCGACATGCCTGCGTTGTCGTTTTCACCCGGGCACTCTTTGGGCGGGCGCAGCACGCAGAAACACCTAGATTGCAGATAAGCGCCTTTTCCCATTGACGGCGACGAACAGAGAAGATGCACAAGCTTCTTGCCATTGCGGCCGAACGGAAGGAGATATTTGCTCAAAACTTGCTGTGCTGGTGCAGACAGTGGCACCCGACATGCCTGCGTTGTCGTTTTCACCCGGGCACTCTTTGGGCGGGTGCAGCACGCAGAAACACCTAGATTGCAGATAAGCGCCTTTTCCCATTGACCGCGACGAACAGAGAAGATGCACAAGCTTCTTGCCATTGCGGCCGAACGGAAGGAGATATTTGCTCAAAACTTGCTGTGCTGGTGCAGACAGTGGCACCCGACATGCCTGCGTTGTCGTTTTCACCCGGGCACTCTTTGGGCGGGCGCAGCACGCAGAAACACCTAGATTGCAGATAAGCGCCTTTTCCCATTGACCGCGACGAACAGAGAGGATGCACAAGCTTCTTGCCATTGCGGCCGAACGGAAGGAGATATTTGCTCAAAACTTGCTGTGCTGGTGCAGACAGTGGCACCCGACATGCCTGCGTTGTCGTTTTCACCTGGGCACTCTTTGGGCGGGCGAAGCACGCAGAAACACCTAGATTGCAGATAAGCGCCTTTTCCCATTGACCGCGACGAACAGAGAAGATGCACAAGCTTCTTGCCATTGCGGCCGAACGGAAGGAGATATTTGCTCAAAACTTGCTGTGCTGGTGCAGACAGTGGCACCCGACATGCCTGCGTTGTCGTTTTCACCCGGGCACTCTTTGGGCGGGCGCAGCACGCAGAAACACCTAGATTGCAGATAAGCGCCTTTTCCCATTGACCGCGACGAACAGAGAAGATGCACAAGCTTCTTGCCATTGCGGCCGAACGGAAGGAGATATTTGCTCAAAACTTGCTGTGCTGGTGCAGACAGTGGCACCCGACATGCCTGCGTTGTCGTTTTCACCCGGGCACTCTTTGGGCGGGCGCAGCACGCAGAAACACCTAGATTGCAGATAAGCGCCTTTTCCCATTGACCGCGACGAACAGAGAAGATGCACAAGCTTCTTACCTTTGAGGCCGAACGGAAGGAGATATTTGCTCAAAACTTGCTGTGCTGGTGCAGACAGTGGCACCCGACATGCCTGCGTTGTCGATTTAACCCGGGCACTCTTTGGGCGGGCGCAGCACGCAGAAACACCTAGATTGCAGATAAGCGCCTTTTCCCATTGACAGCGACGAACAGAGAAGATGCACAAGCTTCTTGCCATTGCGGCCGAACGGAAGGAGATATTTGCTCAAAACTTGCTGTGCTGGTGCAGACAGTGGCACCCGACATGCCTGCGTTGTCGTTTTCACCCGGGCACTCTTTGGGCGGGCGCAGCACGCAGAAACACCTAGATTGCAGATAAGCGCCTTTTCCCATTGACCGCGACGAACAGAGAAGATGCACAAGCTTCTTGCCATTGCTGCCGAACGGAAGGAGATATTTGCTCAAAACTTGCTGTGCTGGTGCAGACAGTGGCACCCGACATGCCTGCGTTGTCGTTTTCACCCGGGCACTCTTTGGGCGGGCGCAGCACGCAGAAACACCTAGATTGCAGATAAGCGCCTTTTCCCATTGACAGCGACGAACAGAGAAGATGCACAAGCTTCTTGCCATTGCGGCCGAACGGAAGGAGATATTTGCTAAAAACTTGCTCTGCTGGTGCAGACAGTGGCACCCGACATGCCTGCGTTGTCGTTTTCACCCGGGCACTCTTTGGGCGGGCGCAGCACGCAGAAACACCTAGATTGCAGATAAGCGCCTTTTCCCATTGACCGCGACGAACAGAGAGGATGCACAAGCTTCTTACCATTGAGGCCGAACGGAAGGAGATATTTGCTCAAAACTTGCTGTGCTGGTGCAGACAGTGGCACCCGACATGCCTACGTTGTCGATTTAACCCGGGCACTCTTTGGGCGGGCACAGCACGCAGAAACACCTAAATTGCAGATAAGCGCCTTTTCCCATTGACCGCGACGAACATAGAAGATGCACAAGCTTCTTGCCATTGAGGCCGAACGGAAGGAGATATTTGCTCAAAACTTGCTGTGCTGGTGCAGACAGTGGCACCCGACATGCCTACGTTGTCGATTTAACCCGGGCACTCTTTGGGCGGGCGCAGCACGCAGAAACACCTAAATTGCTGAAAAGCGCCTTTTCCCATTGACCGCGACGAACAGAGAAGATGCACAAGCTTCTTGCCATTGCGGCCGAACGGAAGGAGATATTTGCTCAAAACTTGCTGTGCTGGTGCAGACAGTGGCACCCGACATGCCTGCGTTGTCGTTTTCACCCGGGCACTCTTTGGGCGGGCGCAGCATGCAGAAACACCTAGATTGCAGATAAGCGCCTTTTCCCATTGACCGCGACGAACAGAGAAGATGCACAAGCTTCTTACCATTGAGGCCGAACGGAAGGAGATATTTGCTCAAAACTTGCTGTGCTGGTGCAGACAGTGGCACCCGACATGCCTACGTTGTCGATTTAACCCGGGCACTCTTTGGGCGGGCACAGCACGCAGAAACACCTAAATTGCAGATAAGCGCCTTTTCCCATTGACCGCGACGAACATAGAAGATGCACAAGCTTCTTGCCATTGAGGCCGAACGGAAGGAGATATTTGCTCAAAACTTGCTGTGCTGGTGCAGACAGTGGCACCCGACATGCCTACGTTATCGATTTAACCCGGGCACTCTTTGGGCGGGCGCAGCACGCAGAAACACCTAAATTGCTGAAAAGCGCCTTTTCCCATTGACCGCGACGAACAGAGAAGATGCACAAGCTTCTTGCCATTGCGGCCGAACGGAAGGAGATATTTGCTCAAAACTTGCTGTGCTGGTGCAGACAGTGGCACCCGACATGCCTGCGTTGTCGTTTTCACCCGGGCACTCTTTGGGCGGGCGCAGCATGCAGAAACACCTAGATTGCAGATAAGCGCCTTTTCCCATTGACCGCGACGAACAGAGAAGATGCACAAGCTTCTTACCATTGAGGCCGAACGGAAGGAGATATTTGCTCAAAACTTGCTGTGCTGGTGCAGACAGTGGCACCCGACATGCCTGCGTTGTCGATTTAACCCGGGCACTGTTTGGGCGGGCGCAGCACGCAGAAACACCTAGATTGCAGATAAGCGCCTTTTCCCATTGACCGCGACGAACATAGAAGATGCACAAGCTTCTTGCCATTGCGGCCGAACGGAAGGAGATATTTGCTCAAAACTTGCTGTGCTGGTGCAGACAGTGGCACCCGACATGCCTGCATTGTCGTTTTCACCCGGGCACTCTTTGGGTGGGTGCAGCACGCAGAAACACCTAGATTGCAGATAAGCGCCTTTTCCCATTGACCGCGACGAACAGAGAGGATGCACAAGCTTCTTGCCATTGCGGCCGAACGGAAGGAGATATTTGCTCAAAACTTGCTGTGCTGGTGCAGACAGTGGCACCCGACATGACTACGTTGTCGATTTAACCCGGGCACTCTTTGGGCGGGCACAGCACGCAGAAACACCTAAATTGCAGATAAGCGACTTTTCCCATTGACCGCGACGAACATAGAAGATGCACAAGCTTCTTGCCATTGAGGCCGAACGGAAGGAGATATTTGCTCAAAACTTGCTGTGCTGGTGCAGACAGTGGCACCCGACATGCCTACGTTGTCGATTTAACCCGGGCACTCTTTGGGCGGGCGCAGCACGCAGAAACACCTAAATTGCTGAAAAGCGCCTTTTCCCATTGACCGCGACGAACAGAGAAGATGCACAAGCTTCTTGCCATTGCGGCCGAACGGAAGGAGATATTTGCTCAAAACTTGCTGTGCTGGTGCAGACAGTGGCACCCGACATGCCTGCGTTGTCGTTTTCACCCGGGCACTCTTTGGGCGGGCGCAGCATGCAGAAACACCTAGATTGCAGATAAGCGCCTTTTCCCATTGACCGCGACGAACAGAGAAGATGCACAAGCTTCTTGCCATTGCGGCCGAACGGAAGGAGATATTTGCTCAAAACTTGCTGTGCTGGTGCAGACAGTGGCACCCGACATGCCTGCGTTGTCGTTTTCACCCGGGCACTCTTTGGGCGGGTGCAGCACGCAGAAACACCTAGATTGCAGATAAGCGCCTTTTCCCATTGACCGCGACGAACAGAGAGGATGCACAAGCTTCTTGCCATTGCGGCCAAACGGAAGGAGATATTTGCTCAAAACGTGCTGTGCTGGTGCAGACAGTGGCACCCGACATGCCTGCGTTGTCGTTTTTACCCGGGCACTGTTTGGGCGGGTGCAGCACGCAGAAACACCTAGATTGCAGATAAGCGCCTTTTCCCATTGACCGCGACGAACAGAGAAGATGCACAAGCTTCTTGCCATTGCGGCCGAACGGAAGGAGATATTTGCTCAAAACTTGCTGTGCTGGTGCAGACAGTGGCACCCGACATGCCTGCGTTGTCGTTTTCACCCGGGCACTCTTTGGGCGGGCGCAGCACGCAGAAACACCTAGATTGCAGATAAGCGCCTTTTCCCATTGACCGCGACGAACAGAGAAGATGCACAAGCTTCTTACCATTGAGGCCGAATGGAAGGAGATATTTGCTCAAAACTTGCTGTGCTGGTGCAGACAGTGGCACCCGACATGCCTACGTTGTCGATTTAACCCGGGCACTCTTTGGGCGGGCGCAGCACGCAGAAACACCTAAATTGCTGAAAAGCGCCTTTTCCCATTGACCACGACGAACAGAGAAGATGCACAAGCTTCTTGCCATTGCGGCCGAACGGAAGGAGATATTTGCTCAAAACTTGCTGTGCTGGTGCAGACAGTGGCACCCGACATGCCTGCGTTGTCGTTTTCACCCGGGCACTCTTTGGGCGGGCGCAGCACGCAGAAACACCTAGATTGCAGATAAGCGCCTTTTCCCATTGACCGCGACGAACAGAGAAGATGCACAAGCTTCTTGCCATTGCGGCCGAACGGAAGGAGATATTTGCTCAAAACTTGCTGTGCTGGTGCAGACAGTGGCACCCGACATGCCTGCGTTGTCGTTTTCACCCGGGCACTCTTTGGGCGGGCGCAGCACGCAGAAACACCTAGATTGCAGATAAGCGCCTTTTCCCATTGACCGCGACGAACAGAGAGGATGCACAAGCTTCTTGCCATTGCGGACGAACGGAAGGAGATATTTGCTCAAAACTTGCTGTGCTGGTGCAGACAGTGGCACCCGACATGCCTGCGTTGTCGTTTTCACCCGGGCACTCTTTGGGCGGGCGCAGCACGCAGAAACACCTAGATTGCAGATAAGCGCCTTTTCCCATTGACCGCGACGAACAGAGAGGATGCACAAGCTTCTTGCCATTGCGGCCGAACGGAAGGAGATATTTGCTCAAAACTTGCTGTGCTGGTGCAGACAGTGGCACCGGACATGCCTGCGTTGTCGTTTTCACCCGGGCACTCTTTGGGCGGGCGCAGCACGCAGAAACACCTAGATTGCAGATAAGCGCCTTTTCCCATTGACCGCGACGAACATAGAAGATGCACAAGCTTCTTGCCATTGCGGCCGAAAGGAAGGAGATATTTGCTCAAAACTTGCTGTGCTGGTGCAGACAGTGGCACCCGACATGCCTGCGTTGTCGTTTTGACCCGGGCACTCTTTGGGCGGGCGCAGCACGCAGAAACACCTAGATTGCAGATAAGCGCCTTTTCCCATTGACCGCGACGAACAGAGAAGATGCACAAGCTTCTTGCCATTGCGGTCGAACGGAAGGAGATATTTGCTCAAAACTTGCTGTGCTGGT
Source organism: Hyla sarda (assembly GCF_029499605.1). Classification (NCBI taxonomy): domain Eukaryota; kingdom Metazoa; phylum Chordata; class Amphibia; order Anura; family Hylidae; genus Hyla; species Hyla sarda. Next base: position 152,865 of record NW_026609966.1, on the reverse strand, counting down.
GCAGACAGTGGCACCCGACATGCCTGCGTTGTCGCTTTAACCCGGGCACTCTTTGGGCGGGCGCAGCACGCAGAAACACCTAGATTGCAGATAAGCGCCTTTTCCCATTGACCGCGACGAACATAGAAGATGCACAAGCTTCTTGCCATTGCGGCCGAAAGGAAGGAGATATTTGCTCAAAACTTGCTGTGCTGGTGCAGACAGTGGCACCCGACATGCCTGCGTTGTCGTTTTGACCCGGGCACTCTTTGGGCGGGCGCAGCACGCAGAAACACCTAGATTGCAGATAAGCGCCTTTTCCCATTGACCGCGACGAACAGAGAAGATGCACAAGCTTCTTGCCATTGCGGCCGAACGGAAGGAGATATTTGCTCAAAACTTGCTGTGCTGGTGCAGACAGTGGCACCCGACATGCCTGCGTTGTCGTTTTCACCTGGGCACTCTTTGGGCGGGCGAAGCACGCAGAAACACCTAGATTGCAGATAAGCGCCTTTTCCCATTGACCGCGACGAACAGAGAAGATGCACAAGCTTCTTGCCATTGCGGCCGAACGGAAGGAGATATTTGCTCAAAACTTGCTGTGCTGGTGCAGACAGTAGCACCCGACATGCCTGCGTTGTCGTTTTCACCCGGGCACTCTTTGGGCGGGCGCAGCACGCAGAAACACCTAGATTGCAGATAAGCGCCTTTTCCCATTGACCGCGACGAACAGAGAAGATGCACAAGCTTCTTGCCATTGCGGCCGAACGGAAGGAGATATTTGCTCAAAACTTGCTGTGCTGGTGCAGACAGTGGCACCGGACATGCCTGCGTTGTCGTTTTCACCCGGGCACTCTTTGGGCGGGCGCAGCACGCAGAAACACCTAGATTGCAGATAAGCGCCTTTTCCCATTGACCGCGACGAACAGAGAGGATGCACAAGCTTCTTGCCATTGCGGCCGAATGGAAGGAGATATTTGCTCAAAACTTGCTGTGCTGGTGCAGACAGTGGCACCCGACATGCCTGCGTTGTCGTTTTCACCCAGGCACTCTTTGGGCGGGCGAAGCACGCAGAAACACCTAGATTGCAGATAAGCGCCTTTTCCCATTGACCGCGACGAACAGAGAAGATGCACAAGCTTCTTGCCATTGCGGCCGAACGGAAGGAGATATTTGCTCAAAACTTGCTGTGCTGGTGCAGACAGTGGCACCCGACATGCCTGCGTTGTCGTTTTCACCTGGGCACTCTTTGGGCGGGCGAAGCACGCAGAAACACCTAGATTGCAGATAAGCGCCTTTTCCCATTGACCGCGACGAACAGAGAAGATGCACAAGCTTCTTGCCATTGCGGCCGAACGGAAGGAGATATTTGCTCAAAACTTGCTTTGCTGGTGCAGACAGTGGCACCCGACATGCCTGCGTTGTCGTTTTCACCCGGGCACTCTTTGGGCGGGCGCAGCACGCAGAAACACCTAGATTGCAGATAAGCGCCTTTTCCCATTGACGGCGACGAACAGAGAAGATGCACAAGCTTCTTGCCATTGCGGCCGAACGGAAGGAGATATTTGCTCAAAACTTGCTGTGCTGGTGCAGACAGTGGCACCCGACATGCCTGCGTTGTCGTTTTCACCCGGGCACTCTTTGGGCGGGTGCAGCACGCAGAAACACCTAGATTGCAGATAAGCGCCCTTTCCCATTGACCGCGACGAACAGAGAAGATGCACAAGCTTCTTGCCATTGCGGCCGAACGGAAGGAGATATTTGCTCAAAACTTGCTGTGCTGGTGCAGACAGTGGCACCCGACATGCCTGCGTTGTCGTTTTCACCCGGGCACTCTTTGGGCGGGCGCAGCACGCAGAAACACCTAGATTGCAGATAAGCGCCTTTTCCCATTGACCGCGACGAACAGAGAGGATGCACAAGCTTCTTGCCATTGCGGCCGAACAGAAGGAGATATTTGCTCAAAACTTGCTGTGCTGGTGCAGACAGTGGCACCCGACATGCCTGCGTTGTCGTTTTCACCTGGGCACTCTTTGGGCGGGCGAAGCTCGCAGAAACACCTAGATTGCAGATAAGCGCCTTTTCCCATTGACCGCGACGAACAGAGAAGATGCACAAGCTTCTTGCCATTGCGGCCGAACGGAAATAGATATTTGCTCAAAACTTGCTGTGCTGGTGCAGACAGTGGCACCCGACATGCCTGCGTTGTCGATTTAACCCGGGCACTCTTTGGGCGGGCGCAGCACGCAGAAACACCTAGATTGCAGATAAGCGCCTTTTCCCATTGACAGCGACGAACAGAGAAGATGCACAAGCTTCTTGCCATTGCGGCCGAACGGAAGGAGATATTTGCTCAAAACTTGCTGTGCTGGTGCAGACAGTGGCACCCGACATGCCTGCGTTGTCGTTTTCACCCGGGCACTCTTTGGGCGGGTGCAGCACGCAGAAACACCTAGATTGCAGATAAGCGCCTTTTCCCATTGACCGCGACGAACAGAGAAGATGCACAAGCTTCTTGCCATTGCGGCCGAACGGAAGGAGATATTTGCTCAAAACTTGCTGTGCTGGTGCAGACAGTGGCACCGGACATGCCTGCGTTGTCGTTTTCACCCGGGCACTCTTTGGGCGGGCGCAGCACGCAGAAACACCTAGATTGCAGATAAGCGCCTTTTCCCATTGACCGCGACGAACAGAGAAGATGCACAAGCTTCTTGCCATTGCGGCCGAACGGAAGGAGATATTTGCTCAAAACTTGCTGTGCTGGTGCAGACAGTGGCACCCGACATGCCTGCGTTGTAGTTTTCACCCGAGCACTCTTTGGGCGGGCGCAGCACGCAGAAACACCTAGATTGCAGATAAGTGCCTTTTCCCATTGACCGCGACGAACAGAGAAGATGCACAAGCTTCTTGCCATTGCGGCCGAACGGAAGGAGATATTTGCTCAAAACTTGCTGTGCTGGTGCAGACAGTGGCACCCGACATGCCTGCGTTGTCGCTTTAACCCGGGCACTCTTTGGGCGGGCGCAGCACGCAGAAACACCTAGATTGCAGATAAGCGCCTTTTCCCATTGACCGCGACGAACATAGAAGATGCACAAGCTTCTTGCCATTGCGGCCGAAAGGAAGGAGATATTTGCTCAAAACTTGCTGTGCTGGTGCAGACAGTGGCACCCGACATGCCTGCGTTGTCGTTTTGACCCGGGCACTCTTTGGGCGGGCGCAGCACGCAGAAACACCTAGATTGCAGATAAGCGCCTTTTCCCATTGACCACGACGAACAGAGAAGATGCACAAGCTTCTTGCCATTGCGGCCGAACGGAAGGAGATATTTGCTCAAAACTTGCTGTGCTGGTGCAGACAGTGGCACCCGACATGCCTGCGTTGTCGCTTTAACCCGGGCACTCTTTGGGCGGGCGCAGCACGCAGAAACACCTAGATTGCAGATAAGCGCCTTTTCCCATTGACCGCGACGAACATAGAAGATGCACAAGCTTCTTGCCATTGCGGCCGAACGGAAGGAGATATTTGCTCAAAACTTGCTGTGCTGGTGCAGACAGTGGCACCCGACATGCCTGCGTTGTCGTTTTCACCCGGGCACTCTTTGGGCGGGTGCAGCACGCAGAAACACCTAGATTGCAGATAAGCGCCTTTTCCCATTGACCGCGACGAACAGAGAGGATGCACAAGCTTCTTACCATTGCGGCCGAACGGAAGGAGATATTTGCTCAAAACTTGCTGTGCTGGTGCAGACAGTGGCACCCGACATGCCTGCGTTGTCGTTTTCACCCGGGCACTCTTTGGGCGGGCGCAGCACGCAGAAACACCTAGATTGCAGATAAGCGCCTTTTCCCATTGACCGCGACGAACAGAGAAGATGCACAAGCTTCTTGCCATTGCGGCCGAACGGAAGGAGATATTTGCTCAAAACTTGCTGTGCTGGTGCAGACAGTGGCACCCGACATGCCTGATTTGTCGTTTTCACCCGGGCACTTTTTGGGCGGGCGCAGCACGCAGAAACACCTAGATTGCAGATAAGCGCCTTTTCCCATTGACCGCGACGAACAGAGAAGATGCACAAGCTTCTTGCCATTGCGGCCGAACGGAAGGAGATATTTGCTCAAAACTTGCTGTGCTGGTGCAGACAGTGGCACCCGACATGCCTGCGTTGTCGTTTTCACCCGGGCACTCTTTGGGCGGGTGCAGCACGCAGAAACACCTAGATTGCAGATAAGCGCCCTTTCCCATTGACCGCGACGAACAGAGAAGATGCACAAGCTTCTTGCCATTGCGGCCGAACGGAAGGAGATATTTGCTCAAAACTTGCTGTAATGGTGCAGACAGTGGCACCCGACATGCCTGCGTTGTCGTTTTCACCCGGGCACTCTTTGGGCGGGCGCAGCACGCAGAAACACCTAGATTGCAGATAAGCGCCTTTTCCCATTGACCGCGACGAACAGAGAAGATGCACAAGCTTCTTGCCATTGCGGCCGAACGGAAGGAGATATTTGCTCAAAACTTGCTGTGCTGGTGCAGACAGTGGCACCCGACATGCCTGCGTTGTCGTTTTCACCCGGGCACTCTTTGGGCGGGCGCAGCACGCAGAAACACCTAGATTGCAGATAAGCGCCTTTTCCCATTGACCGCGACGAACAGAGAGGATGCACAAGCTTCTTGCCATTGCGGCAGAACGGAAGGAGATATTTGCTCAAAACTTGCTGTGCTGGTGCAGACAGTGGCACCCGACATGCCTGCGTTGTCGTTTTCACCCGGGCACTCTTTGGGCGGGCGCAGCACGCAGAAACACCTAGATTGCAGATAAGCGCCTTTTCCCATTGACAGCGACGAACAGAGAAGATGCACAAGCTTCTTGCCATTGCGGCCGAACGGAAGGAGATATTTGCTAAAAACTTGCTGTGCTGGTGCAGACAGTGGCACCCGACATGCCTGCGTTGTCGTTTTCACCCGGGCACTCTTTGGGCGGGCGCAGCACGCAGAAACACCTAGATTGCAGATAAGCGCCTTTTCCCATTGACCGCGACGAACAGAGAGGATGCACAAGCTTCTTGCCATTGCGGCCTAATGGAAGGAGATATTTGCTCAAAACTTGCTGTGCTGGTGCAGACAGGGGCACCCGACATGCCTGCGTTGTCGTTTTCACCCGGGCACTCTTTGGGCGGGCGCAGCACGCAGAAACACCTAGATTGCAGATAAGCGCCTTTTCCCATTGACCGCGACGAACAGAGAAGATGCACAAGCTTCTTACCATTGAGGCCGAACGGAAGGAGATATTTGCTCAAAACTTGCTGTGCTGGTGCAGACAGTGGCACCCGACATGCCTACGTTGTCGATTTAACCCGGGCACTCTTTGGGCGGGCACAGCACGCAGAAACACCTAAATTGCAGATAAGCGCCTTTTCCCATTGACCGCGACGAACATAGAAGATGCACAAGCTTCTTGCCATTGAGGCCGAACGGAAGGAGATATTTGCTCAAAACTTGCTGTGCTGGTGCAGACAGTGGCACCCGACATGCCTACGTTGTCGATTTAACCCGGGCACTCTTTGGGCGGGCGCAGCACGCAGAAACACCTAAATTGCAGATAAGCGCCTTTTCCCATTGACCGCGACGAACATAGAAGATGCACAAGCTTCTTGCCATTGCGGCCGAACGGAAGGAGATATTTGCTCAAAACTTGCTGTGCTGGTGCAGACAGTGGCACCCGACATGCCTGCATTGTCGTTTTCACCCGGGCACTCTTTGGGTGGGTGCAGCACGCAGAAACACCTAGATTGCAGATAAGCGCCTTTTCCCATTGACCGCGACGAACAGAGAGGATGCACAAGCTTCTTGCCATTGCGGCCGAACGGAAGGAGATATTTGCTCAAAACTTGCTGTGCTGGTGCAGACAGTGGCACCCGACATGCCTACGTTGTCGATTTAACCCGGGCACTCTTTGGGCGGGCACAGCACGCAGAAACACCTAAATTGCAGATAAGCGACTTTTCCCATTGACCGCGACGAACATAGAAGATGCACAAGCTTCTTGCCATTGAGGCCGAACGGAAGGAGATATTTGCTCAAAACTTGCTGTGCTGGTGCAGACAGTGGCACCCGACATGCCTACGTTGTCGATTTAACCCGGGCACTCTTTGGGCGGGCGCAGCACGCAGAAACACCTAAATTGCTGAAAAGCGCCTTTTCCCATTGACCGCGACGAACAGAGAAGATGCACAAGCTTCTTGCCATTGCGGCCGAACGGAAGGAGATATTTGCTCAAAACTTGCTGTGCTGGTGCAGACAGTGGCACCCGACATGCCTGCGTTGTCGTTTTCACCCGGGCACTCTTTGGGCGGGCGCAGCATGCAGAAACACCTAGATTGCAGATAAGCGCCTTTTCCCATTGACCGCGACGAACAGAGAAGATGCACAAGCTTCTTGCCATTGCGGCCGAACGGAAGGAGATATTTGCTCAAAACTTGCTGTGCTGGTGCAGACAGTGGCACCCGACATGCCTGCGTTGTCGTTTTCACCCGGGCACTCTTTGGGCGGGTGCAGCACGCAGAAACACCTAGATTGCAGATAAGCGCCTTTTCCCATTGACCGCGACGAACAGAGAGGATGCACAAGCTTCTTGCCATTGCGGCCAAACGGAAGGAGATATTTGCTCAAAACTTGCTGTGCTGGTGCAGACAGTGGCACCCGACATGCCTGCGTTGTCGTTTTTACCCGGGCACTGTTTGGGCGGGTGCAGCACGCAGAAACACCTAGATTGCAGATAAGCGCCTTTTCCCATTGACCGCGACGAACAGAGAAGATGCACAAGCTTCTTGCCATTGCGGCCGAACGGAAGGAGATATTTGCTCAAAACTTGCTGTGCTGGTGCAGACAGTGGCACCCGACATGCCTGCGTTGTCGTTTTCACCCGGGCACTCTTTGGGCGGGCGCAGCACGCAGAAACACCTAGATTGCAGATAAGCGCCTTTTCCCATTGACCGCGACGAACAGAGAGGATGCACAAGCTTCTTGCCATTGCGGCCTAATGGAAGGAGATATTTGCTCAAAACTTGCTGTGCTGGTGCAGACAGGGGCACCCGACATGCCTGCGTTGTCGTTTTCACCCGGGCACTCTTTGGGCGGGCGCAGCACGCAGAAACACCTAGATTGCAGATAAGCGCCTTTTCCCATTGACCGCGACGAACAGAGAAGATGCACAAGCTTCTTACCATTGAGGCCGAATGGAAGGAGATATTTGCTCAAAACTTGCTGTGCTGGTGCAGACAGTGGCACCCGACATGCCTACGTTGTCGATTTAACCCGGGCACTCTTTGGGCGGGCGCAGCACGCAGAAACACCTAAATTGCTGAAAAGCGCCTTTTCCCATTGACCGCGACGAACAGAGAAGATGCACAAGCTTCTTGCCATTGCGGCCGAACGGAAGGAGATATTTGCTCAAAACTTGCTGTGCTGGTGCAGACAGTGGCACCCGACATGCCTGCGTTGTCGTTTTTACCCGGGCACTGTTTGGGCGGGTGCAGCACGCAGAAACACCTAGATTGCAGATAAGCGCCTTTTCCCATTGACCGCGACGAACAGAGAAGATGCACAAGCTTCTTGCCATTGCGGCCGAACGGAAGGAGATATTTGCTCAAAACTTGCTGTGCTGGTGCAGACAGTGGCACCCGACATGCCTGCGTTGTCGTTTTCACCCGGGCACTCTTTGGGCGGGCGCAGCACGCAGAAACACCTAGATTGCAGATAAGCGCCTTTTCCCATTGACCGCGACGAACAGAGAAGATGCACAAGCTTCTTGCCATTGCGGCCGAACGGAAGGAGATATTTGCTCAAAACTTGCTGTGCTGGTGCAGACAGTGGCACCCGACATGCCTGCGTTGTCGTTTTCACCCGGGCACTCTTTGGGCGGGCGCAGCACGCAGAAACACCTAGATTGCAGATAAGCGCCTTTTCCCATTGACCGCGACGAACAGAGAGGATGCACAAGCTTCTTGCCATTGCGGACGAACGGAAGGAGATATTTGCTCAAAACTTGCTGTGCTGGTGCAGACAGTGGCACCCGACATGCCTGCGTTGTCGTTTTCACCCGGGCACTCTTTGGGCGGGCGCAGCACGCAGAAACACCTAGATTGCAGATAAGCGCCTTTTCCCATTGACCGCGACGAACAGAGAGGATGCACAAGCTTCTTGCCATTGCGGCCGAACGGAAGGAGATATTTGCTCAAAACTTGCTGTGCTGGTGCAGACAGTGGCACCCGACATGCCTGCGTTGTCGTTTTCACCCGGGCACTCTTTGGGCGGGTGCAGCACGCAGAAACACCTAGATTGCAGATAAGCGCCTTTTCCCATTGACCGCGACGAACAGAGAAGATGCACAAGCTTCTTGCCATTGCGGCCGAACGGAAGGAGATATTTGCTCAAAACTTGCTGTGCTGGTGCAGACAGTGGCACCGGACATGCCTGCGTTGTCGTTTTCACCCGGGCACTCTTTGGGCGGGCGCAGCACGCAGAAACACCTAGATTGCAGATAAGCGCCTTTTCCCATTGACCGCGACGAACAGAGAAGATGCACAAGCTTCTTGCCATTGCGGCCGAACGGAAGGAGATATTTGCTCAAAACTTGCTGTGCTGGTGCAGACAGTGGCACCCGACATGCCTGCGTTGTAGTTTTCACCCGAGCACTCTTTGGGCGGGCGCAGCACGCAGAAACACCTAGATTGCAGATAAGTGCCTTTTCCCATTGACCGCGACGAACAGAGAAGATGCACAAGCTTCTTGCCATTGCGGCCGAACGGAAGGAGATATTTGCTCAAAACTTGCTGTGCTGGTGCAGACAGTGGCACCCGACATGCCTGCGTTGTCGCTTTAACCCGGGCACTCTTTGGGCGGGCGCAGCACGCAGAAACACCTAGATTGCAGATAAGCGCCTTTTCCCATTGACCGCGACGAACAGAGAAGATGCACAAGCTTCTTGCCATTGCGGCCGAACGGAAGGAGATATTTGCTCAAAACTTGCTGTGCTGGTGCAGACAGTGGCACCCGACATGCCTGCGTTGTCGCTTTAACCCGGGCACTCTTTGGGCGGGCGCAGCACGCAGAAACACCTAGATTGCAGATAAGCGCCTTTTCCGATTGACCGCGACGAACATAGAAGATGCACAAGCTTCTTGCCATTGCGGCCGAAAGGAAGGAGATATTTGCTCAAAACTTGCTGTGCTGGTGCAGACAGTGGCACCCGACATGCCTGCGTTGTCGTTTTGACCCGGGCACTCTTTGGGCGGGCGCAGCACGCAGAAACACCTAGATTGCAGATAAGCGCCTTTTCCCATTGACCGCGACGAACAGAGAAGATGCACAAGCTTCTTGCCATTGCGGCCGAACGGAAGGAGATATTTGCTCAAAACTTGCTGTGCTGGTGCAGACAGTGGCACCCGACATGCCTGCGTTGTCGTTTTCACCTGGGCACTCTTTGGGCGGGCGAAGCACGCAGAAACACCTAGATTGCAGATAAGCGCCTTTTCCCATTGACCGCGACGAACAGAGAAGATGCACAAGCTTCTTGCCATTGCGGCCGAACGGAAGGAGATATTTGCTCAAAACTTGCTGTGCTGGTGCAGACAGTGGCACCCGACATGCCTGCGTTGTCGCTTTAACCCGGGCACTCTTTGGGCGGGCGCAGCACGCAGAAACACCTAGATTGCAGATAAGCGCCTTTTCCGATTGACCGCGACGAACATAGAAGATGCACAAGCTTCTTGCCATTGCGGCCGAAAGGAAGGAGATATTTGCTCAAAACTTGCTGTGCTGGTGCAGACAGTGGCACCCGACATGCCTGCGTTGTCGTTTTGACCCGGGCACTCTTTGGGCGGGCGCAGCACGCAGAAACACCTAGATTGCAGATAAGCGCCTTTTCCCATTGACCGCGACGAACAGAGAAGATGCACAAGCTTCTTGCCATTGCGGCCGAACGGAAGGAGATATTTGCTCAAAACTTGCTGTGCTGGTGCAGACAGTGGCACCGGACATGCCTGCGTTGTCGTTTTCACCCGGGCACTCTTTGGGCGGGCGCAGCACGCAGAAACACCTAGATTGCAGATAAGCGCCTTTTCCCATTGACCGCGACGAACAGAGAGGATGCACAAGCTTCTTGCCATTGCGGCCGAATGGAAGGAGATATTTGCTCAAAACTTGCTGTGCTGGTGCAGACAGTGGCACCCGACATGCCTGCGTTGTCGTTTTCACCCAGGCACTCTTTGGGCGGGCGAAGCACGCAGAAACACCTAGATTGCAGATAAGCGCCTTTTCCCATTGACCGCGACGAACAGAGAAGATGCACAAGCTTCTTGCCATTGCGGCCGAACGGAAGGAGATATTTGCTCAAAACTTGCTGTGCTGGTGCAGACAGTGGCACCCGACATGCCTGCGTTGTCGTTTTCACCTGGGCACTCTTTGGGCGGGCGAAGCACGCAGAAACACCTAGATTGCAGATAAGCGCCTTTTCCCATTGACCGCGACGAACAGAGAAGATGCACAAGCTTCTTGCCATTGCGGCCGAACGGAAGGAGATATTTGCTCAAAACTTGCTTTGCTGGTGCAGACAGTGGCACCCGACATGCCTGCGTTGTCGTTTTCACCCGGGCACTCTTTGGGCGGGCGCAGCACGCAGAAACACCTAGATTGCAGATAAGCGCCTTTTCCCATTGACGGCGACGAACAGAGAAGATGCACAAGCTTCTTGCCATTGCGGCCGAACGGAAGGAGATATTTGCTCAAAACTTGCTGTGCTGGTGCAGACAGTGGCACCCGACATGCCTGCGTTGTCGTTTTCACCCGGGCACTCTTTGGGCGGGTGCAGCACGCAGAAACACCTAGATTGCAGATAAGCGCCTTTTCCCATTGACCGCGACGAACAGAGAAGATGCACAAGCTTCTTGCCATTGCGGCCGAACGGAAGGAGATATTTGCTCAAAACTTGCTGTGCTGGTGCAGACAGTGGCACCCGACATGCCTGCGTTGTAGTTTTCACCCGGGCACTCTTTGGGCGGGCGCAGCACGCAGAAACACCTAGATTGCAGATAAGCGCCTTTTCCCATTGACCGCGACGAACAGAGAGGATGCACAAGCTTCTTGCCATTGCGGCCGAACAGAAGGAGATATTTGCTCAAAACTTGCTGTGCTGGTGCAGACAGTGGCACCAGACATGCCTGCGTTGTCGTTTTCACCTGGGCACTCTTTGGGCGGGCGAAGCTCGCAGAAACACCTAGATTGCAGATAAGCGCCTTTTCCCATTGACCGCGACGAACAGAGAAGATGCACAAGCTTCTTGCCATTGCGGCCGAACGGAAGGAGATATTTGCTCAAAACTTGCTGTGCTGGTGCAGACAGTGGCACCCGACATGCCTGCGTTGTCGATTTAACCCGGGCACTCTTTGGGCGGGCGCAGCACGCAGAAACACCTAGATTGCAGATAAGCGCCTTTTCCCATTGACAGCGACGAACAGAGAAGATGCACAAGCTTCTTGCCATTGCGGCCGAACGGAAGGAGATATTTGCTCAAAACTTGCTGTGCTGGTGCAGACAGTGGCACCCGACATGCCTACGTTGTCGATTTAACCCGGGCACTCTTTGGGCGGGCACAGCACGCAGAAACACCTAAATTGCAGATAAGCGACTTTTCCCATTGACCGCGACGAACATAGAAGATGCACAAGCTTCTTGCCATTGAGGCCGAACGGAAGGAGATATTTGCTCAAAACTTGCTGTGCTGGTGCAGACAGTGGCACCCGACATGCCTACGTTGTCGATTTAACCCGGGCACTCTTTGGGCGGGCGCAGCACGCAGAAACACCTAAATTGCTGAAAAGCGCCTTTTCCCATTGACCGCGACGAACAGAGAAGATGCACAAGCTTCTTGCCATTGCGGCCGAACGGAAGGAGATATTTGCTCAAAACTTGCTGTGCTGGTGCAGACAGTGGCACCCGACATGCCTGCGTTGTCGTTTTCACCCGGGCACTCTTTGGGCGGGCGCAGCATGCAGAAACACCTAGATTGCAGATAAGCGCCTTTTCCCATTGACCGCGACGAACAGAGAAGATGCACAAGCTTCTTGCCATTGCGGCCGAACGGAAGGAGATATTTGCTCAAAACTTGCTGTGCTGGTGCAGACAGTGGCACCCGACATGCCTGCGTTGTCGTTTTCACCCGGGCACTCTTTGGGCGGGTGCAGCACGCAGAAACACCTAGATTGCAGATAAGCGCCTTTTCCCATTGACCGCGACGAACAGAGAGGATGCACAAGCTTCTTGCCATTGCGGCCAAACGGAAGGAGATATTTGCTCAAAACTTGCTGTGCTGGTGCAGACAGTGGCACCCGACATGCCTGCGTTGTCGTTTTTACCCGGGCACTGTTTGGGCGGGTGCAGCACGCAGAAACACCTAGATTGCAGATAAGCGCCTTTTCCCATTGACAGCGACGAACAGAGAAGATGCACAAGCTTCTTGCCATTGCGGCCGAACGGAAGGAGATATTTGCTCAAAACTTGCTGTGCTGGTGCAGACAGTGGCACCCGACATGCCTACGTTGTCGATTTAACCCGGGCACTCTTTGGGCGGGCACAGCACGCAGAAACACCTAAATTGCAGATAAGCGACTTTTCCCATTGACCGCGACGAACATAGAAGATGCACAAGCTTCTTGCCATTGAGGCCGAACGGAAGGAGATATTTGCTCAAAACTTGCTGTGCTGGTGCAGACAGTGGCACCCGACATGCCTACGTTGTCGATTTAACCCGGGCACTCTTTGGGCGGGCGCAGCACGCAGAAACACCTAAATTGCTGAAAAGCGCCTTTTCCCATTGACCGCGACGAACAGAGAAGATGCACAAGCTTCTTGCCATTGCGGCCGAACGGAAGGAGATATTTGCTCAAAACTTGCTGTGCTGGTGCAGACAGTGGCACCCGACATGCCTGCGTTGTCGTTTTCACCCGGGCACTCTTTGGGCGGGCGCAGCATGCAGAAACACCTAGATTGCAGATAAGCGCCTTTTCCCATTGACCGCGACGAACAGAGAAGATGCACAAGCTTCTTGCCATTGCGGCCGAACGGAAGGAGATATTTGCTCAAAACTTGCTGTGCTGGTGCAGACAGTGGCACCCGACATGCCTGCGTTGTCGTTTTCACCCGGGCACTCTTTGGGCGGGTGCAGCACGCAGAAACACCTAGATTGCAGATAAGCGCCTTTTCCCATTGACCGCGACGAACAGAGAGGATGCACAAGCTTCTTGCCATTGCGGCCAAACGGAAGGAGATATTTGCTCAAAACTTGCTGTGCTGGTGCAGACAGTGGCACCCGACATGCCTGCGTTGTCGTTTTTACCCGGGCACTGTTTGGGCGGGTGCAGCACGCAGAAACACCTAGATTGCAGATAAGCGCCTTTTCCCATTGACCGCGACGAACAGAGAAGATGCACAAGCTTCTTGCCATTGCGGCCGAACGGAAGGAGATATTTGCTCAAAACTTGCTGTGCTGGTGCAGACAGTGGCACCCGACATGCCTGCGTTGTCGTTTTCACCCGGGCACTCTTTGGGCGGGCGCAGCACGCAGAAACACCTAGATTGCAGATAAGCGCCTTTTCCCATTGACCGCGACGAACAGAGAAGATGCACAAGCTTCTTACCATTGAGGCCGAATGGAAGGAGATATTTGCTCAAAACTTGCTGTGCTGGTGCAGACAGTGGCACCCGACATGCCTACGTTGTCGATTTAACCCGGGCACTCTTTGGGCGGGCGCAGCACGCAGAAACACCTAAATTGCTGAAAAGCGCCTTTTCCCATTGACCACGACGAACAGAGAAGATGCACAAGCTTCTTGCCATTGCGGCCGAACGGAAGGAGATATTTGCTCAAAACTTGCTGTGCTGGTGCAGACAGTGGCACCCGACATGCCTGCGTTGTCGTTTTCACCCGGGCACTCTTTGGGCGGGCGCAGCACGCAGAAACACCTAGATTGCAGATAAGCGCCTTTTCCCATTGACCGCGACGAACAGAGAAGATGCACAAGCTTCTTGCCATTGCGGCCGAACGGAAGGAGATATTTGCTCAAAACTTGCTGTGCTGGTGCAGACAGTGGCACCCGACATGCCTGCGTTGTCGTTTTCACCCGGGCACTCTTTGGGCGGGCGCAGCACGCAGAAACACCTAGATTGCAGATAAGCGCCTTTTCCCATTGACCGCGACGAACAGAGAGGATGCACAAGCTTCTTGCCATTGCGGACGAACGGAAGGAGATATTTGCTCAAAACTTGCTGTGCTGGTGCAGACAGTGGCACCCGACATGCCTGCGTTGTCGTTTTCACCCGGGCACTCTTTGGGCGGGCGCAGCACGCAGAAACACCTAGATTGCAGATAAGCGCCTTTTCCCATTGACCGCGACGAACAGAGAGGATGCACAAGCTTCTTGCCATTGCGGCCGAACGGAAGGAGATATTTGCTCAAAACTTGCTGTGCTGGTGCAGACAGTGGCACCGGACATGCCTGCGTTGTCGTTTTCACCCGGGCACTCTTTGGGCGGGCGCAGCACGCAGAAACACCTAGATTGCAGATAAGCGCCTTTTCCCATTGACCGCGACGAACATAGAAGATGCACAAGCTTCTTGCCATTGCGGCCGAAAGGAAGGAGATATTTGCTCAAAACTTGCTGTGCTGGTGCAGACAGTGGCACCCGACATGGCTGCGTTGTCGTTTTGACCCGGGCACTCTTTGGGCGGGCGCAGCACGCAGAAACACCTAGATTGCAGATAAGCGCCTTTTCCCATTGACCGCGACGAACAGAGAAGATGCACAAGCTTCTTGCCATTGCGGTCGAACGGAAGGAGATATTTGCTCAAAACTTGCTGTGCTGGTGCAGACAGTGGCACCCGACATGCCTGCGTTGTCGCTTTAACCCGGGCACTCTTTGGGCGGGCGCAGCACGCAGAAACACCTAGATTGCAGATAAGCGCCTTTTCCCATTGACCGCGACGAACATAGAAGATGCACAAGCTTCTTGCCATTGCGGCCGAAAGGAAGGAGATATTTGCTCAAAACTTGCTGTGCTGGTGCAGACAGTGGCACCCGACATGCCTGCGTTGTCGTTTTGACCCGGGCACTCTTTGGGCGGGCGCAGCACGCAGAAACACCTAGATTGCAGATAAGCGCCTTTTCCCATTGACCGCGACGAACAGAGAAGATGCACAAGCTTCTTGCCATTGCGGCCGAACGGAAGGAGATATTTGCTCAAAACTTGCTGTGCTGGTGCAGACAGTGGCACCCGACATGCCTGCGTTGTCGTTTTCACCTGGGCACTCTTTGGGCGGGCGAAGCACGCAGAAACACCTAGATTGCAGATAAGCGCCTTTTCCCATTGACCGCGACGAACAGAGAAGATGCACAAGCTTCTTGCCATTGCGGCCGAACGGAAGGAGATATTTGCTCAAAACTTGCTGTGCTGGTGCAGACAGTAGCACCCGACATGCCTGCGTTGTCGTTTTCACCCGGGCACTCTTTGGGCGGGCGCAGCACGCAGAAACACCTAGATTGCAGATAAGCGCCTTTTCCCATTGACCGCGACGAACAGAGAAGATGCACAAGCTTCTTGCCATTGCGGCCGAACGGAAGGAGATATTTGCTCAAAACTTGCTGTGCTGGTGCAGACAGTGGCACCGGACATGCCTGCGTTGTCGTTTTCACCCGGGCACTCTTTGGGCGGGCGCAGCACGCAGAAACACCTAGATTGCAGATAAGCGCCTTTTCCCATTGACCGCGACGAACAGAGAGGATGCACAAGCTTCTTGCCATTGCGGCCGAATGGAAGGAGATATTTGCTCAAAACTTGCTGTGCTGGTGCAGACAGTGGCACCCGACATGCCTGCGTTGTCGTTTTCACCCAGGCACTCTTTGGGCGGGCGAAGCACGCAGAAACACCTAGATTGCAGATAAGCGCCTTTTCCCATTGACCGCGACGAACAGAGAAGATGCACAAGCTTCTTGCCATTGCGGCCGAACGGAAGGAGATATTTGCTCAAAACTTGCTGTGCTGGTGCAGACAGTGGCACCCGACATGCCTGCGTTGTCGTTTTCACCTGGGCACTCTTTGGGCGGGCGAAGCACGCAGAAACACCTAGATTGCAGATAAGCGCCTTTTCCCATTGACCGCGACGAACAGAGAAGATGCACAAGCTTCTTGCCATTGCGGCCGAACGGAAGGAGATATTTGCTCAAAACTTGCTTTGCTGGTGCAGACAGTGGCACCCGACATGCCTGCGTTGTCGTTTTCACCCGGGCACTCTTTGGGCGGGCGCAGCACGCAGAAACACCTAGATTGCAGATAAGCGCCTTTTCCCATTGACGGCGACGAACAGAGAAGATGCACAAGCTTCTTGCCAATGCGGCCGAACGGAAGGAGATATTTGCTCAAAACTTGCTGTGCTGGTGCAGACAGTGGCACCCGACATGCCTGCGTTGTCGTTTTCACCCGGGCACTCTTTGGGCGGGTGCAGCACGCAGAAACACCTAGATTGCAGATAAGCGCCCTTTCCCATTGACCGCGACGAACAGAGAAGATGCACAAGCTTCTTGCCATTGCGGCCGAACGGAAGGAGATATTTGCTCAAAACTTGCTGTGCTGGTGCAGACAGTGGCACCCGACATGCCTGCGTTGTCGTTTTCACCCGGGCACTCTTTGGGCGGGCGCAGCACGCAGAAACACCTAGATTGCAGATAAGCGCCTTTTCCCATTGACCGCGACGAACAGAGAGGATGCACAAGCTTCTTGCCATTGCGGCCGAACAGAAGGAGATATTTGCTCAAAACTTGCTGTGCTGGTGCAGACAGTGGCACCCGACATGCCTGCGTTGTCGTTTTCACCTGGGCACTCTTTGGGCGGGCGAAGCTCGCAGAAACACCTAGATTGCAGATAAGCGCCTTTTCCCATTGACCGCGACGAACAGAGAAGATGCACAAGCTTCTTGCCATTGCGGCCGAACGGAAGGAGATATTTGCTCAAAACTTGCTGTGCTGGTGCAGACAGTGGCACCCGACATGCCTGCGTTGTCGATTTAACCCGGGCACTCTTTGGGCGGGCGCAGCACGCAGAAACACCTAGATTGCAGATAAGCGCCTTTTCCCATTGACAGCGACGAACAGAGAAGATGCACAAGCTTCTTGCCATTGCGGCCGAACGGAAGGAGATATTTGCTCAAAACTTGCTGTGCTGGTGCAGACAGTGGCACCCGACATGCCTGCGTTGTCGTTTTCACCCGGGCACTCTTTGGGCGGGTGCAGCACGCAGAAACACCTAGATTGCAGATAAGCGCCTTTTCCCATTGACCGCGACGAACAGAGAAGATGCACAAGCTTCTTGCCATTGCGGCCGAACGGAAGGAGATATTTGCTCAAAACTTGCTGTGCTGGTGCAGACAGTGGCACCGGACATGCCTGCGTTGTCGTTTTCACCCGGGCACTCTTTGGGCGGGCGCAGCACGCAGAAACACCTAGATTGCAGATAAGCGCCTTTTCCCATTGACCGCGACGAACAGAGAAGATGCACAAGCTTCTTGCCATTGCGGCCGAACGGAAGGAGATATTTGCTCAAAACTTGCTGTGCTGGTGCAGACAGTGGCACCCGACATGCCTGCGTTGTAGTTTTCACCCGAGCACTCTTTGGGCGGGCGCAGCACGCAGAAACACCTAGATTGCAGATAAGTGCCTTTTCCCATTGACCGCGACGAACAGAGAAGATGCACAAGCTTCTTGCCATTGCGGCCGAACGGAAGGAGATATTTGCTCAAAACTTGCTGTGCTGGTGCAGACAGTGGCACCCGACATGCCTGCGTTGTCGCTTTAACCCGGGCACTCTTTGGGCGGGCGCAGCACGCAGAAACACCTAGATTGCAGATAAGCGCCTTTTCCCATTGACCGCGACGAACATAGAAGATGCACAAGCTTCTTGCCATTGCGGCCGAAAGGAAGGAGATATTTGCTCAAAACTTGCTGTGCTGGTGCAGACAGTGGCACCCGACATGCCTGCGTTGTCGTTTTGACCCGGGCACTCTTTGGGCGGGCGCAGCACGCAGAAACACCTAGATTGCAGATAAGCGCCTTTTCCCATTGACCACGACGAACAGAGAAGATGCACAAGCTTCTTGCCATTGCGGCCGAACGGAAGGAGATATTTGCTCAAAACTTGCTGTGCTGGTGCAGACAGTGGCACCCGACATGCCTGCGTTGTCGCTTTAACCCGGGCACTCTTTGGGCGGGCGCAGCACGCAGAAACACCTAGATTGCAGATAAGCGCCTTTTCCCATTGACCGCGACGAACATAGAAGATGCACAAGCTTCTTGCCATTGCGGCCGAACGGAAGGAGATATTTGCTCAAAACTTGCTGTGCTGGTGCAGACAGTGGCACCCGACATGCCTGCGTTGTCGTTTTCACCCGGGCACTCTTTGGGCGGGTGCAGCACGCAGAAACACCTAGATTGCAGATAAGCGCCTTTTCCCATTGACCGCGACGAACAGAGAGGATGCACAAGCTTCTTACCATTGCGGCCGAACGGAAGGAGATATTTGCTCAAAACTTGCTGTGCTGGTGCAGACAGTGGCACCCGACATGCCTGCGTTGTCGTTTTCACCCGGGCACTCTTTGGGCGGGCGCAGCACGCAGAAACACCTAGATTGCAGATAAGCGCCTTTTCCCATTGACCGCGACGAACAGAGAAGATGCACAAGCTTCTTGCCATTGCGGCCGAACGGAAGGAGATATTTGCTCAAAACTTGCTGTGCTGGTGCAGACAGTGGCACCCGACATGCCTGATTTGTCGTTTTCACCCGGGCACTTTTTGGGCGGGCGCAGCACGCAGAAACACCTAGATTGCAGATAAGCGCCTTTTCCCATTGACCGCGACGAACAGAGAAGATGCACAAGCTTCTTGCCATTGCGGCCGAACGGAAGGAGATATTTGCTCAAAACTTGCTGTGCTGGTGCAGACAGTGGCACCCGACATGCCTGCGTTGTCGTTTTCACCCGGGCACTCTTTGGGCGGGTGCAGCACGCAGAAACACCTAGATTGCAGATAAGCGCCCTTTCCCATTGACCGCGACGAACAGAGAAGATGCACAAGCTTCTTGCCATTGCGGCCGAACGGAAGGAGATATTTGCTCAAAACTTGCTGTGCTGGTGCAGACAGTGGCACCCGACATGCCTGCGTTGTCGTTTTCACCCGGGCACTCTTTGGGCGGGCGCAGCACGCAGAAACACCTAGATTGCAGATAAGCGCCTTTTCCCATTGACCGCGACGAACAGAGAGGATGCACAAGCTTCTTGCCATTGCGGCAGAACGGAAGGAGATATTTGCTCAAAACTTGCTGTGCTGGTGCAGACAGTGGCACCCGACATGCCTGCGTTGTCGTTTTCACCCGGGCACTCTTTGGGCGGGCGCAGCACGCAGAAACACCTAGATTGCAGATAAGCGCCTTTTCCCATTGACAGCGACGAACAGAGAAGATGCACAAGCTTCTTGCCATTGCGGCCGAACGGAAGGAGATATTTGCTAAAAACTTGCTGTGCTGGTGCAGACAGTGGCACCCGACATGCCTGCGTTGTCGTTTTCACCCGGGCACTCTTTGGGCGGGCGCAGCACGCAGAAACACCTAGATTGCAGATAAGCGCCTTTTCCCATTGACCGCGACGAACAGAGAGGATGCACAAGCTTCTTGCCATTGCGGCCTAATGGAAGGAGATATTTGCTCAAAACTTGCTGTGCTGGTGCAGACAGGGGCACCCGACATGCCTGCGTTGTCGTTTTCACCCGGGCACTCTTTGGGCGGGCGCAGCACGCAGAAACACCTAGATTGCAGATAAGCGCCTTTTCCCATTGACCGCGACGAACAGAGAAGATGCACAAGCTTCTTACCATTGAGGCCGAACGGAAGGAGATATTTGCTCAAAACTTGCTGTGCTGGTGCAGACAGTGGCACCCGACATGCCTACATTGTCGATTTAACCCGGGCACTCTTTGGGCGGGCACAGCACGCAGAAACACCTAAATTGCAGATAAGCGCCTTTTCCCATTGACCGCGACGAACATAGAAGATGCACAAGCTTCTTGCCATTGAGGCCGAACGGAAGGAGATATTTGCTCAAAACTTGCTGTGCTGGTGCAGACAGTGGCACCCGACATGCCTACGTTGTCGATTTAACCCGGGCACTCTTTGGGCGGGCGCAGCACGCAGAAACACCTAAATTGCAGATAAGCGCCTTTTCCCATTGACCGCGACGAACATAGAAGATGCACAAGCTTCTTGCCATTGCGGCCGAACGGAAGGAGATATTTGCTCAAAACTTGCTGTGCTGGTGCAGACAGTGGCACCCGACATGCCTGCATTGTCGTTTTCACCCGGGCACTCTTTGGGTGGGTGCAGCACGCAGAAACACCTAGATTGCAGATAAGCGCCTTTTCCCATTGACCGCGACGAACAGAGAGGATGCACAAGCTTCTTGCCATTGCGGCCGAACGGAAGGAGATATTTGCTCAAAACTTGCTGTGCTGGTGCAGACAGTGGCACCCGACATGCCTACGTTGTCGATTTAACCCGGGCACTCTTTGGGCGGGCACAGCACGCAGAAACACCTAAATTGCAGATAAGCGACTTTTCCCATTGACCGCGACGAACATAGAAGATGCACAAGCTTCTTGCCATTGAGGCCGAACGGAAGGAGATATTTGCTCAAAACTTGCTGTGCTGGTGCAGACAGTGGCACCCGACATGCCTACGTTGTCGATTTAACCCGGGCACTCTTTGGGCGGGCGCAGCACGCAGAAACACCTAAATTGCTGAAAAGCGCCTTTTCCCATTGACCGCGACGAACAGAGAAGATGCACAAGCTTCTTGCCATTGCGGCCGAACGGAAGGAGATATTTGCTCAAAACTTGCTGTGCTGGTGCAGACAGTGGCACCCGACATGCCTGCGTTGTCGTTTTCACCCGGGCACTCTTTGGGCGGGCGCAGCATGCAGAAACACCTAGATTGCAGATAAGCGCCTTTTCCCATTGACCGCGACGAACAGAGAAGATGCACAAGCTTCTTGCCATTGCGGCCGAACGGAAGGAGATATTTGCTCCAAACTTGCTGTGCTGGTGCAGACAGTGGCACCCGACATGCCTGCGTTGTCGTTTTCACCCGGGCACTCTTTGGGCGGGTGCAGCACGCAGAAACACCTAGATTGCAGATAAGCGCCTTTTCCCATTGACCGCGACGAACAGAGAGGATGCACAAGCTTCTTGCCATTGCGGCCAAACGGAAGGAGATATTTGCTCAAAACTTGCTGTGCTGGTGCAGACAGTGGCACCCGACATGCCTGCGTTGTCGTTTTTACCCGGGCACTGTTTGGGCGGGTGCAGCACGCAGAAACACCTAGATTGCAGATAAGCGCCTTTTCCCATTGACCGCGACGAACAGAGAAGATGCACAAGCTTCTTGCCATTGCGGCCGAACGGAAGGAGATATTTGCTCAAAACTTGCTGTGCTGGTGCAGACAGTGGCACCCGACATGCCTGCGTTGTCGTTTTCACCCGGGCACTCTTTGGGCGGGCGCAGCACGCAGAAACACCTAGATTGCAGATAAGCGCCTTTTCCCATTGACCGCGACGAACAGAGAGGATGCACAAGCTTCTTGCCATTGCGGCCTAATGGAAGGAGATATTTGCTCAAAACTTGCTGTGCTGGTGCAGACAGGGGCACCCGACATGCCTGCGTTGTCGTTTTCACCCGGGCACTCTTTGGGCGGGCGCAGCACGCAGAAACACCTAGATTGCAGATAAGCGCCTTTTCCCATTGACCGCGACGAACAGAGAAGATGCACAAGCTTCTTACCATTGAGGCCGAATGGAAGGAGATATTTGCTCAAAACTTGCTGTGCTGGTGCAGACAGTGGCACCCGACATGCCTACGTTGTCGATTTAACCCGGGCACTCTTTGGGCGGGCGCAGCACGCAGAAACACCTAAATTGCTGAAAAGCGCCTTTTCCCATTGACCGCGACGAACAGAGAAGATGCACAAGCTTCTTGCCATTGCGGCCGAACGGAAGGAGATATTTGCTCAAAACTTGCTGTGCTGGTGCAGACAGTGGCACCCGACATGCCTGCGTTGTCGTTTTTACCCGGGCACTGTTTGGGCGGGTGCAGCACGCAGAAACACCTAGATTGCAGATAAGCGCCTTTTCCCATTGACCGCGACGAACAGAGAAGATGCACAAGCTTCTTGCCATTGCGGCCGAACGGAAGGAGATATTTGCTCAAAACTTGCTGTGCTGGTGCAGACAGTGGCACCCGACATGCCTGCGTTGTCGTTTTCACCCGGGCACTCTTTGGGCGGGCGCAGCACGCAGAAACACCTAGATTGCAGATAAGCGCCTTTTCCCATTGACCGCGACGAACAGAGAAGATGCACAAGCTTCTTGCCATTGCGGCCGAACGGAAGGAGATATTTGCTCAAAACTTGCTGTGCTGGTGCAGACAGTGGCACCCGACATGCCTGCGTTGTCGTTTTCACCCGGGCACTCTTTGGGCGGGCGCAGCACGCAGAAACACCTAGATTGCAGATAAGCGCCTTTTCCCATTGACCGCGACGAACAGAGAGGATGCACAAGCTTCTTGCCATTGCGGACGAACGGAAGGAGATATTTGCTCAAAACTTGCTGTGCTGGTGCAGACAGTGGCACCCGACATGCCTGCGTTGTCGTTTTCACCCGGGCACTCTTTGGGCGGGCGCAGCACGCAGAAACACCTAGATTGCAGATAAGCGCCTTTTCCCATTGACCGCGACGAACAGAGAGGATGCACAAGCTTCTTGCCATTGCGGCCGAACGGAAGGAGATATTTGCTCAAAACTTGCTGTGCTGGTGCAGACAGTGGCACCCGACATGCCTGCGTTGTCGTTTTCACCCGGGCACTCTTTGGGCGGGTGCAGCACGCAGAAACACCTAGATTGCAGATAAGCGCCTTTTCCCATTGACCGCGACGAACAGAGAAGATGCACAAGCTTCTTGCCATTGCGGCCGAACGGAAGGAGATATTTGCTCAAAACTTGCTGTGCTGGTGCAGACAGTGGCACCGGACATGCCTGCGTTGTCGTTTTCACCCGGGCACTCTTTGGGCGGGCGCAGCACGCAGAAACACCTAGATTGCAGATAAGCGCCTTTTCCCATTGACCGCGACGAACAGAGAAGATGCACAAGCTTCTTGCCATTGCGGCCGAACGGAAGGAGATATTTGCTCAAAACTTGCTGTGCTGGTGCAGACAGTGGCACCCGACATGCCTGCGTTGTAGTTTTCACCCGAGCACTCTTTGGGCGGGCGCAGCACGCAGAAACACCTAGATTGCAGATAAGTGCCTTTTCCCATTGACCGCGACGAACAGAGAAGATGCACAAGCTTCTTGCCATTGCGGCCGAACGGAAGGAGATATTTGCTCAAAACTTGCTGTGCTGGTGCAGACAGTGGCACCCGACATGCCTGCGTTGTCGCTTTAACCCGGGCACTCTTTGGGCGGGCGCAGCACGCAGAAACACCTAGATTGCAGATAAGCGCCTTTTCCCATTGACCGCGACGAACAGAGAAGATGCACAAGCTTCTTGCCATTGCGGCCGAACGGAAGGAGATATTTGCTCAAAACTTGCTGTGCTGGTGCAGACAGTGGCACCCGACATGCCTGCGTTGTCGCTTTAACCCGGGCACTCTTTGGGCGGGCGCAGCACGCAGAAACACCTAGATTGCAGATAAGCGCCTTTTCCGATTGACCGCGACGAACATAGAAGATGCACAAGCTTCTTGCCATTGCGGCCGAAATGAAGGAGATATTTGCTCAAAACTTGCTGTGCTGGTGCAGACAGTGGCACCCGACATGCCTGCGTTGTCGTTTTGACCCGGGCACTCTTTGGGCGGGCGCAGCACGCAGAAACACCTAGATTGCAGATAAGCGCCTTTTCCCATTGACCGCGACGAACAGAGAAGATGCACAAGCTTCTTGCCATTGCGGCCGAACGGAAGGAGATATTTGCTCAAAACTTGCTGTGCTGGTGCAGACAGTGGCACCCGACATGCCTGCGTTGTCGTTTTCACCTGGGCACTCTTTGGGCGGGCGAAGCACGCAGAAACACCTAGATTGCAGATAAGCGCCTTTTCCCATTGACCGCGACGAACAGAGAAGATGCACAAGCTTCTTGCCATTGCGGCCGAACGGAAGGAGATATTTGCTCAAAACTTGCTGTGCTGGTGCAGACAGTGGCACCCGACATGCCTGCGTTGTCGCTTTAACCCGGGCACTCTTTGGGCGGGCGCAGCACGCAGAAACACCTAGATTGCAGATAAGCGCCTTTTCCGATTGACCGCGACGAACATAGAAGATGCACAAGCTTCTTGCCATTGCGGCCGAAAGGAAGGAGATATTTGCTCAAAACTTGCTGTGCTGGTGCAGACAGTGGCACCCGACATGCCTGCGTTGTCGTTTTGACCCGGGCACTCTTTGGGCGGGCGCAGCACGCAGAAACACCTAGATTGCAGATAAGCGCCTTTTCCCATTGACCGCGACGAACAGAGAAGATGCACAAGCTTCTTGCCATTGCGGCCGAACGGAAGGAGATATTTGCTCAAAACTTGCTGTGCTGGTGCAGACAGTGGCACCGGACATGCCTGCGTTGTCGTTTTCACCCGGGCACTCTTTGGGCGGGCGCAGCACGCAGAAACACCTAGATTGCAGATAAGCGCCTTTTCCCATTGACCGCGACGAACAGAGAGGATGCACAAGCTTCTTGCCATTGCGGCCGAATGGAAGGAGATATTTGCTCAAAAC
Organism: Hyla sarda; assembly: GCF_029499605.1. NCBI lineage: Eukaryota > Metazoa > Chordata > Amphibia > Anura > Hylidae > Hyla > Hyla sarda. Next base: position 127,986 of record NW_026609966.1, on the reverse strand, counting down.
TTGCTGTGCTGGTGCAGACAGTGGCACCCGACATGCCTGCGTTGTCGTTTTCACCCAGGCACTCTTTGGGCGGGCGAAGCACGCAGAAACACCTAGATTGCAGATAAGCGCCTTTTCCCATTGACCGCGACGAACAGAGAAGATGCACAAGCTTCTTGCCATTGCGGCCGAACGGAAGGAGATATTTGCTCAAAACTTGCTGTGCTGGTGCAGACAGTGGCACCCGACATGCCTGCGTTGTCGTTTTCACCTGGGCACTCTTTGGGCGGGCGAAGCACGCAGAAACACCTAGATTGCAGATAAGCGCCTTTTCCCATTGACCGCGACGAACAGAGAAGATGCACAAGCTTCTTGCCATTGCGGCCGAACGGAAGGAGATATTTGCTCAAAACTTGCTTTGCTGGTGCAGACAGTGGCACCCGACATGCCTGCGTTGTCGTTTTCACCCGGGCACTCTTTGGGCGGGCGCAGCACGCAGAAACACCTAGATTGCAGATAAGCGCCTTTTCCCATTGACGGCGACGAACAGAGAAGATGCACAAGCTTCTTGCCATTGCGGCCGAACGGAAGGAGATATTTGCTCAAAACTTGCTGTGCTGGTGCAGACAGTGGCACCCGACATGCCTGCGTTGTCGTTTTCACCCGGGCACTCTTTGGGCGGGTGCAGCACGCAGAAACACCTAGATTGCAGATAAGCGCCTTTTCCCATTGACCGCGACGAACAGAGAAGATGCACAAGCTTCTTGCCATTGCGGCCGAACGGAAGGAGATATTTGCTCAAAACTTGCTGTGCTGGTGCAGACAGTGGCACCCGACATGCCTGCGTTGTAGTTTTCACCCGGGCACTCTTTGGGCGGGCGCAGCACGCAGAAACACCTAGATTGCAGATAAGCGCCTTTTCCCATTGACCGCGACGAACAGAGAGGATGCACAAGCTTCTTGCCATTGCGGCCGAACAGAAGGAGATATTTGCTCAAAACTTGCTGTGCTGGTGCAGACAGTGGCACCAGACATGCCTGCGTTGTCGTTTTCACCTGGGCACTCTTTGGGCGGGCGAAGCTCGCAGAAACACCTAGATTGCAGATAAGCGCCTTTTCCCATTGACCGCGACGAACAGAGAAGATGCACAAGCTTCTTGCCATTGCGGCCGAACGGAAGGAGATATTTGCTCAAAACTTGCTGTGCTGGTGCAGACAGTGGCACCCGACATGCCTGCGTTGTCGATTTAACCCGGGCACTCTTTGGGCGGGCGCAGCACGCAGAAACACCTAGATTGCAGATAAGCGCCTTTTCCCATTGACAGCGACGAACAGAGAAGATGCACAAGCTTCTTGCCATTGCGGCCGAACGGAAGGAGATATTTGCTCAAAACTTGCTGTGCTGGTGCAGACAGTGGCACCCGACATGCCTGCGTTGTCGTTTTCACCCGGGCACTCTTTGGGCGGGCGCAGCACGCAGAAACACCTAGATTGCAGATAAGCGCCTTTTCCCATTGACCGCGACGAACAGAGAAGATGCACAAGCTTCTTGCCATTGCGGCCGAACGGAAGGAGATATTTGCTCAAAACTTGCTGTGCTGGTGCAGACAGTGGCACCCGACATGCCTGCGTTGTCGTTTTCACCCGGGCACTCTTTGGGCGGGCGCAGCACGCAGAAACACCTAGATTGCAGATAAGCGCCTTTTCCCATTGACAGCGACGAACAGAGAAGATGCACAAGCTTCTTGCCATTGCGGCCGAACGGAAGGAGATATTTGCTAAAAACTTGCTGTGCAGGTGCAGACAGTGGCACCCGACATGCCTGCGTTGTCGTTTTCACCCGGGCACTCTTTGGGCGGGCACAGCACGCAGAAACACCTAAATTGCAGATAAGCGCCTTTTCCCATTGACCGCGACGAACATAGAAGATGCACAAGCTTCTTGCCATTGAGGCCGAACGGAAGGAGATATTTGCTCAAAACTTGCTGTGCTGGTGCAGACAGTGGCACCCGACATGCCTACGTTGTCGATTTAACCCGGGCACTCTTTGGGCGGGCGCAGCACGCAGAAACACCTAAATTGCTGAAAAGCGCCTTTTCCCATTGACCGCGACGAACAGAGAAGATGCACAAGCTTCTTGCCATTGCGGCCGAACGGAAGGAGATATTTGCTCAAAACTTGCTGTGCTGGTGCAGACAGTGGCACCCGACATGCCTGCGTTGTCGTTTTCACCCGGGCACTCTTTGGGCGGGCGCAGCATGCAGAAACACCTAGATTGCAGATAAGCGCCTTTTCCCATTGACCGCGACGAACAGAGAAGATGCACAAGCTTCTTACCATTGAGGCCGAACGGAAGGAGATATTTGCTCAAAACTTGCTGTGCTGGTGCAGACAGTGGCACCCGACATGCCTGCGTTGTCGATTTAACCCGGGCACTGTTTGGGCGGGCGCAGCACGCAGAAACACCTAGATTGCAGATAAGCGCCTTTTCCCATTGACCGCGACGAACAGAGAAGATGCACAAGCTTCTTGCCATTGCGGCCGAACGGAAGGAGATATTTGCTCAAAACTTGCTGTGCTGGTGCAGACAGTGGCACCCGACATGCCTAAGTTGTCGTTTTCACCCGGGCACTCTTTGGGCGGGTGCAGCACGCAGAAACACCTAGATTGCAGATAAGCGCCTTTTCCCATTGACCGCGACGAACAGAGAGGATGCACAAGCTTCTTGCCATTGCGGCCGAACGGAAGGAGATATTAGCTCAAAACTAGCTGTGCTGGTGCAGACAGTGGCACCCGACATGCCTGCGTTGTCGTTTTCACCCGGGCACTCTTTGGGCGGGCGCAGCACGCAGAAACACCTAGATTGCAGATAAGCGCCTTTTCCCATTGACCGCGACGAACAGAGAAGATGCACAAGCTTCTTGCCATTGCGGCCGAACGGAAGGAGATATTTGCTCAAAACTTGCTGTGCTGGTGCAGACAGTGGCACCCGACATGCCTGATTTGTCGTTTTCACCCGGGCACTTTTTGGGCGGGCGCAGCACGCAGAAACACCTAGATTGCAGATAAGCGCCTTTTCCTATTGACCGCGACGAACAGAGAAGATGCACAAGCTTCTTGCCATTGCGGCCGAACGGAAGGAGATATTTGCTCAAAACTTGCTGTGCTGGTGCAGACAGTGGCACCCGACATGCCTGCGTTGTCGTTTTCACCCGGGCACTCTTTGGGCGGGTGCAGCACGCAGAAACACCTAGATTGCAGATAAGCGCCCTTTCCCATTGACCGCGACGAACAGAGAAGATGCACAAGCTTCTTGCCATTGCGGCCGAACGGAAGGAGATATTTGCTCAAAACTTGCTGTGCTGGTGCAGACAGTGGCACCCGACATGCCTGCGTTGTCGTTTTCACCCGGGCACTCTTTGGGCGGGCGCAGCACGCAGAAACACCTAGATTGCAGATAAGCGCCTTTTCCCATTGACCGCGACGAACAGAGAAGATGCACAAGCTTCTTGCCATTGCGGCCGAACGGAAGGAGATATTTGCTCAAAACTTGCTGTGCTGGTGCAGACAGTGGCACCCGACATGCCTGATTTGTCGTTTTCACCCGGGCACTTTTTGGGCGGGCGCAGCACGCAGAAACACCTAGATTGCAGATAAGCGCCTTTTCCCATTGACCGCGACGAACAGAGAAGATGCACAAGCTTCTTGCCATTGCGGCCGAACGGAAGGAGATATTTGCTCAAAACTTGCTGTGCTGGTGCAGACAGTGGCACCCGACATGCCTGCGTTGTCGTTTTCACCCGGGCACTCTTTGGGCGGGTGCAGCACGCAGAAACACCTAGATTGCAGATAAGCGCCCTTTCCCATTGACCGCGACGAACAGAGAAGATGCACAAGCTTCTTGCCATTGCGGCCGAACGGAAGGAGATATTTGCTCAAAACTTGCTGTGCTGGTGCAGACAGTGGCACCCGACATGCCTGCGTTGTCGTTTTCACCCGGGCACTCTTTGGGCGGGCGCAGCACGCAGAAACACCTAGATTGCAGATAAGCGCCTTTTCCCATTGACCGCGACGAACAGAGAAGATGCACAAGCTTCTTGCCATTGCGGCCGAACGGAAGGAGATATTTGCTCAAAACTTGCTGTGCTGGTGCAGACAGTGGCACCCGACATGCCTGCGTTGTCGTTTTCACCCGGGCACTCTTTTGGCGGGCGCAGCACGCAGAAACACCTAGATTGCAGATAAGCGCCTTTTCCCATTGACCGCGACGAACAGAGATGCACAAGCTTCTTGCCATTGCGGCAGAACGGAAGGAGATATTTGCTCAAAACTTGCTGTAATGGTGCAGACAGTGGCACCCGACATGCCTAAGTTGTCGTTTTCACCCGGGCACTCTTTGGGCGGGTGCAGCACGCAGAAACACCTAGATTGCAGATAAGCGCCTTTTCCCATTGACCGCGACGAACAGAGAGGATGCACAAGCTTCTTGCCATTGCGGCCGAACGGAAGGAGATATTAGCTCAAAACTAGCTGTGCTGGTGCAGACAGTGGCACCCGACATGCCTGCGTTGTCGTTTTCACCCGGGCACTCTTTGGGCGGGCGCAGCACGCAGAAACACCTAGATTGCAGATAAGCGCCTTTTCCCATTGACCGCGACGAACAGAGAAGATGCACAAGCTTCTTGCCATTGCGGCCGAACGGAAGGAGATATTTGCTCAAAACTTGCTGTGCTGGTGCAGACAGTGGCACCCGACATGCCTGATTTGTCGTTTTCACCCGGGCACTTTTTGGGCGGGCGCAGCACGCAGAAACACCTAGATTGCAGATAAGCGCCTTTTCCTATTGACCGCGACGAACAGAGAAGATGCACAAGCTTCTTGCCATTGCGGCCGAACGGAAGGAGATATTTGCTCAAAACTTGCTGTGCTGGTGCAGACAGTGGCACCCGACATGCCTGCGTTGTCGTTTTCACCCGGGCACTCTTTGGGCGGGTGCAGCACGCAGAAACACCTAGATTGCAGATAAGCGCCCTTTCCCATTGACCGCGACGAACAGAGAAGATGCACAAGCTTCTTGCCATTGCGGCCGAACGGAAGGAGATATTTGCTCAAAACTTGCTGTGCTGGTGCAGACAGTGGCACCCGACATGCCTGCGTTGTCGTTTTCACCCGGGCACTCTTTGGGCGGGCGCAGCACGCAGAAACACCTAGATTGCAGATAAGCGCCTTTTCCCATTGACCGCGACGAACAGAGAAGATGCACAAGCTTCTTGCCATTGCGGCCGAACGGAAGGAGATATTTGCTCAAAACTTGCTGTGCTGGTGCAGACAGTGGCACCCGACATGCCTGATTTGTCGTTTTCACCCGGGCACTTTTTGGGCGGGCGCAGCACGCAGAAACACCTAGATTGCAGATAAGCGCCTTTTCCCATTGACCGCGACGAACAGAGAAGATGCACAAGCTTCTTGCCATTGCGGCCGAACGGAAGGAGATATTTGCTCAAAACTTGCTGTGCTGGTGCAGACAGTGGCACCCGACATGCCTGATTTGTCGTTTTCACCCGGGCACTTTTTGGGCGGGCGCAGCACGCAGAAACACCTAGATTGCAGATAAGCGCCTTTTCCCATTGACCGCGACGAACAGAGAAGATGCACAAGCTTCTTGCCATTGCGGCCGAACGGAAGGAGATATTTGCTCAAAACTTGCTGTGCTGGTGCAGACAGTGGCACCCGACATGCCTGCGTTGTCGTTTTCACCCGGGCACTCTTTTGGCGGGCGCAGCACGCAGAAACACCTAGATTGCAGATAAGCGCCTTTTCCCATTGACCGCGACGAACAGAGATGCACAAGCTTCTTGCCATTGCGGCAGAACGGAAGGAGATATTTGCTCAAAACTTGCTGTAATGGTGCAGACAGTGGCACCCGACATGCCTGCGTTGTCGTTTTCACCCGGGCACTCTTTGGGCGGGCGCAGCACGCAGAAACACCTAGATTGCAGATAAGCGCCTTTTCCCATTGACCGCGACGAACAGAGAAGATGCACAAGCTTCTTACCTTTGAGGCCGAACGGAAGGAGATATTTGCTCAAAACTTGCTGTGCTGGTGCAGACAGTGGCACCCGACATGCCTGCGTTGTCAATTTAACCCGGGCACTCTTTGGGCGGGCGCAGCACGCAGAAACACCTAGATTGCAGATAAGCGCCTTTTCCCATTGACCGCAACGAACATAGAAGATGCACAAGCTTCTTGCCATTGCGGCCGAACGGAAGGAGATATTTGCTCAAAACTTGCTGTGCTGGTGCAGACAGTGGCACCCGACATGCCTGCGTTGTCGTTTTCACCCGGGCACTCTTTGGGCGGGCGCAGCACGCAGAAACACCTAGATTGCAGATAAGCGCCTTTTCCCATTGACAGCGACGAACAGAGAAGATGCACAAGCTTCTTACCTTTGAGGCCGAACGGAAGGAGATATTTGCTCAAAACTTGCTGTGCTGGTGCAGACAGTGGCACCCGACATGCCTGCGTTGTCGATTTAACCCGGGCACTCTTTGGGCGGGCGCAGCACGCAGAAACACCTAGATTGCAGATAAGCGCCTTTTCCCATTGACCGCAACGAACATAGAAGATGCACAAGCTTCTTGCCATTGCGGCCGAACGGAAGGAGATATTTGTTCAAAACTTGCTGTGCTGGTGCAGACAGTGGCACCCGACATGCCTGCGTTGTCGTTTTCACCCGGGCACTCTTTGGGCGGGCGCAGCACGCAGAAACACCTAGATTGCAGATAAGCGCCTTTTCCCATTGACAGCGACGAACAGAGAAGATGCACAAGCTTCTTGCCATTGCGGCCGAACGGAAGGAGATATTTGCTAAAAACTTGCTGTGCTGGTGCAGACAGTGGCACCCGACATGCCTGCGTTGTCGTTTTCACCCGGGCACTGTTTGGGCGGGTGCAGCATGCAGAAACACCTAGATTGCAGATATGCGCCTTTTCCCATTGACCGCGACGAACAGAGAAGATGCACAAGCTTCTTGCCATTGCGGCCGAACGAAAGGAGATATTTGCTCAAAACTTGCTGTGCTGGTGCAGACAGTGGCACCCGACATGCCTGCGTTGTCGTTTTCACACGGGCACTCTTTGGGCGGGTGCAGCACGCAGAAACACCTAGATTGCAGATAAGCGCCTTTTCCCATTGACCGCGACGAACAGAGAAGATGCACAAGCTTCTTGCCATTGCGGCCGAACGGAAGGAGATATTTGCTCAAAACTTGCTGTGCTGGTGCAGACAGTGGCACCCGACATGCCTGCGTTGTCGTTTTCACCCGGGCACTCTTTGGGCGGGTGCAGCACGCAGAAACACCTAGATTGCAGATAAGCGCCTTTTCCCATTGACCGCGACGAACAGAGAGGATGCACAAGCTTCTTGCCATTGCGGCCGAACGGAAGGAGATATTTGCTCAAAACTTGCTGTGCTGGTGCAGACAGTGGCACCCGACATGCCTGCGTTGTCGTTTTCACCCGGGCACTTTTTGGGCGGGCACAGCACGCAGAAACACCTAGATTGCAGATAAGCGCCTTTTCCCATTGACCGCGACGAACAGAGAGGATGCACAAGCTTCTTGCCATTGCGGCCGAATGGAAGGAGATATTTGCTCATAACTTGCTGTGCTGGTGCAGACAGTGGCACCCGACATGCCTGCGTTGTCGTTTTCACCCGGGCACTCTTTGGGCAGGCGCAGCACGCAGAAACACCTAGATTGCAGATAAGCGCCTTTTCCCATTGACCGCGACGAACAGAGAGGATGCACAAGCTTCTTACCATTGCGGCCGAACGGAAGGAGATATTTGCTCAAAACTTGCTGTGCTGGTGCAGACAGTGGCACCCGACATGCCTGCGTTGTCGTTTTCACCCGGGCACTCTTTGGGCGGGCGCAGCACGCAGAAACACCTAGATTGCAGATAAGCGCCTTTTCCCATTGACCGCGACGAACAGAGAGGATGCACAAGCTTCTTGCCATTGCGGCCGAACGGAAGGAGATATTTGCTCAAAACTTGCTGTGCTGGTGCAGACAGTGGCACCCGACATGCCTGCGTTGTCGTTTTCACCCGGGCACTCTTTGGGCGGGCGCAGCACGCAGAAACACCTAGATTGCAGATAAGCGCCTTTTCCCATTGACCGCGACGAACAGAGAGGATGCACAAGCTTCTTGCCATTGCGGCCGAACGGAAGGAGATATTTGCTCAAAACTTGCTGTGCTGGTGCAGACAGTGGCACCCGACATGCCTGCGTTGTCGTTTTCACCCGGGCACTCTTTGGGCGGGTGCAGCACGCAGAAACACCTAGATTGCAGATAAGCGCCTTTTCCCATTGACCGCGACGAACAGAGAGGATGCACAAGCTTCTTGCCATTGCGGCCGAACGGAAGGAGATATTTGCTCAAAACTTGCTGTGCTGGTGCAGACAGTGGCACCCGACATGCCTGCGTTGTCGTTTTCACCCGGGCACTTTTTGGGCGGGCACAGCACGCAGAAACACCTAGATTGCAGATAAGCGCCTTTTCCCATTGACCGCGACGAACAGAGAGGATGCACAAGCTTCTTGCCATTGCGGCCGAATGGAAGGAGATATTTGCTCATAACTTGCTGTGCTGGTGCAGACAGTGGCACCCGACATGCCTGCGTTGTCGTTTTCACCCGGGCACTCTTTGGGCAGGCGCAGCACGCAGAAACACCTAGATTGCAGATAAGCGCCTTTTCCCATTGACCGCGACGAACAGAGAGGATGCACAAGCTTCTTACCATTGCGGCCGAACGGAAGGAGATATTTGCTCAAAACTTGCTGTGCTGGTGCAGACAGTGGCACCCGACATGCCTGCGTTGTCGTTTTCACCCGGGCACTCTTTGGGCGGGCGCAGCACGCAGAAACACCTAGATTGCAGATAAGCGCCTTTTCCCATTGACCGCGACGAACAGAGAGGATGCACAAGCTTCTTGCCATTGCGGCCGAACGGAAGGAGATATTTGCTCAAAACTTGCTGTGCTGGTGCAGACAGTGGCACCCGACATGCCTGCGTTGTCGTTTTCACCCGGGCACTCTTTGGGCGGGCGCAGCACGCAGAAACACCTAGATTGCAGATAAGCGCCTTTTCCCATTGACCGCGACGAACAGAGAAGATGCACAAGCTTCTTGCCATTGCGGCCGAACGGAAGGAGATATTTGCTCAAAACTTGCTGTGCTGGTGCAGACAGTGGCACCCGACATGCCTAAGTTGTCGTTTTCACCCGGGCACTCTTTGGGCGGGTGCAGCACGCAGAAACACCTAGATTGCAGATAAGCGCCTTTTCCCATTGACCGCGACGAACAGAGAGGATGCACAAGCTTCTTGCCATTGCGGCCGAACGGAAGGAGATATTAGCTCAAAACTAGCTGTGCTGGTGCAGACAGTGGCACCCGACATGCCTGCGTTGTCGTTTTCACCCGGGCACTCTTTGGGCGGGCGCAGCACGCAGAAACACCTAGATTGCAGATAAGCGCCTTTTCCCATTGACCGCGACGAACAGAGAAGATGCACAAGCTTCTTGCCATTGCGGCCGAACGGAAGGAGATATTTGCTCAAAACTTGCTGTGCTGGTGCAGACAGTGGCACCCGACATGCCTGATTTGTCGTTTTCACCCGGGCACTTTTTGGGCGGGCGCAGCACGCAGAAACACCTAGATTGCAGATAAGCGCCTTTTCCTATTGACCGCGACGAACAGAGAAGATGCACAAGCTTCTTGCCATTGCGGCCGAACGGAAGGAGATATTTGCTCAAAACTTGCTGTGCTGGTGCAGACAGTGGCACCCGACATGCCTGCGTTGTCGTTTTCACCCGGGCACTCTTTGGGCGGGTGCAGCACGCAGAAACACCTAGATTGCAGATAAGCGCCCTTTCCCATTGACCGCGACGAACAGAGAAGATGCACAAGCTTCTTGCCATTGCGGCCGAACGGAAGGAGATATTTGCTCAAAACTTGCTGTGCTGGTGCAGACAGTGGCACCCGACATGCCTGCGTTGTCGTTTTCACCCGGGCACTCTTTGGGCGGGCGCAGCACGCAGAAACACCTAGATTGCAGATAAGCGCCTTTTCCCATTGACCGCGACGAACAGAGAAGATGCACAAGCTTCTTGCCATTGCGGCCGAACGGAAGGAGATATTTGCTCAAAACTTGCTGTGCTGGTGCAGACAGTGGCACCCGACATGCCTGATTTGTCGTTTTCACCCGGGCACTTTTTGGGCGGGCGCAGCACGCAGAAACACCTAGATTGCAGATAAGCGCCTTTTCCCATTGACCGCGACGAACATAGAAGATGCACAAGCTTCTTGCCATTGCGGCCGAAAGGAAGGAGATATTTGCTCAAAACTTGCTGTGCTGGTGCAGACAGTGGCACCCGACATGCCTGCGTTGTCGTTTTGACCCGGGCACTCTTTGGGCGGGCGCAGCACGCAGAAACACCTAGATTGCAGATAAGCGCCTTTTCCCATTGACCGCGACGAACAGAGAAGATGCACAAGCTTCTTGCCATTGCGGCCGAACGGAAGGAGATATTTGCTCAAAACTTGCTGTGCTGGTGCAGACAGTGGCACCCGACATGCCTGCGTTGTCGTTTTCACCTGGGCACTCTTTGGGCGGGCGAAGCACGCAGAAACACCTAGATTGCAGATAAGCGCCTTTTCCCATTGACCGCGACGAACAGAGAAGATGCACAAGCTTCTTGCCATTGCGGCCGAACGGAAGGAGATATTTGCTCAAAACTTGCTGTGCTGGTGCAGACAGTAGCACCCGACATGCCTGCATTGTCGTTTTCACCCGGGCACTCTTTGGGCGGGCGCAGCACGCAGAAACACCTAGATTGCAGATAAGCGCCTTTTCCCATTGACCGCGACGAACAGAGAAGATGCACAAGCTTCTTGCCATTGCGGCCGAACGGAAGGAGATATTTGCTCAAAACTTGCTGTGCTGGTGCAGACAGTGGCACCCGACATGCCTGCGTTGTCGTTTTCACCCGGGCACTCTTTGGGCGGGTGCAGCACGCAGAAACACCTAGATTGCAGATAAGCGCCTTTTCCCATTGACCGCGACGAACAGAGAAGATGCACAAGCTTCTTGCCATTGCGGCCGAACGGAAGGAGATATTTGCTCAAAACTTGCTGTGCTGGTGCAGACAGTGGCACCCGACATGCCTGCGTTGTCGTTTTCACCTTGGCACTCTTTGGGCGGGCGAAGCACGCAGAAACACCTAGATTGCAGATAAGCGCCTTTTCCCATTGACCGCGACGAACAGAGAAGATGCACAAGCTTCTTGCCATTGCGGCCGAACGGAAGGAGATATTTGCTCAAAACTTGCTGTGCTGGTGCAGACAGTGGCACCCGACATGCCTGCGTTGTCGTTTTCACCTTGGCACTCTTTGGGCGGGCGAAGCACGCAGAAACACCTAGATTGCAGATAAGCGCCTTTTCCCATTGACCGCGACGAACAGAGAAGATGCACAAGCTTCTTGCCATTGCGGCCGAACGGAAGGAGATATTTGCTCAAAACTTGCTGTGCTGGTGCAGACAGTGGCACCCGACATGCCTGCGTTGTCGTTTTCACCTGGGCACTCTTTGGGCGGGCGAAGCACGCAGAAACACCTAGATTGCAGATAAGCGCCTTTTCCCATTGACCGCGACGAACAGAGAAGATGCACAAGCTTCTTGCCATTGCGGCCGAACGGAAGGAGATATTTGCTCAAAACTTGCTTTGCTGGTGCAGACAGTGGCACCCGACATGCCTGCGTTGTCGTTTTCACCCGGGCACTCTTTGGGCGGGCGCAGCACGCAGAAACACCTAGATTGCAGATAAGCGCCTTTTCCCATTGACGGCGACGAACAGAGAAGATGCACAAGCTTCTTGCCATTGCGGCCGAACGGAAGGAGATATTTGCTCAAAACTTGCTGTGCTGGTGCAGACAGTGGCACCCGACATGCCTGTGTTGTCGTTTTCACCCGGGCACTCTTTGGGCGGGTGCAGCACGCAGAAACACCTAGATTGCAGATAAGCGCCTTTTCCCATTGACCGCGACGAACAGAGAAGATGCACAAGCTTCTTACCTTTGAGGCCGAACGGAAGGAGATATTTGCTCAAAACTTGCTGTGCTGGTGCAGACAGTGGCACCCGACATGCCTGCGTTGTCAATTTAACCCGGGCACTCTTTGGGCGGGCGCAGCACGCAGAAACACCTAGATTGCAGATAAGCGCCTTTTCCCATTGACCGCAACGAACATAGAAGATGCACAAGCTTCTTGCCATTGCGGCCGAACGGAAGGAGATATTTGCTCAAAACTTGCTGTGCTGGTGCAGACAGTGGCACCCGACATGCCTGCGTTGTCGTTTTCACCCGGGCACTCTTTGGGCGGGCGCAGCACGCAGAAACACCTAGATTGCAGATAAGCGCCTTTTCCCATTGACAGCGACGAACAGAGAAGATGCACAAGCTTCTTACCTTTGAGGCCGAACGGAAGGAGATATTTGCTCAAAACTTGCTGTGCTGGTGCAGACAGTGGCACCCGACATGCCTGCGTTGTCGATTTAACCCGGGCACTCTTTGGGCGGGCGCAGCACGCAGAAACACCTAGATTGCAGATAAGCGCCTTTTCCCATTGACCGCAACGAACATAGAAGATGCACAAGCTTCTTGCCATTGCGGCCGAACGGAAGGAGATATTTGTTCAAAACTTGCTGTGCTGGTGCAGACAGTGGCACCCGACATGCCTGCGTTGTCGTTTTCACCCGGGCACTCTTTGGGCGGGCGCAGCACGCAGAAACACCTAGATTGCAGATAAGCGCCTTTTCCCATTGACAGCGACGAACAGAGAAGATGCACAAGCTTCTTGCCATTGCGGCCGAACGGAAGGAGATATTTGCTAAAAACTTGCTGTGCTGGTGCAGACAGTGGCACCCGACATGCCTGCGTTGTCGTTTTCACCCGGGCACTGTTTGGGCGGGTGCAGCATGCAGAAACACCTAGATTGCAGATATGCGCCTTTTCCCATTGACCGCGACGAACAGAGAAGATGCACAAGCTTCTTGCCATTGCGGCCGAACGAAAGGAGATATTTGCTCAAAACTTGCTGTGCTGGTGCAGACAGTGGCACCCGACATGCCTGCGTTGTCGTTTTCACACGGGCACTCTTTGGGCGGGTGCAGCACGCAGAAACACCTAGATTGCAGATAAGCGCCTTTTCCCATTGACCGCGACGAACAGAGAAGATGCACAAGCTTCTTGCCATTGCGGCCGAACGGAAGGAGATATTTGCTCAAAACTTGCTGTGCTGGTGCAGACAGTGGCACCCGACATGCCTGCGTTGTCGTTTTCACCCGGGCACTCTTTGGGCGGGTGCAGCACGCAGAAACACCTAGATTGCAGATAAGCGCCTTTTCCCATTGACCGCGACGAACAGAGAGGATGCACAAGCTTCTTGCCATTGCGGCCGAACGGAAGGAGATATTTGCTCAAAACTTGCTGTGCTGGTGCAGACAGTGGCACCCGACATGCCTGCGTTGTCGTTTTCACCCGGGCACTTTTTGGGCGGGCACAGCACGCAGAAACACCTAGATTGCAGATAAGCGCCTTTTCCCATTGACCGCGACGAACAGAGAGGATGCACAAGCTTCTTGCCATTGCGGCCGAATGGAAGGAGATATTTGCTCATAACTTGCTGTGCTGGTGCAGACAGTGGCACCCGACATGCCTGCGTTGTCGTTTTCACCCGGGCACTCTTTGGGCAGGCGCAGCACGCAGAAACACCTAGATTGCAGATAAGCGCCTTTTCCCATTGACCGCGACGAACAGAGAGGATGCACAAGCTTCTTACCATTGCGGCCGAACGGAAGGAGATATTTGCTCAAAACTTGCTGTGCTGGTGCAGACAGTGGCACCCGACATGCCTGCGTTGTCGTTTTCACCCGGGCACTCTTTGGGCGGGCGCAGCACGCAGAAACACCTAGATTGCAGATAAGCGCCTTTTCCCATTGACCGCGACGAACAGAGAGGATGCACAAGCTTCTTGCCATTGCGGCCGAACGGAAGGAGATATTTGCTCAAAACTTGCTGTGCTGGTGCAGACAGTGGCACCCGACATGCCTGCGTTGTCGTTTTCACCCGGGCACTCTTTGGGCGGGCGCAGCACGCAGAAACACCTAGATTGCAGATAAGCGCCTTTTCCCATTGACCGCGACGAACAGAGAGGATGCACAAGCTTCTTGCCATTGCGGCCGAACGGAAGGAGATATTTGCTCAAAACTTGCTGTGCTGGTGCAGACAGTGGCACCCGACATGCCTGCGTTGTCGTTTTCACCCGGGCACTCTTTGGGCGGGTGCAGCACGCAGAAACACCTAGATTGCAGATAAGCGCCTTTTCCCATTGACCGCGACGAACAGAGAGGATGCACAAGCTTCTTGCCATTGCGGCCGAACGGAAGGAGATATTTGCTCAAAACTTGCTGTGCTGGTGCAGACAGTGGCACCCGACATGCCTGCGTTGTCGTTTTCACCCGGGCACTTTTTGGGCGGGCACAGCACGCAGAAACACCTAGATTGCAGATAAGCGCCTTTTCCCATTGACCGCGACGAACAGAGAGGATGCACAAGCTTCTTGCCATTGCGGCCGAATGGAAGGAGATATTTGCTCATAACTTGCTGTGCTGGTGCAGACAGTGGCACCCGACATGCCTGCGTTGTCGTTTTCACCCGGGCACTCTTTGGGCAGGCGCAGCACGCAGAAACACCTAGATTGCAGATAAGCGCCTTTTCCCATTGACCGCGACGAACAGAGAGGATGCACAAGCTTCTTACCATTGCGGCCGAACGGAAGGAGATATTTGCTCAAAACTTGCTGTGCTGGTGCAGACAGTGGCACCCGACATGCCTGCGTTGTCGTTTTCACCCGGGCACTCTTTGGGCGGGCGCAGCACGCAGAAACACCTAGATTGCAGATAAGCGCCTTTTCCCATTGACCGCGACGAACAGAGAGGATGCACAAGCTTCTTGCCATTGCGGCCGAACGGAAGGAGATATTTGCTCAAAACTTGCTGTGCTGGTGCAGACAGTGGCACCCGACATGCCTGCGTTGTCGTTTTCACCCGGGCACTCTTTGGGCGGGCGCAGCACGCAGAAACACCTAGATTGCAGATAAGCGCCTTTTCCCATTGACCGCGACGAACAGAGAAGATGCACAAGCTTCTTGCCATTGCGGCCGAACGGAAGGAGATATTTGCTCAAAACTTGCTGTGCTGGTGCAGACAGTGGCACCCGACATGCCTAAGTTGTCGTTTTCACCCGGGCACTCTTTGGGCGGGTGCAGCACGCAGAAACACCTAGATTGCAGATAAGCGCCTTTTCCCATTGACCGCGACGAACAGAGAGGATGCACAAGCTTCTTGCCATTGCGGCCGAACGGAAGGAGATATTAGCTCAAAACTAGCTGTGCTGGTGCAGACAGTGGCACCCGACATGCCTGCGTTGTCGTTTTCACCCGGGCACTCTTTGGGCGGGCGCAGCACGCAGAAACACCTAGATTGCAGATAAGCGCCTTTTCCCATTGACCGCGACGAACAGAGAAGATGCACAAGCTTCTTGCCATTGCGGCCGAACGGAAGGAGATATTTGCTCAAAACTTGCTGTGCTGGTGCAGACAGTGGCACCCGACATGCCTGATTTGTCGTTTTCACCCGGGCACTTTTTGGGCGGGCGCAGCACGCAGAAACACCTAGATTGCAGATAAGCGCCTTTTCCTATTGACCGCGACGAACAGAGAAGATGCACAAGCTTCTTGCCATTGCGGCCGAACGGAAGGAGATATTTGCTCAAAACTTGCTGTGCTGGTGCAGACAGTGGCACCCGACATGCCTGCGTTGTCGTTTTCACCCGGGCACTCTTTGGGCGGGTGCAGCACGCAGAAACACCTAGATTGCAGATAAGCGCCCTTTCCCATTGACCGCGACGAACAGAGAAGATGCACAAGCTTCTTGCCATTGCGGCCGAACGGAAGGAGATATTTGCTCAAAACTTGCTGTGCTGGTGCAGACAGTGGCACCCGACATGCCTGCGTTGTCGTTTTCACCCGGGCACTCTTTGGGCGGGCGCAGCACGCAGAAACACCTAGATTGCAGATAAGCGCCTTTTCCCATTGACCGCGACGAACAGAGAAGATGCACAAGCTTCTTGCCATTGCGGCCGAACGGAAGGAGATATTTGCTCAAAACTTGCTGTGCTGGTGCAGACAGTGGCACCCGACATGCCTGATTTGTCGTTTTCACCCGGGCACTTTTTGGGCGGGCGCAGCACGCAGAAACACCTAGATTGCAGATAAGCGCCTTTTCCCATTGACCGCGACGAACATAGAAGATGCACAAGCTTCTTGCCATTGCGGCCGAAAGGAAGGAGATATTTGCTCAAAACTTGCTGTGCTGGTGCAGACAGTGGCACCCGACATGCCTGCGTTGTCGTTTTGACCCGGGCACTCTTTGGGCGGGCGCAGCACGCAGAAACACCTAGATTGCAGATAAGCGCCTTTTCCCATTGACCGCGACGAACAGAGAAGATGCACAAGCTTCTTGCCATTGCGGCCGAACGGAAGGAGATATTTGCTCAAAACTTGCTGTGCTGGTGCAGACAGTGGCACCCGACATGCCTGCGTTGTCGTTTTCACCTGGGCACTCTTTGGGCGGGCGAAGCACGCAGAAACACCTAGATTGCAGATAAGCGCCTTTTCCCATTGACCGCGACGAACAGAGAAGATGCACAAGCTTCTTGCCATTGCGGCCGAACGGAAGGAGATATTTGCTCAAAACTTGCTGTGCTGGTGCAGACAGTAGCACCCGACATGCCTGCATTGTCGTTTTCACCCGGGCACTCTTTGGGCGGGCGCAGCACGCAGAAACACCTAGATTGCAGATAAGCGCCTTTTCCCATTGACCGCGACGAACAGAGAAGATGCACAAGCTTCTTGCCATTGCGGCCGAACGGAAGGAGATATTTGCTCAAAACTTGCTGTGCTGGTGCAGACAGTGGCACCCGACATGCCTGCGTTGTCGTTTTCACCCGGGCACTCTTTGGGCGGGTGCAGCACGCAGAAACACCTAGATTGCAGATAAGCGCCTTTTCCCATTGACCGCGACGAACAGAGAAGATGCACAAGCTTCTTGCCATTGCGGCCGAACGGAAGGAGATATTTGCTCAAAACTTGCTGTGCTGGTGCAGACAGTGGCACCCGACATGCCTGCGTTGTCGTTTTCACCTTGGCACTCTTTGGGCGGGCGAAGCACGCAGAAACACCTAGATTGCAGATAAGCGCCTTTTCCCATTGACCGCGACGAACAGAGAAGATGCACAAGCTTCTTGCCATTGCGGCCGAACGGAAGGAGATATTTGCTCAAAACTTGCTGTGCTGGTGCAGACAGTGGCACCCGACATGCCTGCGTTGTCGTTTTCACCTTGGCACTCTTTGGGCGGGCGAAGCACGCAGAAACACCTAGATTGCAGATAAGCGCCTTTTCCCATTGACCGCGACGAACAGAGAAGATGCACAAGCTTCTTGCCATTGCGGCCGAACGGAAGGAGATATTTGCTCAAAACTTGCTGTGCTGGTGCAGACAGTGGCACCCGACATGCCTGCGTTGTCGTTTTCACCTGGGCACTCTTTGGGCGGGCGAAGCACGCAGAAACACCTAGATTGCAGATAAGCGCCTTTTCCCATTGACCGCGACGAACAGAGAAGATGCACAAGCTTCTTGCCATTGCGGCCGAACGGAAGGAGATATTTGCTCAAAACTTGCTTTGCTGGTGCAGACAGTGGCACCCGACATGCCTGCGTTGTCGTTTTCACCCGGGCACTCTTTGGGCGGGCGCAGCACGCAGAAACACCTAGATTGCAGATAAGCGCCTTTTCCCATTGACGGCGACGAACAGAGAAGATGCACAAGCTTCTTGCCATTGCGGCCGAACGGAAGGAGATATTTGCTCAAAACTTGCTGTGCTGGTGCAGACAGTGGCACCCGACATGCCTGTGTTGTCGTTTTCACCCGGGCACTCTTTGGGCGGGTGCAGCACGCAGAAACACCTAGATTGCAGATAAGCGCCTTTTCCCATGACCGCGACGAACAGAGAAGATGCACAAGCTTCTTGCCATTGCGGCCGAACGGAAGGAGATATTTGCTCAAAACTTGCTGTGCTGGTGCAGACAGTGGCACCCGACATGCCTGCGTTGTCGTTTTCACCCGGGCACTCTTTGGGCGGGCGCAGCACGCAGAAACACCTAGATTGCAGATAAGCGCCTTTTCCCATTGACCGCGACGAACAGAGAGGATGCACAAGCTTCTTGCCATTGCGGCCGAACGGAAGGAGATATTTGCTCAAAACTTGCTGTGCTGGTGCAGACAGTGGCACCCGACATGCCTGCGTTTGTCGTTTTCACCTGGGCACTCTTTGGGCGGGCGAAGCACGCAGAAACACCTAGATTGCAGATAAGCGCCTTTTCCCATTGACCGCGACGAACAGAGAAGATGCACAAGCTTCTTGCCATTGCGGCCGAACGGAAGGAGATATTTGCTCAAAACTTGCTGTGCTGGTGCAGACAGTGGCACCCGACATGCCTGCGTTGTCGTTTTCACCCGGGCACTCTTTGGGCGGGCGCAGCACGCAGAAACACCTAGATTGCAGATAAGCGCCTTTTCCCATTGACCGCGACGAACAGAGAAGATGCACAAGCTTCTTGCCATTGCGGCCGAACGGAAGGAGATATTTGCTCAAAACTTGCTGTGCTGGTGCAGACAGTGGCACCCGACATGCCTGCGTTGTCGTTTTCACCCGGGCACTCTTTGGGCGGGCGCAGCACGCAGAAACACCTAGATTGCAGATAAGCGCCTTTTCCCATTGACCGCGACGAACAGAGAAGATGCACAAGCTTCTTACCTTTGAGGCCGAACGGAAGGAGATATTTGCTCAAAACTTGCTGTGCTGGTGCAGACAGTGGCACCCGACATGCCTGCGTTGTCGATTTAACCCGGGCACTCTTTGGGCGGGCGCAGCACGCAGAAACACCTAGATTGCAGATAAGCGCCTTTTCCCATTGACAGCGACGAACAGAGAAGATGCACAAGCTTCTTGCCATTGCGGCCGAACGGAAGGAGATATTTGCTCAAAACTTGCTGTGCTGGTGCAGACAGTGGCACCCGACATGCCTGCGTTGTCGTTTTCACCCGGGCACTCTTTGGGCGGGCGCAGCACGCAGAAACACCTAGATTGCAGATAAGCGCCTTTTCCCATTGACCGCGACGAACAGAGAAGATGCACAAGCTTCTTGCCATTGCGGCCGAACGGAAGGAGATATTTGCTCAAAACTTGCTGTGCTGGTGCAGACAGTGGCACCCGACATGCCTGCGTTGTCGTTTTCACCCGGGCACTCTTTGGGCGGGCGCAGCACGCAGAAACACCTAGATTGCAGATAAGCGCCTTTTCCCATTGACAGCGACGAACAGAGAAGATGCACAAGCTTCTTGCCATTGCGGCCGAACGGAAGGAGATATTTGCTAAAAACTTGCTCTGCTGGTGCAGACAGTGGCACCCGACATGCCTGCGTTGTCGTTTTCACCCGGGCACTCTTTGGGCGGGCGCAGCACGCAGAAACACCTAGATTGCAGATAAGCGCCTTTTCCCATTGACCGCGACGAACAGAGAGGATGCACAAGCTTCTTGCCATTGCGGCCTAATGGAAGGAGATATTTGCTCAAAACTTGCTGTGCTGGTGCAGACAGGGGCACCCGACATGCCTGCGTTGTCGTTTTCACCCGGGCACTCTTTGGGCGGGCGCAGCACGCAGAAACACCTAGATTGCAGATAAGCGCCTTTTCCCATTGACCGCGACGAACAGAATAGATGCACAAGCTTCTTACCATTGAGGCCGAACGGAAGGAGATATTTGCTCAAAACTTGCTGTGCTGGTGCAGACAGTGGCACCCGACATGCCTACGTTGTCGATTTAACCCGGGCACTCTTTGGGCGGGCACAGCACGCAGAAACACCTAAATTGCAGATAAGCGCCTTTTCCCATTGACCGCGACGAACATAGAAGATGCACAAGCTTCTTGCCATTGAGGCCGAACGGAAGGAGATATTTGCTCAAAACTTGCTGTGCTGGTGCAGACAGTGGCACCCGACATGCCTACGTTGTCGATTTAACCCGGGCACTCTTTGGGCGGGCGCAGCACGCAGAAACACCTAAATTGCTGAAAAGCGCCTTTTCCCATTGACCGCGACGAACAGAGAAGATGCACAAGCTTCTTGCCATTGCGGCCGAACGGAAGGAGATATTTGCTCAAAACTTGCTGTGCTGGTGCAGACAGTGGCACCCGACATGCCTGCGTTGTCGTTTTCACCCGGGCACTCTTTGGGCGGGCGCAGCATGCAGAAACACCTAGATTGCAGATAAGCGCCTTTTCCCATTGACCGCGACGAACAGAGAAGATGCACAAGCTTCTTACCATTGAGGCCGAACGGAAGGAGATATTTGCTCAAAACTTGCTGTGCTGGTGCAGACAGTGGCACCCGACATGCCTGCGTTGTCGATTTAACCCGGGCACTGTTTGGGCGGGCGCAGCACGCAGAAACACCTAGATTGCAGATAAGCGCCTTTTCCCATTGACCGCGACGAACATAGAAGATGCACAAGCTTCTTGCCATTGCGGCCGAACGGAAGGAGATATTTGCTCAAAACTTGCTGTGCTGGTGCAGACAGTGGCACACGACATGCCTGCGTTGTCGTTTTCACCCGGGCACTCTTTGGGCGGGCGCAGCACGCAGAAACACCTAGATTGCAGATAAGCGCCTTTTCCCATTGACAGCGACGAACAGAGAAGATGCACAAGCTTCTTGCCATTGCGGCCGAACGGAAGGAGATATTTGCTAAAAACTTGCTGTGCTGGTGCAGACAGTGGCACCCGACATGCCTGCGTTGTCGTTTTCACCCGGGCACTCTTTGGGCGGGCGCAGCACGCAGAAACACCTAGATTGCAGATAAGCGCCTTTTCCCATTGACGGCGACGAACAGAGAAGATGCACAAGCTTCTTGCCATTGCGGCCGAACGGAAGGAGATATTTGCTCAAAACTTGCTGTGCTGGTGCAGACAGTGGCACCCGACATGCCTGCGTTGTCGTTTTCACCCGGGCACTCTTTGGGCGGGCGAAGCACGCAGAAACACCTAGATTGCAGATAAGCGCCTTTTCCCATTGACCGCGACGAACAGAGAAGATGCACAAGCTTCTTGCCATTGCGGCCGAACGGAAGGAGATATTTGCTCAAAACTTGCTGTGCTGGTGCAGACAGTGGCACCCGACATGCCTGCGTTGTCGTTTTCACCCGGGCACTCTTTGGGCGGGCGCAGCACGCAGAAACACCTAGATTGCAGATAAGCGCCTTTTCCCATTGACCGCGACGAACAGAGAAGATGCACAAGCTTCTTGCCATTGCGGCCGAACGGAAGGAGATATTTGCTCAAAACTTGCTGTGCTGGTGCAGACAGTGGCACCCGACATGCCTGCGTTGTCGTTTTCACCCGGGCACTCTTTGGGCGGGCGCAGCACGCAGAAACACCTAGATTGCAGATAAGCGCCTTTTCCCATTGACCGCGACGAACAGAGAAGATGCACAAGCTTCTTGCCATTGCGGCCGAACGGAAGGAGATATTTGCTCAAAACTTGCTGTGCTGGTGCAGACAGTGGCACCCGACATGCCTGATTTGTCGTTTTCACCCGGGCACTTTTTGGGCGGGCGCAGCACGCAGAAACACCTAGATTGCAGATAAGCGCCTTTTCCCATTGACCGCGACGAACAGAGAAGATGCACAAGCTTCTTGCCATTGCGGCCGAACGGAAGGAGATATTTGCTCAAAACTTGCTGTGCTGGTGCAGACAGTGGCACCCGACATGCCTGATTTGTCGTTTTCACCCGGGCACTTTTTGGGCGGGCGCAGCACGCAGAAACACCTAGATTGCAGATAAGCGCCTTTTCCCATTGACCGCGACGAACAGAGAAGATGCACAAGCTTCTTGCCATTGCGGCCGAACGGAAGGAGATATTTGCTCAAAACTTGCTGTGCTGGTGCAGACAGTGGCACCCGACATGCCTGCGTTGTCGTTTTCACCCGGGCACTCTTTTGGCGGGCGCAGCACGCAGAAACACCTAGATTGCAGATAAGCGCCTTTTCCCATTGACCGCGACGAACAGAGATGCACAAGCTTCTTGCCATTGCGGCAGAACGGAAGGAGATATTTGCTCAAAACTTGCTGTAATGGTGCAGACAGTGGCACCCGACATGCCTGCGTTGTCGTTTTCACCCGGGCACTCTTTGGGCGGGCGCAGCACGCAGAAACACCTAGATTGCAGATAAGCGCCTTTTCCCATTGACCGCGACGAACAGAGAAGATGCACAAGCTTCTTACCTTTGAGGCCGAACGGAAGGAGATATTTGCTCAAAACTTGCTGTGCTGGTGCAGACAGTGGCACCCGACATGCCTGCGTTGTCAATTTAACCCGGGCACTCTTTGGGCGGGCGCAGCACGCAGAAACACCTAGATTGCAGATAAGCGCCTTTTCCCATTGACCGCAACGAACATAGAAGATGCACAAGCTTCTTGCCATTGCGGCCGAACGGAAGGAGATATTTGCTCAAAACTTGCTGTGCTGGTGCAGACAGTGGCACCCGACATGCCTGCGTTGTCGTTTTCACCCGGGCACTCTTTGGGCGGGCGCAGCACGCAGAAACACCTAGATTGCAGATAAGCGCCTTTTCCCATTGACAGCGACGAACAGAGAAGATGCACAAGCTTCTTACCTTTGAGGCCGAACGGAAGGAGATATTTGCTCAAAACTTGCTGTGCTGGTGCAGACAGTGGCACCCGACATGCCTGCGTTGTCGATTTAACCCGGGCACTCTTTGGGCGGGCGCAGCACGCAGAAACACCTAGATTGCAGATAAGCGCCTTTTCCCATTGACCGCAACGAACATAGAAGATGCACAAGCTTCTTGCCATTGCGGCCGAACGGAAGGAGATATTTGTTCAAAACTTGCTGTGCTGGTGCAGACAGTGGCACCCGACATGCCTGCGTTGTCGTTTTCACCCGGGCACTCTTTGGGCGGGCGCAGCACGCAGAAACACCTAGATTGCAGATAAGCGCCTTTTCCCATTGACAGCGACGAACAGAGAAGATGCACAAGCTTCTTGCCATTGCGGCCGAACGGAAGGAGATATTTGCTAAAAACTTGCTGTGCTGGTGCAGACAGTGGCACCCGACATGCCTGCGTTGTCGTTTTCACCCGGGCACTGTTTGGGCGGGTGCAGCATGCAGAAACACCTAGATTGCAGATATGCGCCTTTTCCCATTGACCGCGACGAACAGAGAAGATGCACAAGCTTCTTGCCATTGCGGCCGAACGAAAGGAGATATTTGCTCAAAACTTGCTGTGCTGGTGCAGACAGTGGCACCCGACATGCCTGCGTTGTCGTTTTCACACGGGCACTCTTTGGGCGGGTGCAGCACGCAGAAACACCTAGATTGCAGATAAGCGCCTTTTCCCATTGACCGCGACGAACAGAGAAGATGCACAAGCTTCTTGCCATTGCGGCCGAACGGAAGGAGATATTTGCTCAAAACTTGCTGTGCTGGTGCAGACAGTGGCACCCGACATGCCTGCGTTGTCGTTTTCACCCGGGCACTCTTTGGGCGGGTGCAGCACGCAGAAACACCTAGATTGCAGATAAGCGCCTTTTCCCATTGACCGCGACGAACAGAGAGGATGCACAAGCTTCTTGCCATTGCGGCCGAACGGAAGGAGATATTTGCTCAAAACTTGCTGTGCTGGTGCAGACAGTGGCACCCGACATGCCTGCGTTGTCGTTTTCACCCGGGCACTTTTTGGGCGGGCACAGCACGCAGAAACACCTAGATTGCAGATAAGCGCCTTTTCCCATTGACCGCGACGAACAGAGAGGATGCACAAGCTTCTTGCCATTGCGGCCGAATGGAAGGAGATATTTGCTCATAACTTGCTGTGCTGGTGCAGACAGTGGCACCCGACATGCCTGCGTTGTCGTTTTCACCCGGGCACTCTTTGGGCAGGCGCAGCACGCAGAAACACCTAGATTGCAGATAAGCGCCTTTTCCCATTGACCGCGACGAACAGAGAGGATGCACAAGCTTCTTACCATTGCGGCCGAACGGAAGGAGATATTTGCTCAAAACTTGCTGTGCTGGTGCAGACAGTGGCACCCGACATGCCTGCGTTGTCGTTTTCACCCGGGCACTCTTTGGGCGGGCGCAGCACGCAGAAACACCTAGATTGCAGATAAGCGCCTTTTCCCATTGACCGCGACGAACAGAGAGGATGCACAAGCTTCTTGCCATTGCGGCCGAACGGAAGGAGATATTTGCTCAAAACTTGCTGTGCTGGTGCAGACAGTGGCACCCGACATGCCTGCGTTGTCGTTTTCACCCGGGCACTCTTTGGGCGGGCGCAGCACGCAGAAACACCTAGATTGCAGATAAGCGCCTTTTCCCATTGACCGCGACGAACAGAGAGGATGCACAAGCTTCTTGCCATTGCGGCCGAACGGAAGGAGATATTTGCTCAAAACTTGCTGTGCTGGTGCAGACAGTGGCACCCGACATGCCTGCGTTGTCGTTTTCACCCGGGCACTCTTTGGGCGGGTGCAGCACGCAGAAACACCTAGATTGCAGATAAGCGCCTTTTCCCATTGACCGCGACGAACAGAGAGGATGCACAAGCTTCTTGCCATTGCGGCCGAACGGAAGGAGATATTTGCTCAAAACTTGCTGTGCTGGTGCAGACAGTGGCACCCGACATGCCTGCGTTGTCGTTTTCACCCGGGCACTTTTTGGGCGGGCACAGCACGCAGAAACACCTAGATTGCAGATAAGCGCCTTTTCCCATTGACCGCGACGAACAGAGAGGATGCACAAGCTTCTTGCCATTGCGGCCGAATGGAAGGAGATATTTGCTCATAACTTGCTGTGCTGGTGCAGACAGTGGCACCCGACATGCCTGCGTTGTCGTTTTCACCCGGGCACTCTTTGGGCAGGCGCAGCACGCAGAAACACCTAGATTGCAGATAAGCGCCTTTTCCCATTGACCGCGACGAACAGAGAGGATGCACAAGCTTCTTACCATTGCGGCCGAACGGAAGGAGATATTTGCTCAAAACTTGCTGTGCTGGTGCAGACAGTGGCACCCGACATGCCTGCGTTGTCGTTTTCACCCGGGCACTCTTTGGGCGGGCGCAGCACGCAGAAACACCTAGATTGCAGATAAGCGCCTTTTCCCATTGACCGCGACGAACAGAGAGGATGCACAAGCTTCTTGCCATTGCGGCCGAACGGAAGGAGATATTTGCTCAAAACTTGCTGTGCTGGTGCAGACAGTGGCACCCGACATGCCTGCGTTGTCGTTTTCACCCGGGCACTCTTTGGGCGGGCGCAGCACGCAGAAACACCTAGATTGCAGATAAGCGCCTTTTCCCATTGACCGCGACGAACAGAGAAGATGCACAAGCTTCTTGCCATTGCGGCCGAACGGAAGGAGATATTTGCTCAAAACTTGCTGTGCTGGTGCAGACAGTGGCACCCGACATGCCTAAGTTGTCGTTTTCACCCGGGCACTCTTTGGGCGGGTGCAGCACGCAGAAACACCTAGATTGCAGATAAGCGCCTTTTCCCATTGACCGCGACGAACAGAGAGGATGCACAAGCTTCTTGCCATTGCGGCCGAACGGAAGGAGATATTAGCTCAAAACTAGCTGTGCTGGTGCAGACAGTGGCACCCGACATGCCTGCGTTGTCGTTTTCACCCGGGCACTCTTTGGGCGGGCGCAGCACGCAGAAACACCTAGATTGCAGATAAGCGCCTTTTCCCATTGACCGCGACGAACAGAGAAGATGCACAAGCTTCTTGCCATTGCGGCCGAACGGAAGGAGATATTTGCTCAAAACTTGCTGTGCTGGTGCAGACAGTGGCACCCGACATGCCTGATTTGTCGTTTTCACCCGGGCACTTTTTGGGCGGGCGCAGCACGCAGAAACACCTAGATTGCAGATAAGCGCCTTTTCCTATTGACCGCGACGAACAGAGAAGATGCACAAGCTTCTTGCCATTGCGGCCGAACGGAAGGAGATATTTGCTCAAAACTTGCTGTGCTGGTGCAGACAGTGGCACCCGACATGCCTGCGTTGTCGTTTTCACCCGGGCACTCTTTGGGCGGGTGCAGCACGCAGAAACACCTAGATTGCAGATAAGCGCCCTTTCCCATTGACCGCGACGAACAGAGAAGATGCACAAGCTTCTTGCCATTGCGGCCGAACGGAAGGAGATATTTGCTCAAAACTTGCTGTGCTGGTGCAGACAGTGGCACCCGACATGCCTGCGTTGTCGTTTTCACCCGGGCACTCTTTGGGCGGGCGCAGCACGCAGAAACACCTAGATTGCAGATAAGCGCCTTTTCCCATTGACCGCGACGAACAGAGAAGATGCACAAGCTTCTTGCCATTGCGGCCGAACGGAAGGAGATATTTGCTCAAAACTTGCTGTGCTGGTGCAGACAGTGGCACCCGACATGCCTGATTTGTCGTTTTCACCCGGGCACTTTTTGGGCGGGCGCAGCACGCAGAAACACCTAGATTGCAGATAAGCGCCTTTTCCCATTGACCGCGACGAACATAGAAGATGCACAAGCTTCTTGCCATTGCGGCCGAAAGGAAGGAGATATTTGCTCAAAACTTGCTGTGCTGGTGCAGACAGTGGCACCCGACATGCCTGCGTTGTCGTTTTGACCCGGGCACTCTTTGGGCGGGCGCAGCACGCAGAAACACCTAGATTGCAGATAAGCGCCTTTTCCCATTGACCGCGACGAACAGAGAAGATGCACAAGCTTCTTGCCATTGCGGCCGAACGGAAGGAGATATTTGCTCAAAACTTGCTGTGCTGGTGCAGACAGTGGCACCCGACATGCCTGCGTTGTCGTTTTCACCTGGGCACTCTTTGGGCGGGCGAAGCACGCAGAAACACCTAGATTGCAGATAAGCGCCTTTTCCCATTGACCGCGACGAACAGAGAAGATGCACAAGCTTCTTGCCATTGCGGCCGAACGGAAGGAGATATTTGCTCAAAACTTGCTGTGCTGGTGCAGACAGTAGCACCCGACATGCCTGCATTGTCGTTTTCACCCGGGCACTCTTTGGGCGGGCGCAGCACGCAGAAACACCTAGATTGCAGATAAGCGCCTTTTCCCATTGACCGCGACGAACAGAGAAGATGCACAAGCTTCTTGCCATTGCGGCCGAACGGAAGGAGATATTTGCTCAAAACTTGCTGTGCTGGTGCAGACAGTGGCACCCGACATGCCTGCGTTGTCGTTTTCACCCGGGCACTCTTTGGGCGGGTGCAGCACGCAGAAACACCTAGATTGCAGATAAGCGCCTTTTCCCATTGACCGCGACGAACAGAGAAGATGCACAAGCTTCTTGCCATTGCGGCCGAACGGAAGGAGATATTTGCTCAAAACTTGCTGTGCTGGTGCAGACAGTGGCACCCGACATGCCTGCGTTGTCGTTTTCACCTTGGCACTCTTTGGGCGGGCGAAGCACGCAGAAACACCTAGATTGCAGATAAGCGCCTTTTCCCATTGACCGCGACGAACAGAGAAGATGCACAAGCTTCTTGCCATTGCGGCCGAACGGAAGGAGATATTTGCTCAAAACTTGCTGTGCTGGTGCAGACAGTGGCACCCGACATGCCTGCGTTGTCGTTTTCACCTTGGCACTCTTTGGGCGGGCGAAGCACGCAGAAACACCTAGATTGCAGATAAGCGCCTTTTCCCATTGACCGCGACGAACAGAGAAGATGCACAAGCTTCTTGCCATTGCGGCCGAACGGAAGGAGATATTTGCTCAAAACTTGCTGTGCTGGTGCAGACAGTGGCACCCGACATGCCTGCGTTGTCGTTTTCACCTGGGCACTCTTTGGGCGGGCGAAGCACGCAGAAACACCTAGATTGCAGATAAGCGCCTTTTCCCATTGACCGCGACGAACAGAGAAGATGCACAAGCTTCTTGCCATTGCGGCCGAACGGAAGGAGATATTTGCTCAAAACTTGCTTTGCTGGTGCAGACAGTGGCACCCGACATGCCTGCGTTGTCGTTTTCACCCGGGCACTCTTTGGGCGGGCGCAGCACGCAGAAACACCTAGATTGCAGATAAGCGCCTTTTCCCATTGACGGCGACGAACAGAGAAGATGCACAAGCTTCTTGCCATTGCGGCCGAACGGAAGGAGATATTTGCTCAAAACTTGCTGTGCTGGTGCAGACAGTGGCACCCGACATGCCTGTGTTGTCGTTTTCACCCGGGCACTCTTTGGGCGGGTGCAGCACGCAGAAACACCTAGATTGCAGATAAGCGCCTTTTCCCATTGACCGCGACGAACAGAGAAGATGCACAAGCTTCTTACCTTTGAGGCCGAACGGAAGGAGATATTTGCTCAAAACTTGCTGTGCTGGTGCAGACAGTGGCACCCGACATGCCTGCGTTGTCAATTTAACCCGGGCACTCTTTGGGCGGGCGCAGCACGCAGAAACACCTAGATTGCAGATAAGCGCCTTTTCCCATTGACCGCAACGAACATAGAAGATGCACAAGCTTCTTGCCATTGCGGCCGAACGGAAGGAGATATTTGCTCAAAACTTGCTGTGCTGGTGCAGACAGTGGCACCCGACATGCCTGCGTTGTCGTTTTCACCCGGGCACTCTTTGGGCGGGCGCAGCACGCAGAAACACCTAGATTGCAGATAAGCGCCTTTTCCCATTGACAGCGACGAACAGAGAAGATGCACAAGCTTCTTACCTTTGAGGCCGAACGGAAGGAGATATTTGCTCAAAACTTGCTGTGCTGGTGCAGACAGTGGCACCCGACATGCCTGCGTTGTCGATTTAACCCGGGCACTCTTTGGGCGGGCGCAGCACGCAGAAACACCTAGATTGCAGATAAGCGCCTTTTCCCATTGACCGCAACGAACATAGAAGATGCACAAGCTTCTTGCCATTGCGGCCGAACGGAAGGAGATATTTGTTCAAAACTTGCTGTGCTGGTGCAGACAGTGGCACCCGACATGCCTGCGTTGTCGTTTTCACCCGGGCACTCTTTGGGCGGGCGCAGCACGCAGAAACACCTAGATTGCAGATAAGCGCCTTTTCCCATTGACAGCGACGAACAGAGAAGATGCACAAGCTTCTTGCCATTGCGGCCGAACGGAAGGAGATATTTGCTAAAAACTTGCTGTGCTGGTGCAGACAGTGGCACCCGACATGCCTGCGTTGTCGTTTTCACCCGGGCACTGTTTGGGCGGGTGCAGCATGCAGAAACACCTAGATTGCAGATATGCGCCTTTTCCCATTGACCGCGACGAACAGAGAAGATGCACAAGCTTCTTGCCATTGCGGCCGAACGAAAGGAGATATTTGCTCAAAACTTGCTGTGCTGGTGCAGACAGTGGCACCCGACATGCCTGCGTTGTCGTTTTCACACGGGCACTCTTTGGGCGGGTGCAGCACGCAGAAACACCTAGATTGCAGATAAGCGCCTTTTCCCATTGACCGCGACGAACAGAGAAGATGCACAAGCTTCTTGCCATTGCGGCCGAACGGAAGGAGATATTTGCTCAAAACTTGCTGTGCTGGTGCAGACAGTGGCACCCGACATGCCTGCGTTGTCGTTTTCACCCGGGCACTCTTTGGGCGGGTGCAGCACGCAGAAACACCTAGATTGCAGATAAGCGCCTTTTCCCATTGACCGCGACGAACAGAGAGGATGCACAAGCTTCTTGCCATTGCGGCCGAACGGAAGGAGATATTTGCTCAAAACTTGCTGTGCTGGTGCAGACAGTGGCACCCGACATGCCTGCGTTGTCGTTTTCACCCGGGCACTTTTTGGGCGGGCACAGCACGCAGAAACACCTAGATTGCAGATAAGCGCCTTTTCCCATTGACCGCGACGAACAGAGAGGATGCACAAGCTTCTTGCCATTGCGGCCGAATGGAAGGAGATATTTGCTCATAACTTGCTGTGCTGGTGCAGACAGTGGCACCCGACATGCCTGCGTTGTCGTTTTCACCCGGGCACTCTTTGGGCAGGCGCAGCACGCAGAAACACCTAGATTGCAGATAAGCGCCTTTTCCCATTGACCGCGACGAACAGAGAGGATGCACAAGCTTCTTACCATTGCGGCCGAACGGAAGGAGATATTTGCTCAAAACTTGCTGTGCTGGTGCAGACAGTGGCACCCGACATGCCTGCGTTGTCGTTTTCACCCGGGCACTCTTTGGGCGGGCGCAGCACGCAGAAACACCTAGATTGCAGATAAGCGCCTTTTCCCATTGACCGCGACGAACAGAGAGGATGCACAAGCTTCTTGCCATTGCGGCCGAACGGAAGGAGATATTTGCTCAAAACTTGCTGTGCTGGTGCAGACAGTGGCACCCGACATGCCTGCGTTGTCGTTTTCACCCGGGCACTCTTTGGGCGGGCGCAGCACGCAGAAACACCTAGATTGCAGATAAGCGCCTTTTCCCATTGACCGCGACGAACAGAGAGGATGCACAAGCTTCTTGCCATTGCGGCCGAACGGAAGGAGATATTTGCTCAAAACTTGCTGTGCTGGTGCAGACAGTGGCACCCGACATGCCTGCGTTGTCGTTTTCACCCGGGCACTCTTTGGGCGGGTGCAGCACGCAGAAACACCTAGATTGCAGATAAGCGCCTTTTCCCATTGACCGCGACGAACAGAGAGGATGCACAAGCTTCTTGCCATTGCGGCCGAACGGAAGGAGATATTTGCTCAAAACTTGCTGTGCTGGTGCAGACAGTGGCACCCGACATGCCTGCGTTGTCGTTTTCACCCGGGCACTTTTTGGGCGGGCACAGCACGCAGAAACACCTAGATTGCAGATAAGCGCCTTTTCCCATTGACCGCGACGAACAGAGAGGATGCACAAGCTTCTTGCCATTGCGGCCGAATGGAAGGAGATATTTGCTCATAACTTGCTGTGCTGGTGCAGACAGTGGCACCCGACATGCCTGCGTTGTCGTTTTCACCCGGGCACTCTTTGGGCAGGCGCAGCACGCAGAAACACCTAGATTGCAGATAAGCGCCTTTTCCCATTGACCGCGACGAACAGAGAGGATGCACAAGCTTCTTACCATTGCGGCCGAACGGAAGGAGATATTTGCTCAAAACTTGCTGTGCTGGTGCAGACAGTGGCACCCGACATGCCTGCGTTGTCGTTTTCACCCGGGCACTCTTTGGGCGGGCGCAGCACGCAGAAACACCTAGATTGCAGATAAGCGCCTTTTCCCATTGACCGCGACGAACAGAGAGGATGCACAAGCTTCTTGCCATTGCGGCCGAACGGAAGGAGATATTTGCTCAAAACTTGCTGTGCTGGTGCAGACAGTGGCACCCGACATGCCTGCGTTGTCGTTTTCACCCGGGCACTCTTTGGGCGGGCGCAGCACGCAGAAACACCTAGATTGCAGATAAGCGCCTTTTCCCATTGACCGCGACGAACAGAGAAGATGCACAAGCTTCTTGCCATTGCGGCCGAACGGAAGGAGATATTTGCTCAAAACTTGCTGTGCTGGTGCAGACAGTGGCACCCGACATGCCTAAGTTGTCGTTTTCACCCGGGCACTCTTTGGGCGGGTGCAGCACGCAGAAACACCTAGATTGCAGATAAGCGCCTTTTCCCATTGACCGCGACGAACAGAGAGGATGCACAAGCTTCTTGCCATTGCGGCCGAACGGAAGGAGATATTAGCTCAAAACTAGCTGTGCTGGTGCAGACAGTGGCACCCGACATGCCTGCGTTGTCGTTTTCACCCGGGCACTCTTTGGGCGGGCGCAGCACGCAGAAACACCTAGATTGCAGATAAGCGCCTTTTCCCATTGACCGCGACGAACAGAGAAGATGCACAAGCTTCTTGCCATTGCGGCCGAACGGAAGGAGATATTTGCTCAAAACTTGCTGTGCTGGTGCAGACAGTGGCACCCGACATGCCTGATTTGTCGTTTTCACCCGGGCACTTTTTGGGCGGGCGCAGCACGCAGAAACACCTAGATTGCAGATAAGCGCCTTTTCCTATTGACCGCGACGAACAGAGAAGATGCACAAGCTTCTTGCCATTGCGGCCGAACGGAAGGAGATATTTGCTCAAAACTTGCTGTGCTGGTGCAGACAGTGGCACCCGACATGCCTGCGTTGTCGTTTTCACCCGGGCACTCTTTGGGCGGGTGCAGCACGCAGAAACACCTAGATTGCAGATAAGCGCCCTTTCCCATTGACCGCGACGAACAGAGAAGATGCACAAGCTTCTTGCCATTGCGGCCGAACGGAAGGAGATATTTGCTCAAAACTTGCTGTGCTGGTGCAGACAGTGGCACCCGACATGCCTGCGTTGTCGTTTTCACCCGGGCACTCTTTGGGCGGGCGCAGCACGCAGAAACACCTAGATTGCAGATAAGCGCCTTTTCCCATTGACCGCGACGAACAGAGAAGATGCACAAGCTTCTTGCCATTGCGGCCGAACGGAAGGAGATATTTGCTCAAAACTTGCTGTGCTGGTGCAGACAGTGGCACCCGACATGCCTGATTTGTCGTTTTCACCCGGGCACTTTTTGGGCGGGCGCAGCACGCAGAAACACCTAGATTGCAGATAAGCGCCTTTTCCCATTGACCGCGACGAACATAGAAGATGCACAAGCTTCTTGCCATTGCGGCCGAAAGGAAGGAGATATTTGCTCAAAACTTGCTGTGCTGGTGCAGACAGTGGCACCCGACATGCCTGCGTTGTCGTTTTGACCCGGGCACTCTTTGGGCGGGCGCAGCACGCAGAAACACCTAGATTGCAGATAAGCGCCTTTTCCCATTGACCGCGACGAACAGAGAAGATGCACAAGCTTCTTGCCATTGCGGCCGAACGGAAGGAGATATTTGCTCAAAACTTGCTGTGCTGGTGCAGACAGTGGCACCCGACATGCCTGCGTTGTCGTTTTCACCTGGGCACTCTTTGGGCGGGCGAAGCACGCAGAAACACCTAGATTGCAGATAAGCGCCTTTTCCCATTGACCGCGACGAACAGAGAAGATGCACAAGCTTCTTGCCATTGCGGCCGAACGGAAGGAGATATTTGCTCAAAACTTGCTGTGCTGGTGCAGACAGTAGCACCCGACATGCCTGCATTGTCGTTTTCACCCGGGCACTCTTTGGGCGGGCGCAGCACGCAGAAACACCTAGATTGCAGATAAGCGCCTTTTCCCATTGACCGCGACGAACAGAGAAGATGCACAAGCTTCTTGCCATTGCGGCCGAACGGAAGGAGATATTTGCTCAAAACTTGCTGTGCTGGTGCAGACAGTGGCACCCGACATGCCTGCGTTGTCGTTTTCACCCGGGCACTCTTTGGGCGGGTGCAGCACGCAGAAACACCTAGATTGCAGATAAGCGCCTTTTCCCATTGACCGCGACGAACAGAGAAGATGCACAAGCTTCTTGCCATTGCGGCCGAACGGAAGGAGATATTTGCTCAAAACTTGCTGTGCTGGTGCAGACAGTGGCACCCGACATGCCTGCGTTGTCGTTTTCACCTTGGCACTCTTTGGGCGGGCGAAGCACGCAGAAACACCTAGATTGCAGATAAGCGCCTTTTCCCATTGACCGCGACGAACAGAGAAGATGCACAAGCTTCTTGCCATTGCGGCCGAACGGAAGGAGATATTTGCTCAAAACTTGCTGTGCTGGTGCAGACAGTGGCACCCGACATGCCTGCGTTGTCGTTTTCACCTTGGCACTCTTTGGGCGGGCGAAGCACGCAGAAACACCTAGATTGCAGATAAGCGCCTTTTCCCATTGACCGCGACGAACAGAGAAGATGCACAAGCTTCTTGCCATTGCGGCCGAACGGAAGGAGATATTTGCTCAAAACTTGCTGTGCTGGTGCAGACAGTGGCACCCGACATGCCTGCGTTGTCGTTTTCACCTGGGCACTCTTTGGGCGGGCGAAGCACGCAGAAACACCTAGATTGCAGATAAGCGCCTTTTCCCATTGACCGCGACGAACAGAGAAGATGCACAAGCTTCTTGCCATTGCGGCCGAACGGAAGGAGATATTTGCTCAAAACTTGCTTTGCTGGTGCAGACAGTGGCACCCGACATGCCTGCGTTGTCGTTTTCACCCGGGCACTCTTTGGGCGGGCGCAGCACGCAGAAACACCTAGATTGCAGATAAGCGCCTTTTCCCATTGACGGCGACGAACAGAGAAGATGCACAAGCTTCTTGCCATTGCGGCCGAACGGAAGGAGATATTTGCTCAAAACTTGCTGTGCTGGTGCAGACAGTGGCACCCGACATGCCTGTGTTGTCGTTTTCACCCGGGCACTCTTTGGGCGGGTGCAGCACGCAGAAACACCTAGATTGCAGATAAGCGCCTTTTCCCATTGACCGCGACGAACAGAGAAGATGCACAAGCTTCTTGCCATTGCGGCCGAACGGAAGGAGATATTTGCTCAAAACTTGCTGTGCTGGTGCAGACAGTGGCACCCGACATGCCTGCGTTGTCGTTTTCACCCGGGCACTCTTTGGGCGGGCGCAGCACGCAGAAACACCTAGATTGCAGATAAGCGCCTTTTCCCATTGACCGCGACGAACAGAGAGGATGCACAAGCTTCTTGCCATTGCGGCCGAACGGAAGGAGATATTTGCTCAAAACTTGCTGTGCTGGTGCAGACAGTGGCACCCGACATGCCTGCGTTGTCGTTTTCACCT
Source organism: Hyla sarda (assembly GCF_029499605.1). Classification (NCBI taxonomy): domain Eukaryota; kingdom Metazoa; phylum Chordata; class Amphibia; order Anura; family Hylidae; genus Hyla; species Hyla sarda. The sequence continues at coordinate 93,051 of NW_026609966.1, read as the reverse complement.
GGGCACTCTTTGGGCGGGCGAAGCACGCAGAAACACCTAGATTGCAGATAAGCGCCTTTTCCCATTGACCGCGACGAACAGAGAAGATGCACAAGCTTCTTGCCATTGCGGCCGAACGGAAGGAGATATTTGCTCAAAACTTGCTGTGCTGGTGCAGACAGTGGCACCCGACATGCCTGCGTTGTCGTTTTCACCCGGGCACTCTTTGGGCGGGCGCAGCACGCAGAAACACCTAGATTGCAGATAAGCGCCTTTTCCCATTGACCGCGACGAACAGAGAAGATGCACAAGCTTCTTGCCATTGCGGCCGAACGGAAGGAGATATTTGCTCAAAACTTGCTGTGCTGGTGCAGACAGTGGCACCCGACATGCCTGCGTTGTCGTTTTCACCCGGGCACTCTTTGGGCGGGCGCAGCACGCAGAAACACCTAGATTGCAGATAAGCGCCTTTTCCCATTGACCGCGACGAACAGAGAAGATGCACAAGCTTCTTACCTTTGAGGCCGAACGGAAGGAGATATTTGCTCAAAACTTGCTGTGCTGGTGCAGACAGTGGCACCCGACATGCCTGCGTTGTCGATTTAACCCGGGCACTCTTTGGGCGGGCGCAGCACGCAGAAACACCTAGATTGCAGATAAGCGCCTTTTCCCATTGACAGCGACGAACAGAGAAGATGCACAAGCTTCTTGCCATTGCGGCCGAACGGAAGGAGATATTTGCTCAAAACTTGCTGTGCTGGTGCAGACAGTGGCACCCGACATGCCTGCGTTGTCGTTTTCACCCGGGCACTCTTTGGGCGGGCGCAGCACGCAGAAACACCTAGATTGCAGATAAGCGCCTTTTCCCATTGACCGCGACGAACAGAGAAGATGCACAAGCTTCTTGCCATTGCGGCCGAACGGAAGGAGATATTTGCTCAAAACTTGCTGTGCTGGTGCAGACAGTGGCACCCGACATGCCTGCGTTGTCGTTTTCACCCGGGCACTCTTTGGGCGGGCGCAGCACGCAGAAACACCTAGATTGCAGATAAGCGCCTTTTCCCATTGACAGCGACGAACAGAGAAGATGCACAAGCTTCTTGCCATTGCGGCCGAACGGAAGGAGATATTTGCTAAAAACTTGCTCTGCTGGTGCAGACAGTGGCACCCGACATGCCTGCGTTGTCGTTTTCACCCGGGCACTCTTTGGGCGGGCGCAGCACGCAGAAACACCTAGATTGCAGATAAGCGCCTTTTCCCATTGACCGCGACGAACAGAGAGGATGCACAAGCTTCTTGCCATTGCGGCCTAATGGAAGGAGATATTTGCTCAAAACTTGCTGTGCTGGTGCAGACAGGGGCACCCGACATGCCTGCGTTGTCGTTTTCACCCGGGCACTCTTTGGGCGGGCGCAGCACGCAGAAACACCTAGATTGCAGATAAGCGCCTTTTCCCATTGACCGCGACGAACAGAATAGATGCACAAGCTTCTTACCATTGAGGCCGAACGGAAGGAGATATTTGCTCAAAACTTGCTGTGCTGGTGCAGACAGTGGCACCCGACATGCCTACGTTGTCGATTTAACCCGGGCACTCTTTGGGCGGGCACAGCACGCAGAAACACCTAAATTGCAGATAAGCGCCTTTTCCCATTGACCGCGACGAACATAGAAGATGCACAAGCTTCTTGCCATTGAGGCCGAACGGAAGGAGATATTTGCTCAAAACTTGCTGTGCTGGTGCAGACAGTGGCACCCGACATGCCTACGTTGTCGATTTAACCCGGGCACTCTTTGGGCGGGCGCAGCACGCAGAAACACCTAAATTGCTGAAAAGCGCCTTTTCCCATTGACCGCGACGAACAGAGAAGATGCACAAGCTTCTTGCCATTGCGGCCGAACGGAAGGAGATATTTGCTCAAAACTTGCTGTGCTGGTGCAGACAGTGGCACCCGACATGCCTGCGTTGTCGTTTTCACCCGGGCACTCTTTGGGCGGGCGCAGCATGCAGAAACACCTAGATTGCAGATAAGCGCCTTTTCCCATTGACCGCGACGAACAGAGAAGATGCACAAGCTTCTTACCATTGAGGCCGAACGGAAGGAGATATTTGCTCAAAACTTGCTGTGCTGGTGCAGACAGTGGCACCCGACATGCCTGCGTTGTCGATTTAACCCGGGCACTGTTTGGGCGGGCGCAGCACGCAGAAACACCTAGATTGCAGATAAGCGCCTTTTCCCATTGACCGCGACGAACATAGAAGATGCACAAGCTTCTTGCCATTGCGGCCGAACGGAAGGAGATATTTGCTCAAAACTTGCTGTGCTGGTGCAGACAGTGGCACACGACATGCCTGCGTTGTCGTTTTCACCCGGGCACTCTTTGGGCGGGCGCAGCACGCAGAAACACCTAGATTGCAGATAAGCGCCTTTTCCCATTGACAGCGACGAACAGAGAAGATGCACAAGCTTCTTGCCATTGCGGCCGAACGGAAGGAGATATTTGCTAAAAACTTGCTGTGCTGGTGCAGACAGTGGCACCCGACATGCCTGCGTTGTCGTTTTCACCCGGGCACTCTTTGGGCGGGCGCAGCACGCAGAAACACCTAGATTGCAGATAAGCGCCTTTTCCCATTGACCGCGACGAACAGAGAGGATGCACAAGCTTCTTGCCATTGCGGCCTAATGGAAGGAGATATTTGCTCAAAACTTGCTGTGCTGGTGCAGACAGGGGCACCCGACATGCCTGCGTTGTCGTTTTCACCCGGGCACTCTTTGGGCGGGCGCAGCACGCAGAAACACCTAGATTGCAGATAAGCGCCTTTTCCCATTGACCGCGACGAACAGAGAAGATGCACAAGCTTCTTACCATTGAGGCCGAACGGAAGGAGATATTTGCTCAAAACTTGCTGTGCTGGTGCAGACAGTGGCACCCGACATGCCTACGTTGTCGATTTAACCCGGGCACTCTTTGGGCGGGCACAGCACGCAGAAACACCTAAATTGCAGATAAGCGCCTTTTCCCATTGACCGCGACGAACATAGAAGATGCACAAGCTTCTTGCCATTGAGGCCGAACGGAAGGAGATATTTGCTCAAAACTTGCTGTGCTGGTGCAGACAGTGGCACCCGACATGCCTACGTTGTCGATTTAACCCGGGCACTCTTTGGGCGGGCGCAGCACGCAGAAACACCTAAATTGCTGAAAAGCGCCTTTTCCCATTGACCGCGACGAACAGAGAAGATGCACAAGCTTCTTGCCATTGCGGCCGAACGGAAGGAGATATTTGCTCAAAACTTGCTGTGCTGGTGCAGACAGTGGCACCCGACATGCCTGCGTTGTCGTTTTCACCCGGGCACTCTTTGGGCGGGCGCAGCATGCAGAAACACCTAGATTGCAGATAAGCGCCTTTTCCCATTGACCGCGACGAACAGAGAAGATGCACAAGCTTCTTACCATTGAGGCCGAACGGAAGGAGATATTTGCTCAAAACTTGCTGTGCTGGTGCAGACAGTGGCACCCGACATGCCTGCGTTGTCGATTTAACCCGGGCACTGTTTGGGCGGGCGCAGCACGCAGAAACACCTAGATTGCAGATAAGCGCCTTTTCCCATTGACCGCGACGAACATAGAAGATGCACAAGCTTCTTGCCATTGCGGCCGAACGGAAGGAGATATTTGCTCAAAACTTGCTGTGCTGGTGCAGACAGTGGCACCCGACATGCCTGCATTGTCGTTTTCACCCGGGCACTCTTTGGGTGGGTGCAGCACGCAGAAACACCTAGATTGCAGATAAGCGCCTTTTCCCATTGACCGCGACGAACAGAGAGGATGCACAAGCTTCTTGCCATTGCGGCCGAACGGAAGGAGATATTTGCTCAAAACTTGCTGTGCTGGTGCAGACAGTGGCACCCGACATGCCTACGTTGTCGATTTAACCCGGGCACTCTTTGGGCGGGCACAGCACGCAGAAACACCTAAATTGCAGATAAGCGACTTTTCCCATTGACCGCGACGAACATAGAAGATGCACAAGCTTCTTGCCATTGAGGCCGAACGGAAGGAGATATTTGCTCAAAACTTGCTGTGCTGGTGCAGACAGTGGCACCCGACATGCCTACGTTGTCGATTTAACCCGGGCACTCTTTGGGCGGGCGCAGCACGCAGAAACACCTAAATTGCTGAAAAGCGCCTTTTCCCATTGACCGCGACGAACAGAGAAGATGCACAAGCTTCTTGCCATTGCGGCCGAACGGAAGGAGATATTTGCTCAAAACTTGCTGTGCTGGTGCAGACAGTGGCACCCGACATGCCTGCGTTGTCGTTTTCACCCGGGCACTCTTTGGGCGGGCGCAGCATGCAGAAACACCTAGATTGCAGATAAGCGCCTTTTCCCATTGACCGCGACGAACAGAGAAGATGCACAAGCTTCTTACCATTGAGGCCGAATGGAAGGAGATATTTGCTCAAAACTTGCTGTGCTGGTGCAGACAGTGGCACCCGACATGCCTACGTTGTCGATTTAACCCGGGCACTCTTTGGGCGGGCGCAGCACGCAGAAACACCTAAATTGCTGAAAAGCGCCTTTTCCCATTGACCACGACGAACAGAGAAGATGCACAAGCTTCTTGCCATTGCGGCCGAACGGAAGGAGATATTTGCTCAAAACTTGCTGTGCTGGTGCAGACAGTGGCACCCGACATGCCTGCGTTGTCGTTTTTACCCGGGCACTGTTTGGGCGGGTGCAGCACGCAGAAACACCTAGATTGCAGATAAGCGCCTTTTCCCATTGACCGCGACGAACAGAGAAGATGCACAAGCTTCTTGCCATTGCGGCCGAACGGAAGGAGATATTTGCTCAAAACTTGCTGTGCTGGTGCAGACAGTGGCACCCGACATGCCTGCGTTGTCGTTTTCACCCGGGCACTCTTTGGGCGGGCGCAGCACGCAGAAACACCTAGATTGCAGATAAGCGCCTTTTCCCATTGACCGCGACGAACAGAGAAGATGCACAAGCTTCTTGCCATTGCGGCCGAACGGAAGGAGATATTTGCTCAAAACTTGCTGTGCTGGTGCAGACAGTGGCACCCGACATGCCTGCGTTGTCGTTTTCACCCGGGCACTCTTTGGGCGGGCGCAGCACGCAGAAACACCTAGATTGCAGATAAGCGCCTTTTCCCATTGACCGCGACGAACAGAGAGGATGCACAAGCTTCTTGCCATTGCGGACGAACGGAAGGAGATATTTGCTCAAAACTTGCTGTGCTGGTGCAGACAGTGGCACCCGACATGCCTGCGTTGTCGTTTTCACCCGGGCACTCTTTGGGCGGGCGCAGCACGCAGAAACACCTAGATTGCAGATAAGCGCCTTTTCCCATTGACCGCGACGAACAGAGAGGATGCACAAGCTTCTTGCCATTGCGGCCGAACGGAAGGAGATATTTGCTCAAAACTTGCTGTGCTGGTGCAGACAGTGGCACCCGACATGCCTGCGTTGTCGTTTTCACCCGGGCACTCTTTGGGCGGGTGCAGCACGCAGAAACACCTAGATTGCAGATAAGCGCCTTTTCCCATTGACCGCGACGAACAGAGAAGATGCACAAGCTTCTTGCCATTGCGGCCGAACGGAAGGAGATATTTGCTCAAAACTTGCTGTGCTGGTGCAGACAGTGGCACCGGACATGCCTGCGTTGTCGTTTTCACCCGGGCACTCTTTGGGCGGGCGCAGCACGCAGAAACACCTAGATTGCAGATAAGCGCCTTTTCCCATTGACCGCGACGAACAGAGAAGATGCACAAGCTTCTTGCCATTGCGGCCGAACGGAAGGAGATATTTGCTCAAAACTTGCTGTGCTGGTGCAGACAGTGGCACCCGACATGCCTGCGTTGTAGTTTTCACCCGAGCACTCTTTGGGCGGGCGCAGCACGCAGAAACACCTAGATTGCAGATAAGTGCCTTTTCCCATTGACCGCGACGAACAGAGAAGATGCACAAGCTTCTTGCCATTGCGGCCGAACGGAAGGAGATATTTGCTCAAAACTTGCTGTGCTGGTGCAGACAGTGGCACCCGACATGCCTGCGTTGTCGCTTTAACCCGGGCACTCTTTGGGCGGGCGCAGCACGCAGAAACACCTAGATTGCAGATAAGCGCCTTTTCCCATTGACCGCGACGAACATAGAAGATGCACAAGCTTCTTGCCATTGCGGCCGAAAGGAAGGAGATATTTGCTCAAAACTTGCTGTGCTGGTGCAGACAGTGGCACCCGACATGCCTGCGTTGTCGTTTTGACCCGGGCACTCTTTGGGCGGGCGCAGCACGCAGAAACACCTAGATTGCAGATAAGCGCCTTTTCCCATTGACCGCGACGAACAGAGAAGATGCACAAGCTTCTTGCCATTGCGGCCGAACGGAAGGAGATATTTGCTCAAAACTTGCTGTGCTGGTGCAGACAGTGGCACCCGACATGCCTGCGTTGTCGCTTTAACCCGGGCACTCTTTGGGCGGGCGCAGCACGCAGAAACACCTAGATTGCAGATAAGCGCCTTTTCCCATTGACCGCGACGAACATAGAAGATGCACAAGCTTCTTGCCATTGCGGCCGAAAGGAAGGAGATATTTGCTCAAAACTTGCTGTGCTGGTGCAGACAGTGGCACCCGACATGCCTGCGTTGTCGTTTTGACCCGGGCACTCTTTGGGCGGGCGCAGCACGCAGAAACACCTAGATTGCAGATAAGCGCCTTTTCCCATTGACCGCGACGAACAGAGAAGATGCACAAGCTTCTTGCCATTGCGGCCGAACGGAAGGAGATATTTGCTCAAAACTTGCTGTGCTGGTGCAGACAGTGGCACCCGACATGCCTGCGTTGTCGTTTTCACCTGGGCACTCTTTGGGCGGGCGAAGCACGCAGAAACACCTAGATTGCAGATAAGCGCCTTTTCCCATTGACCGCGACGAACAGAGAAGATGCACAAGCTTCTTGCCATTGCGGCCGAACGGAAGGAGATATTTGCTCAAAACTTGCTGTGCTGGTGCAGACAGTAGCACCCGACATGCCTGCGTTGTCGTTTTCACCCGGGCACTCTTTGGGCGGGTGCAGCACGCAGAAACACCTAGATTGCAGATAAGCGCCTTTTCCCATTGACCGCGACGAACAGAGAAGATGCACAAGCTTCTTGCCATTGCGGCCGAACGGAAGGAGATATTTGCTCAAAACTTGCTGTGCTGGTGCAGACAGTGGCACCGGACATGCCTGCGTTGTCGTTTTCACCCGGGCACTCTTTGGGCGGGCGCAGCACGCAGAAACACCTAGATTGCAGATAAGCGCCTTTTCCCATTGACCGCGACGAACAGAGAGGATGCACAAGCTTCTTGCCATTGCGGCCGAATGGAAGGAGATATTTGCTCAAAACTTGCTGTGCTGGTGCAGACAGTGGCACCCGACATGCCTGCGTTGTCGTTTTCACCCAGGCACTCTTTGGGCGGGCGAAGCACGCAGAAACACCTAGATTGCAGATAAGCGCCTTTTCCCATTGACCGCGACGAACAGAGAAGATGCACAAGCTTCTTGCCATTGCGGCCGAACGGAAGGAGATATTTGCTCAAAACTTGCTGTGCTGGTGCAGACAGTGGCACCCGACATGCCTGCGTTGTCGTTTTCACCTGGGCACTCTTTGGGCGGGCGAAGCACGCAGAAACACCTAGATTGCAGATAAGCGCCTTTTCCCATTGACCGCGACGAACAGAGAAGATGCACAAGCTTCTTGCCATTGCGGCCGAACGGAAGGAGATATTTGCTCAAAACTTGCTTTGCTGGTGCAGACAGTGGCACCCGACATGCCTGCGTTGTCGTTTTCACCCGGGCACTCTTTGGGCGGGCGCAGCACGCAGAAACACCTAGATTGCAGATAAGCGCCTTTTCCCATTGACGGCGACGAACAGAGAAGATGCACAAGCTTCTTGCCATTGCGGCCGAACGGAAGGAGATATTTGCTCAAAACTTGCTGTGCTGGTGCAGACAGTGGCACCCGACATGCCTGCGTTGTCGTTTTCACCCGGGCACTCTTTGGGCGGGTGCAGCACGCAGAAACACCTAGATTGCAGATAAGCGCCCTTTCCCATTGACCGCGACGAACAGAGAAGATGCACAAGCTTCTTGCCATTGCGGCCGAACGGAAGGAGATATTTGCTCAAAACTTGCTGTGCTGGTGCAGACAGTGGCACCCGACATGCCTGCGTTGTCGTTTTCACCCGGGCACTCTTTGGGCGGGCGCAGCACGCAGAAACACCTAGATTGCAGATAAGCGCCTTTTCCCATTGACCGCGACGAACAGAGAGGATGCACAAGCTTCTTGCCATTGCGGCCGAACAGAAGGAGATATTTGCTCAAAACTTGCTGTGCTGGTGCAGACAGTGGCACCCGACATGCCTGCGTTGTCGTTTTCACCTGGGCACTCTTTGGGCGGGCGAAGCTCGCAGAAACACCTAGATTGCAGATAAGCGCCTTTTCCCATTGACCGCGACGAACAGAGAAGATGCACAAGCTTCTTGCCATTGCGGCCGAACGGAAGGAGATATTTGCTCAAAACTTGCTGTGCTGGTGCAGACAGTGGCACCCGACATGCCTGCGTTGTCGATTTAACCCGGGCACTCTTTGGGCGGGCGCAGCACGCAGCAGAAACACCTAGATTGCAGATAAGCGCCTTTTCCCATTGACAGCGACGAACAGAGAAGATGCACAAGCTTCTTGCCATTGCGGCCGGAACGGAAGGAGATATTTGCTCAAAACTTGCTGTGCTGGTGCAGACAGTGGCACCCGACATGGCCTGCGTTGTCGTTTTCACCCGGGCACTCTTTGGGCGGGTGCAGCACGCAGAAACACCTAGATTGCAGATAAGCGCCTTTTCCCATTGACCGCGACGAACAGAGAAGATGCACAAGCTTCTTGCCATTGCGGCCGAACGGAAGGAGATATTTGCTCAAAACTTGCTGTGCTGGTGCAGACAGTGGCACCGGACATGCCTGCGTTGTCGTTTTCACCCGGGCACTCTTTGGGCGGGCGCAGCACGCAGAAACACCTAGATTGCAGATAAGCGCCTTTTCCCATTGACCGCGACGAACAGAGAAGATGCACAAGCTTCTTGCCATTGCGGCCGAACGGAAGGAGATATTTGCTCAAAACTTGCTGTGCTGGTGCAGACAGTGGCACCCGACATGCCTGCGTTGTAGTTTTCACCCGAGCACTCTTTGGGCGGGCGCAGCACGCAGAAACACCTAGATTGCAGATAAGTGCCTTTTCCCATTGACCGCGACGAACAGAGAAGATGCACAAGCTTCTTGCCATTGCGGCCGAACGGAAGGAGATATTTGCTCAAAACTTGCTGTGCTGGTGCAGACAGTGGCACCCGACATGCCTGCGTTGTCGTTTTCACCCGGGCACTCTTTGGGCGGGCGCAGCACGCAGAAACACCTAGATTGCAGATAAGCGCCTTTTCCCATTGACCGCGACGAACAGAGAGGATGCACAAGCTTCTTGCCATTGCGGCAGAACGGAAGGAGATATTTGCTCAAAACTTGCTGTGCTGGTGCAGACAGTGGAACCCGACATGCCTGCGTTGTCGTTTTCACCCGGGCACTCTTTGGGCGGGCGCAGCACGCAGAAACACCTAGATTGCAGATAAGCGCCTTTTCCCATTGACAGCGACGAACAGAGAAGATGCACAAGCTTCTTGCCATTGCGGCCGAACGGAAGGAGATATTTGCTAAAAACTTGCTGTGCTGGTGCAGACAGTGGCACCCGACATGCCTGCGTTGTCGTTTTCACCCGGGCACTCTTTGGGCGGGCGCAGCACGCAGAAACACCTAGATTGCAGATAAGCGCCTTTTCCCATTGACCGCGACGAACAGAGAGGATGCACAAGCTTCTTGCCATTGCGGCCTAATGGAAGGAGATATTTGCTCAAAACTTGCTGTGCTGGTGCAGACAGGGGCACCCGACATGCCTGCGTTGTCGTTTTCACCCGGGCACTCTTTGGGCGGGCGCAGCACGCAGAAACACCTAGATTGCAGATAAGCGCCTTTTCCCATTGACCGCGACGAACAGAGAAGATGCACAAGCTTCTTACCATTGAGGCCGAACGGAAGGAGATATTTGCTCAAAACTTGCTGTGCTGGTGCAGACAGTGGCACCCGACATGGCTACGTTGTCGATTTAACCCGGGCACTCTTTGGGCGGGCACAGCACGCAGAAACACCTAAATTGCAGATAAGCGCCTTTTCCCATTGACCGCGACGAACATAGAAGATGCACAAGCTTCTTGCCATTGAGGCCGAACGGAAGGAGATATTTGCTCAAAACTTGCTGTGCTGGTGCAGACAGTGGCACCCGACATGCCTACGTTGTCGATTTAACCCGGGCACTCTTTGGGCGGGCGCAGCACGCAGAAACACCTAAATTGCTGAAAAGCGCCTTTTCCCATTGACCGCGACGAACAGAGAAGATGCACAAGCTTCTTGCCATTGCGGCCGAACGGAAGGAGATATTTGCTCAAAACTTGCTGTGCTGGTGCAGACAGTGGCACCCGACATGCCTGCGTTGTCGTTTTCACCCGGGCACTCTTTGGGCGGGCGCAGCATGCAGAAACACCTAGATTGCAGATAAGCGCCTTTTCCCATTGACCGCGACGAACAGAGAAGATGCACAAGCTTCTTACCATTGAGGCCGAACGGAAGGAGATATTTGCTCAAAACTTGCTGTGCTGGTGCAGACAGTGGCACCCGACATGCCTGCGTTGTCGATTTAACCCGGGCACTGTTTGGGCGGGCGCAGCACGCAGAAACACCTAGATTGCAGATAAGCGCCTTTTCCCATTGACCGCGACGAACATAGAAGATGCACAAGCTTCTTGCCATTGCGGCCGAACGGAAGGAGATATTTGCTCAAAACTTGCTGTGCTGGTGCAGACAGTGGCACCCGACATGCCTGCATTGTCGTTTTCACCCGGGCACTCTTTGGGTGGGTGCAGCACGCAGAAACACCTAGATTGCAGATAAGCGCCTTTTCCCATTGACCGCGACGAACAGAGAGGATGCACAAGCTTCTTGCCATTGCGGCCGAACGGAAGGAGATATTTGCTCAAAACTTGCTGTGCTGGTGCAGACAGTGGCACCCGACATGCCTACGTTGTCGATTTAACCCGGGCACTCTTTGGGCGGGCACAGCACGCAGAAACACCTAAATTGCAGATAAGCGACTTTTCCCATTGACCGCGACGAACATAGAAGATGCACAAGCTTCTTGCCATTGAGGCCGAACGGAAGGAGATATTTGCTCAAAACTTGCTGTGCTGGTGCAGACAGTGGCACCCGACATGCCTACGTTGTCGATTTAACCCGGGCACTCTTTGGGCGGGCGCAGCACGCAGAAACACCTAAATTGCTGAAAAGCGCCTTTTCCCATTGACCGCGACGAACAGAGAAGATGCACAAGCTTCTTGCCATTGCGGCCGAACGGAAGGAGATATTTGCTCAAAACTTGCTGTGCTGGTGCAGACAGTGGCACCCGACATGCCTGCGTTGTCGTTTTCACCCGGGCACTCTTTGGGCGGGCGCAGCATGCAGAAACACCTAGATTGCAGATAAGCGCCTTTTCCCATTGACCGCGACGAACAGAGAAGATGCACAAGCTTCTTGCCATTGCGGCCGAACGGAAGGAGATATTTGCTCAAAACTTGCTGTGCTGGTGCAGACAGTGGCACCCGACATGCCTGCGTTGTCGTTTTCACCCGGGCACTCTTTGGGCGGGTGCAGCACGCAGAAACACCTAGATTGCAGATAAGCGCCTTTTCCCATTGACCGCGACGAACAGAGAGGATGCACAAGCTTCTTGCCATTGCGGCCAAACGGAAGGAGATATTTGCTCAAAACTTGCTGTGCTGGTGCAGACAGTGGCACCCGACATGCCTGCGTTGTCGTTTTTACCCGGGCACTGTTTGGGCGGGTGCAGCACGCAGAAACACCTAGATTGCAGATAAGCGCCTTTTCCATTGACCGCGACGAACAGAGAAGATGCACAAGCTTCTTGCCATTGCGGCCGAACGGAAGGAGATATTTGCTCAAAACTTGCTGTGCTGGTGCAGACAGTGGCACCCGACATGCCTGCGTTGTCGTTTTCACCCGGGCACTCTTTGGGCGGGCGCAGCACGCAGAAACACCTAGATTGCAGATAAGCGCCTTTTCCCATTGACCGCGACGAACAGAGAGGATGCACAAGCTTCTTGCCATTGCGGCCTAATGGAAGGAGATATTTGCTCAAAACTTGCTGTGCTGGTGCAGACAGGGGCACCCGACATGCCTGCGTTGTAGTTTTCACCCGAGCACTCTTTGGGCGGGCGCAGCACGCAGAAACACCTAGATTGCAGATAAGTGCCTTTTCCCATTGACCGCGACGAACAGAGAAGATGCACAAGCTTCTTGCCATTGCGGCCGAACGGAAGGAGATATTTGCTCAAAACTTGCTGTGCTGGTGCAGACAGTGGCACCCGACATGCCTGCGTTGTCGCTTTAACCCGGGCACTCTTTGGGCGGGCGCAGCACGCAGAAACACCTAGATTGCAGATAAGCGCCTTTTCCCATTGACCGCGACGAACATAGAAGATGCACAAGCTTCTTGCCATTGCGGCCGAAAGGAAGGAGATATTTGCTCAAAACTTGCTGTGCTGGTGCAGACAGTGGCACCCGACATGCCTGCGTTGTCGTTTTGACCCGGGCACTCTTTGGGCGGGCGCAGCACGCAGAAACACCTAGATTGCAGATAAGCGCCTTTTCCCATTGACCGCGACGAACAGAGAAGATGCACAAGCTTCTTGCCATTGCGGCCGAACGGAAGGAGATATTTGCTCAAAACTTGCTGTGCTGGTGCAGACAGTGGCACCCGACATGCCTGCGTTGTCGCTTTAACCCGGGCACTCTTTGGGCGGGCGCAGCACGCAGAAACACCTAGATTGCAGATAAGCGCCTTTTCCCATTGACCGCGACGAACATAGAAGATGCACAAGCTTCTTGCCATTGCGGCCGAAAGGAAGGAGATATTTGCTCAAAACTTGCTGTGCTGGTGCAGACAGTGGCACCCGACATGCCTGCGTTGTCGTTTTGACCCGGGCACTCTTTGGGCGGGCGCAGCACGCAGAAACACCTAGATTGCAGATAAGCGCCTTTTCCCATTGACCGCGACGAACAGAGAAGATGCACAAGCTTCTTGCCATTGCGGCCGAACGGAAGGAGATATTTGCTCAAAACTTGCTGTGCTGGTGCAGACAGTGGCACCCGACATGCCTGCGTTGTCGTTTTCACCTGGGCACTCTTTGGGCGGGCGAAGCACGCAGAAACACCTAGATTGCAGATAAGCGCCTTTTCCCATTGACCGCGACGAACAGAGAAGATGCACAAGCTTCTTGCCATTGCGGCCGAACGGAAGGAGATATTTGCTCAAAACTTGCTGTGCTGGTGCAGACAGTAGCACCCGACATGCCTGCGTTGTCGTTTTCACCCGGGCACTCTTTGGGCGGGCGCAGCACGCAGAAACACCTAGATTGCAGATAAGCGCCTTTTCCCATTGACCGCGACGAACAGAGAAGATGCACAAGCTTCTTGCCATTGCGGCCGAACGGAAGGAGATATTTGCTCAAAACTTGCTGTGCTGGTGCAGACAGTGGCACCGGACATGCCTGCGTTGTCGTTTTCACCCGGGCACTCTTTGGGCGGGCGCAGCACGCAGAAACACCTAGATTGCAGATAAGCGCCTTTTCCCATTGACCGCGACGAACAGAGAGGATGCACAAGCTTCTTGCCATTGCGGCCGAATGGAAGGAGATATTTGCTCAAAACTTGCTTTGCTGGTGCAGACAGTGGCACCCGACATGCCTGCGTTGTCGTTTTCACCCGGGCACTCTTTGGGCGGGCGCAGCACGCAGAAACACCTAGATTGCAGATAAGCGCCTTTTCCCATTGACGGCGACGAACAGAGAAGATGCACAAGCTTCTTGCCATTGCGGCCGAACGGAAGGAGATATTTGCTCAAAACTTGCTGTGCTGGTGCAGACAGTGGCACCCGACATGCCTGCGTTGTCGTTTTCACCCGGGCACTCTTTGGGCGGGTGCAGCACGCAGAAACACCTAGATTGCAGATAAGCGCCTTTTCCCATTGACCGCGACGAACAGAGAAGATGCACAAGCTTCTTGCCATTGCGGCCGAACGGAAGGAGATATTTGCTCAAAACTTGCTGTGCTGGTGCAGACAGTGGCACCCGACATGCCTGCGTTGTCGTTTTCACCCGGGCACTCTTTGGGCGGGCGCAGCACGCAGAAACACCTAGATTGCAGATAAGCGCCTTTTCCCATTGACCGCGACGAACAGAGAGGATGCACAAGCTTCTTGCCATTGCGGCCGAACAGAAGGAGATATTTGCTCAAAACTTGCTGTGCTGGTGCAGACAGTGGCACCCGACATGCCTGCGTTGTCGTTTTCACCTGGGCACTCTTTGGGCGGGCGAAGCTCGCAGAAACACCTAGATTGCAGATAAGCGCCTTTTCCCATTGACCGCGACGAACAGAGAAGATGCACAAGCTTCTTGCCATTGCGGCCGAACGGAAGGAGATATTTGCTCAAAACTTGCTGTGCTGGTGCAGACAGTGGCACCCGACATGCCTGCGTTGTCGATTTAACCCGGGCACTCTTTGGGCGGGCGCAGCACGCAGAAACACCTAGATTGCAGATAAGCGCCTTTTCCCATTGACAGCGACGAACAGAGAAGATGCACAAGCTTCTTGCCATTGCGGCCGAACGGAAGGAGATATTTGCTCAAAACTTGCTGTGCTGGTGCAGACAGTGGCACCCGACATGCCTGCGTTGTCGTTTTCACCCGGGCACTCTTTGGGCGGGCGCAGCACGCAGAAACACCTAGATTGCAGATAAGCGCCTTTTCCCATTGACCGCGACGAACAGAGAAGATGCACAAGCTTCTTGCCATTGCGGCCGAACGGAAGGAGATATTTGCTCAAAACTTGCTGTGCTGGTGCAGACAGTGGCACCCGACATGCCTGCGTTGTCGTTTTCACCCGGGCACTCTTTGGGCGGGCGCAGCACGCAGAAACACCTAGATTGCAGATAAGCGCCTTTTCCCATTGACAGCGACGAACAGAGAAGATGCACAAGCTTCTTGCCATTGCGGCCGAACGGAAGGAGATATTTGCTAAAAACTTGCTGTGCTGGTGCAGACAGTGGCACCCGACATGCCTGCGTTGTCGTTTTCACCCGGGCACTCTTTGGGCGGGCACAGCACGCAGAAACACCTAAATTGCAGATAAGCGCCTTTTCCCATTGACCGCGACGAACATAGAAGATGCACAAGCTTCTTGCCATTGAGGCCGAACGGAAGGAGATATTTGCTCAAAACTTGCTGTGCTGGTGCAGACAGTGGCACCCGACATGCCTACGTTGTCGATTTAACCCGGGCACTCTTTGGGCGGGCGCAGCACGCAGAAACACCTAAATTGCTGAAAAGCGCCTTTTCCCATTGACCGCGACGAACAGAGAAGATGCACAAGCTTCTTGCCATTGCGGCCGAACGGAAGGAGATATTTGCTCAAAACTTGCTGTGCTGGTGCAGACAGTGGCACCCGACATGCCTGCGTTGTCGTTTTCACCCGGGCACTCTTTGGGCGGGCGCAGCATGCAGAAACACCTAGATTGCAGATAAGCGCCTTTTCCCATTGACCGCGACGAACAGAGAAGATGCACAAGCTTCTTACCATTGAGGCCGAACGGAAGGAGATATTTGCTCAAAACTTGCTGTGCTGGTGCAGACAGTGGCACCCGACATGCCTGCGTTGTCGATTTAACCCGGGCACTGTTTGGGCGGGCGCAGCACGCAGAAACACCTAGATTGCAGATAAGCGCCTTTTCCCATTGACCGCGACGAACAGAGAAGATGCACAAGCTTCTTGCCATTGCGGCCGAACGGAAGGAGATATTTGCTCAAAACTTGCTGTGCTGGTGCAGACAGTGGCACCCGACATGCCTAAGTTGTCGTTTTCACCCGGGCACTCTTTGGGCGGGTGCAGCACGCAGAAACACCTAGATTGCAGATAAGCGCCTTTTCCCATTGACCGCGACGAACAGAGAGGATGCACAAGCTTCTTGCCATTGCGGCCGAACGGAAGGAGATATTAGCTCAAAACTAGCTGTGCTGGTGCAGACAGTGGCACCCGACATGCCTGCGTTGTCGTTTTCACCCGGGCACTCTTTGGGCGGGCGCAGCACGCAGAAACACCTAGATTGCAGATAAGCGCCTTTTCCCATTGACCGCGACGAACAGAGAAGATGCACAAGCTTCTTGCCATTGCGGCCGAACGGAAGGAGATATTTGCTCAAAACTTGCTGTGCTGGTGCAGACAGTGGCACCCGACATGTCTGATTTGTCGTTTTCACCCGGGCACTTTTTGGGCGGGCGCAGCACGCAGAAACACCTAGATTGCAGATAAGCGCCTTTTCCTATTGACCGCGACGAACAGAGAAGATGCACAAGCTTCTTGCCATTGCGGCCGAACGGAAGGAGATATTTGCTCAAAACTTGCTGTGCTGGTGCAGACAGTGGCACCCGACATGCCTGCGTTGTCGTTTTCACCCGGGCACTCTTTGGGCGGGCGCAGCACGCAGAAACACCTAGATTGCAGATAAGCGCCTTTTCCCATTGACCGCGACGAACAGAGAAGATGCACAAGCTTCTTGCCATTGCGGCCGAACGGAAGGAGATATTTGCTCAAAACTTGCTGTGCTGGTGCAGACAGTGGCACCCGACATGCCTGATTTGTCGTTTTCACCCGGGCACTCTTTGGGCGGGTGCAGCACGCAGAAACACCTAGATTGCAGATAAGCGCCTTTTCCCATTGACCGCGACGAACAGAGAGGATGCACAAGCTTCTTGCCATTGCGGCCGAACGGAAGGAGATATTTGCTCAAAACTTGCTGTGCTGGTGCAGACAGTGGCACCCGACATGCCTGCGTTGTCGTTTTCACCCGGGCACTTTTTGGGCGGGCACAGCACGCAGAAACACCTAGATTGCAGATAAGCGCCTTTTCCCATTGACCGCGACGAACAGAGAGGATGCACAAGCTTCTTGCCATTGCGGCCGAATGGAAGGAGATATTTGCTCATAACTTGCTGTGCTGGTGCAGACAGTGGCACCCGACATGCCTGCGTTGTCGTTTTCACCCGGGCACTCTTTGGGCAGGCGCAGCACGCAGAAACACCTAGATTGCAGATAAGCGCCTTTTCCCATTGACCGCGACGAACAGAGAGGATGCACAAGCTTCTTACCATTGCGGCCGAACGGAAGGAGATATTTGCTCAAAACTTGCTGTGCTGGTGCAGACAGTGGCACCCGACATGCCTGCGTTGTCGTTTTCACCCGGGCACTCTTTGGGCGGGCGCAGCACGCAGAAACACCTAGATTGCAGATAAGCGCCTTTTCCCATTGACCGCGACGAACAGAGAGGATGCACAAGCTTCTTGCCATTGCGGCCGAACGGAAGGAGATATTTGCTCAAAACTTGCTGTGCTGGTGCAGACAGTGGCACCCGACATGCCTGCGTTGTCGTTTTCACCCGGGCACTCTTTGGGCGGGTGCAGCACGCAGAAACACCTAGATTGCAGATAAGCGCCTTTTCCCATTGACCGCGACGAACAGAGAGGATGCACAAGCTTCTTGCCATTGCGGCCGAACGGAAGGAGATATTTGCTCAAAACTTGCTGTGCTGGTGCAGACAGTGGCACCCGACATGCCTGCGTTGTCGTTTTCACCCGGGCACTTTTTGGGCGGGCACAGCACGCAGAAACACCTAGATTGCAGATAAGCGCCTTTTCCCATTGACCGCGACGAACAGAGAGGATGCACAAGCTTCTTGCCATTGCGGCCGAATGGAAGGAGATATTTGCTCATAACTTGCTGTGCTGGTGCAGACAGTGGCACCCGACATGCCTGCGTTGTCGTTTTCACCCGGGCACTCTTTGGGCAGGCGCAGCACGCAGAAACACCTAGATTGCAGATAAGCGCCTTTTCCCATTGACCGCGACGAACAGAGAGGATGCACAAGCTTCTTACCATTGCGGCCGAACGGAAGGAGATATTTGCTCAAAACTTGCTGTGCTGGTGCAGACAGTGGCACCCGACATGCCTGCGTTGTCGTTTTCACCCGGGCACTCTTTGGGCGGGCGCAGCACGCAGAAACACCTAGATTGCAGATAAGCGCCTTTTCCCATTGACCGCGACGAACAGAGAGGATGCACAAGCTTCTTGCCATTGCGGCCGAACGGAAGGAGATATTTGCTCAAAACTTGCTGTGCTGGTGCAGACAGTGGCACCCGACATGCCTGCGTTGTCGTTTTCACCCGGGCACTCTTTGGGCGGGCGCAGCACGCAGAAACACCTAGATTGCAGATAAGCGCCTTTTCCCATTGACCGCGACGAACAGAGAAGATGCACAAGCTTCTTGCCATTGCGGCCGAACGGAAGGAGATATTTGCTCAAAACTTGCTGTGCTGGTGCAGACAGTGGCACCCGACATGCCTAAGTTGTCGTTTTCACCCGGGCACTCTTTGGGCGGGTGCAGCACGCAGAAACACCTAGATTGCAGATAAGCGCCTTTTCCCATTGACCGCGACGAACAGAGAGGATGCACAAGCTTCTTGCCATTGCGGCCGAACGGAAGGAGATATTAGCTCAAAACTAGCTGTGCTGGTGCAGACAGTGGCACCCGACATGCCTGCGTTGTCGTTTTCACCCGGGCACTCTTTGGGCGGGCGCAGCACGCAGAAACACCTAGATTGCAGATAAGCGCCTTTTCCCATTGACCGCGACGAACAGAGAAGATGCACAAGCTTCTTGCCATTGCGGCCGAACGGAAGGAGATATTTGCTCAAAACTTGCTGTGCTGGTGCAGACAGTGGCACCCGACATGCCTGATTTGTCGTTTTCACCCGGGCACTTTTTGGGCGGGCGCAGCACGCAGAAACACCTAGATTGCAGATAAGCGCCTTTTCCTATTGACCGCGACGAACAGAGAAGATGCACAAGCTTCTTGCCATTGCGGCCGAACGGAAGGAGATATTTGCTCAAAACTTGCTGTGCTGGTGCAGACAGTGGCACCCGACATGCCTGCGTTGTCGTTTTCACCCGGGCACTCTTTGGGCGGGTGCAGCACGCAGAAACACCTAGATTGCAGATAAGCGCCCTTTCCCATTGACCGCGACGAACAGAGAAGATGCACAAGCTTCTTGCCATTGCGGCCGAACGGAAGGAGATATTTGCTCAAAACTTGCTGTGCTGGTGCAGACAGTGGCACCCGACATGCCTGCGTTGTCGTTTTCACCCGGGCACTCTTTGGGCGGGCGCAGCACGCAGAAACACCTAGATTGCAGATAAGCGCCTTTTCCCATTGACCGCGACGAACAGAGAAGATGCACAAGCTTCTTGCCATTGCGGCCGAACGGAAGGAGATATTTGCTCAAAACTTGCTGTGCTGGTGCAGACAGTGGCACCCGACATGCCTGATTTGTCGTTTTCACCCGGGCACTTTTTGGGCGGGCGCAGCACGCAGAAACACCTAGATTGCAGATAAGCGCCTTTTCCCATTGACCGCGACGAACATAGAAGATGCACAAGCTTCTTGCCATTGCGGCCGAAAGGAAGGAGATATTTGCTCAAAACTTGCTGTGCTGGTGCAGACAGTGGCACCCGACATGCCTGCGTTGTCGTTTTGACCCGGGCACTCTTTGGGCGGGCGCAGCACGCAGAAACACCTAGATTGCAGATAAGCGCCTTTTCCCATTGACCGCGACGAACAGAGAAGATGCACAAGCTTCTTGCCATTGCGGCCGAACGGAAGGAGATATTTGCTCAAAACTTGCTGTGCTGGTGCAGACAGTGGCACCCGACATGCCTGCGTTGTCGTTTTCACCTGGGCACTCTTTGGGCGGGCGAAGCACGCAGAAACACCTAGATTGCAGATAAGCGCCTTTTCCCATTGACCGCGACGAACAGAGAAGATGCACAAGCTTCTTGCCATTGCGGCCGAACGGAAGGAGATATTTGCTCAAAACTTGCTGTGCTGGTGCAGACAGTAGCACCCGACATGCCTGCATTGTCGTTTTCACCCGGGCACTCTTTGGGCGGGCGCAGCACGCAGAAACACCTAGATTGCAGATAAGCGCCTTTTCCCATTGACCGCGACGAACAGAGAAGATGCACAAGCTTCTTGCCATTGCGGCCGAACGGAAGGAGATATTTGCTCAAAACTTGCTGTGCTGGTGCAGACAGTGGCACCCGACATGCCTGCGTTGTCGTTTTCACCCGGGCACTCTTTGGGCGGGTGCAGCACGCAGAAACACCTAGATTGCAGATAAGCGCCTTTTCCCATTGACCGCGACGAACAGAGAAGATGCACAAGCTTCTTGCCATTGCGGCCGAACGGAAGGAGATATTTGCTCAAAACTTGCTGTGCTGGTGCAGACAGTGGCACCCGACATGCCTGCGTTGTCGTTTTCACCTTGGCACTCTTTGGGCGGGCGAAGCACGCAGAAACACCTAGATTGCAGATAAGCGCCTTTTCCCATTGACCGCGACGAACAGAGAAGATGCACAAGCTTCTTGCCATTGCGGCCGAACGGAAGGAGATATTTGCTCAAAACTTGCTGTGCTGGTGCAGACAGTGGCACCCGACATGCCTGCGTTGTCGTTTTCACCTTGGCACTCTTTGGGCGGGCGAAGCACGCAGAAACACCTAGATTGCAGATAAGCGCCTTTTCCCATTGACCGCGACGAACAGAGAAGATGCACAAGCTTCTTGCCATTGCGGCCGAACGGAAGGAGATATTTGCTCAAAACTTGCTGTGCTGGTGCAGACAGTGGCACCCGACATGCCTGCGTTGTCGTTTTCACCTGGGCACTCTTTGGGCGGGCGAAGCACGCAGAAACACCTAGATTGCAGATAAGCGCCTTTTCCCATTGACCGCGACGAACAGAGAAGATGCACAAGCTTCTTGCCATTGCGGCCGAACGGAAGGAGATATTTGCTCAAAACTTGCTTTGCTGGTGCAGACAGTGGCACCCGACATGCCTGCGTTGTCGTTTTCACCCGGGCACTCTTTGGGCGGGCGCAGCACGCAGAAACACCTAGATTGCAGATAAGCGCCTTTTCCCATTGACGGCGACGAACAGAGAAGATGCACAAGCTTCTTGCCATTGCGGCCGAACGGAAGGAGATATTTGCTCAAAACTTGCTGTGCTGGTGCAGACAGTGGCACCCGACATGCCTGTGTTGTCGTTTTCACCCGGGCACTCTTTGGGCGGGTGCAGCACGCAGAAACACCTAGATTGCAGATAAGCGCCTTTTCCCATTGACCGCGACGAACAGAGAAGATGCACAAGCTTCTTGCCATTGCGGCCGAACGGAAGGAGATATTTGCTCAAAACTTGCTGTGCTGGTGCAGACAGTGGCACCCGACATGCCTGCGTTGTCGTTTTCACCCGGGCACTCTTTGGGCGGGCGCAGCACGCAGAAACACCTAGATTGCAGATAAGCGCCTTTTCCCATTGACCGCGACGAACAGAGAGGATGCACAAGCTTCTTGCCATTGCGGCCGAACGGAAGGAGATATTTGCTCAAAACTTGCTGTGCTGGTGCAGACAGTGGCACCCGACATGCCTGCGTTGTCGTTTTCACCTGGGCACTCTTTGGGCGGGCGAAGCACGCAGAAACACCTAGATTGCAGATAAGCGCCTTTTCCCATTGACCGCGACGAACAGAGAAGATGCACAAGCTTCTTGCCATTGCGGCCGAACGGAAGGAGATATTTGCTCAAAACTTGCTGTGCTGGTGCAGACAGTGGCACCCGACATGCCTGCGTTGTCGTTTTCACCCGGGCACTCTTTGGGCGGGCGCAGCACGCAGAAACACCTAGATTGCAGATAAGCGCCTTTTCCCATTGACCGCGACGAACAGAGAAGATGCACAAGCTTCTTGCCATTGCGGCCGAACGGAAGGAGATATTTGCTCAAAACTTGCTGTGCTGGTGCAGACAGTGGCACCCGACATGCCTGCGTTGTCGTTTTCACCCGGGCACTCTTTGGGCGGGCGCAGCACGCAGAAACACCTAGATTGCAGATAAGCGCCTTTTCCCATTGACCGCGACGAACAGAGAAGATGCACAAGCTTCTTACCTTTGAGGCCGAACGGAAGGAGATATTTGCTCAAAACTTGCTGTGCTGGTGCAGACAGTGGCACCCGACATGCCTGCGTTGTCGATTTAACCCGGGCACTCTTTGGGCGGGCGCAGCACGCAGAAACACCTAGATTGCAGATAAGCGCCTTTTCCCATTGACAGCGACGAACAGAGAAGATGCACAAGCTTCTTGCCATTGCGGCCGAACGGAAGGAGATATTTGCTCAAAACTTGCTGTGCTGGTGCAGACAGTGGCACCCGACATGCCTGCGTTGTCGTTTTCACCCGGGCACTCTTTGGGCGGGCGCAGCACGCAGAAACACCTAGATTGCAGATAAGCGCCTTTTCCCATTGACCGCGACGAACAGAGAAGATGCACAAGCTTCTTGCCATTGCGGCCGAACGGAAGGAGATATTTGCTCAAAACTTGCTGTGCTGGTGCAGACAGTGGCACCCGACATGCCTGCGTTGTCGTTTTCACCCGGGCACTCTTTGGGCGGGCGCAGCACGCAGAAACACCTAGATTGCAGATAAGCGCCTTTTCCCATTGACAGCGACGAACAGAGAAGATGCACAAGCTTCTTGCCATTGCGGCCGAACGGAAGGAGATATTTGCTAAAAACTTGCTCTGCTGGTGCAGACAGTGGCACCCGACATGCCTGCGTTGTCGTTTTCACCCGGGCACTCTTTGGGCGGGCGCAGCACGCAGAAACACCTAGATTGCAGATAAGCGCCTTTTCCCATTGACCGCGACGAACAGAGAGGATGCACAAGCTTCTTGCCATTGCGGCCTAATGGAAGGAGATATTTGCTCAAAACTTGCTGTGCTGGTGCAGACAGGGGCACCCGACATGCCTGCGTTGTCGTTTTCACCCGGGCACTCTTTGGGCGGGCGCAGCACGCAGAAACACCTAGATTGCAGATAAGCGCCTTTTCCCATTGACCGCGACGAACAGAATAGATGCACAAGCTTCTTACCATTGAGGCCGAACGGAAGGAGATATTTGCTCAAAACTTGCTGTGCTGGTGCAGACAGTGGCACCCGACATGCCTACGTTGTCGATTTAACCCGGGCACTCTTTGGGCGGGCACAGCACGCAGAAACACCTAAATTGCAGATAAGCGCCTTTTCCCATTGACCGCGACGAACATAGAAGATGCACAAGCTTCTTGCCATTGAGGCCGAACGGAAGGAGATATTTGCTCAAAACTTGCTGTGCTGGTGCAGACAGTGGCACCCGACATGCCTACGTTGTCGATTTAACCCGGGCACTCTTTGGGCGGGCACAGCACGCAGAAACACCTAAATTGCAGATAAGCGCCTTTTCCCATTGACCGCGACGAACATAGAAGATGCACAAGCTTCTTGCCATTGAGGCCGAACGGAAGGAGATATTTGCTCAAAACTTGCTGTGCTGGTGCAGACAGTGGCACCCGACATGCCTACGTTGTCGATTTAACCCGGGCACTCTTTGGGCGGGCGCAGCACGCAGAAACACCTAAATTGCTGAAAAGCGCCTTTTCCCATTGACCGCGACGAACAGAGAAGATGCACAAGCTTCTTGCCATTGCGGCCGAACGGAAGGAGATATTTGCTCAAAACTTGCTGTGCTGGTGCAGACAGTGGCACCCGACATGCCTGCGTTGTCGTTTTCACCCGGGCACTCTTTGGGCGGGCGCAGCATGCAGAAACACCTAGATTGCAGATAAGCGCCTTTTCCCATTGACCGCGACGAACAGAGAAGATGCACAAGCTTCTTACCATTGAGGCCGAACGGAAGGAGATATTTGCTCAAAACTTGCTGTGCTGGTGCAGACAGTGGCACCCGACATGCCTGCGTTGTCGATTTAACCCGGGCACTGTTTGGGCGGGCGCAGCACGCAGAAACACCTAGATTGCAGATAAGCGCCTTTTCCCATTGACCGCGACGAACATAGAAGATGCACAAGCTTCTTGCCATTGCGGCCGAACGGAAGGAGATATTTGCTCAAAACTTGCTGTGCTGGTGCAGACAGTGGCACCCGACATGCCTGCATTGTCGTTTTCACCCGGGCACTCTTTGGGTGGGTGCAGCACGCAGAAACACCTAGATTGCAGATAAGCGCCTTTTCCCATTGACCGCGACGAACAGAGAGGATGCACAAGCTTCTTGCCATTGCGGCCGAACGGAAGGAGATATTTGCTCAAAACTTGCTGTGCTGGTGCAGACAGTGGCACCCGACATGCCTACGTTGTCGATTTAACCCGGGCACTCTTTGGGCGGGCACAGCACGCAGAAACACCTAAATTGCAGATAAGCGACTTTTCCCATTGACCGCGACGAACATAGAAGATGCACAAGCTTCTTGCCATTGAGGCCGAACGGAAGGAGATATTTGCTCAAAACTTGCTGTGCTGGTGCAGACAGTGGCACCCGACATGCCTACGTTGTCGATTTAACCCGGGCACTCTTTGGGCGGGCGCAGCACGCAGAAACACCTAAATTGCTGAAAAGCGCCTTTTCCCATTGACCGCGACGAACAGAGAAGATGCACAAGCTTCTTGCCATTGCGGCCGAACGGAAGGAGATATTTGCTCAAAACTTGCTGTGCTGGTGCAGACAGTGGCACCCGACATGCCTGCGTTGTCGTTTTCACCCGGGCACTCTTTGGGCGGGCGCAGCATGCAGAAACACCTAGATTGCAGATAAGCGCCTTTTCCCATTGACCGCGACGAACAGAGAAGATGCACAAGCTTCTTACCATTGAGGCCGAATGGAAGGAGATATTTGCTCAAAACTTGCTGTGCTGGTGCAGACAGTGGCACCCGACATGCCTACGTTGTCGATTTAACCCGGGCACTCTTTGGGCGGGCGCAGCACGCAGAAACACCTAAATTGCTGAAAAGCGCCTTTTCCCATTGACCACGACGAACAGAGAAGATGCACAAGCTTCTTGCCATTGCGGCCGAACGGAAGGAGATATTTGCTCAAAACTTGCTGTGCTGGTGCAGACAGTGGCACCCGACATGCCTGCGTTGTCGTTTTTACCCGGGCACTGTTTGGGCGGGTGCAGCACGCAGAAACACCTAGATTGCAGATAAGCGCCTTTTCCCATTGACCGCGACGAACAGAGAAGATGCACAAGCTTCTTGCCATTGCGGCCGAACGGAAGGAGATATTTGCTCAAAACTTGCTGTGCTGGTGCAGACAGTGGCACCCGACATGCCTGCTTTGTCGTTTTCACCCGGGCACTCTTTGGGCGGGCGCAGCACGCAGAAACACCTAGATTGCAGATAAGCGCCTTTTCCCATTGACCGCGACGAACAGAGAAGATGCACAAGCTTCTTGCCATTGCGGCCGAACGGAAGGAGATATTTGCTCAAAACTTGCTGTGCTGGTGCAGACAGTGGCACCCGACATGCCTGCGTTGTCGTTTTCACCCGGGCACTCTTTGGGCGGGCGCAGCACGCAGAAACACCTAGATTGCAGATAAGCGCCTTTTCCCATTGACCGCGACGAACAGAGAGGATGCACAAGCTTCTTGCCATTGCGGACGAACGGAAGGAGATATTTGCTCAAAACTTGCTGTGCTGGTGCAGACAGTGGCACCCGACATGCCTGCGTTGTCGTTTTCACCCGGGCACTCTTTGGGCGGGCGCAGCACGCAGAAACACCTAGATTGCAGATAAGCGCCTTTTCCCATTGACCGCGACGAACAGAGAGGATGCACAAGCTTCTTGCCATTGCGGCCGAACGGAAGGAGATATTTGCTCAAAACTTGCTGTGCTGGTGCAGACAGTGGCACCCGACATGCCTGCGTTGTCGTTTTCACCCGGGCACTCTTTGGGCGGGTGCAGCACGCAGAAACACCTAGATTGCAGATAAGCGCCTTTTCCCATTGACCGCGACGAACAGAGAAGATGCACAAGCTTCTTGCCATTGCGGCCGAACGGAAGGAGATATTTGCTCAAAACTTGCTGTGCTGGTGCAGACAGTGGCACCGGACATGCCTGCGTTGTCGTTTTCACCCGGGCACTCTTTGGGCGGGCGCAGCACGCAGAAACACCTAGATTGCAGATAAGCGCCTTTTCCCATTGACCGCGACGAACAGAGAAGATGCACAAGCTTCTTGCCATTGCGGCCGAACGGAAGGAGATATTTGCTCAAAACTTGCTGTGCTGGTGCAGACAGTGGCACCCGACATGCCTGCGTTGTAGTTTTCACCCGAGCACTCTTTGGGCGGGCGCAGCACGCAGAAACACCTAGATTGCAGATAAGTGCCTTTTCCCATTGACCGCGACGAACAGAGAAGATGCACAAGCTTCTTGCCATTGCGGCCGAACGGAAGGAGATATTTGCTCAAAACTTGCTGTGCTGGTGCAGACAGTGGCACCCGACATGCCTGCGTTGTCGCTTTAACCCGGGCACTCTTTGGGCGGGCGCAGCACGCAGAAACACCTAGATTGCAGATAAGCGCCTTTTCCCATTGACCGCGACGAACATAGAAGATGCACAAGCTTCTTGCCATTGCGGCCGAAAGGAAGGAGATATTTGCTCAAAACTTGCTGTGCTGGTGCAGACAGTGGCACCCGACATGCCTGCGTTGTCGTTTTGACCCGGGCACTCTTTGGGCGGGCGCAGCACGCAGAAACACCTAGATTGCAGATAAGCGCCTTTTCCCATTGACCGCGACGAACAGAGAAGATGCACAAGCTTCTTGCCATTGCGGCCGAACGGAAGGAGATATTTGCTCAAAACTTGCTGTGCTGGTGCAGACAGTGGCACCCGACATGCCTGCGTTGTCGCTTTAACCCGGGCACTCTTTGGGCGGGCGCAGCACGCAGAAACACCTAGATTGCAGATAAGCGCCTTTTCCCATTGACCGCGACGAACATAGAAGATGCACAAGCTTCTTGCCATTGCGGCCGAAAGGAAGGAGATATTTGCTCAAAACTTGCTGTGCTGGTGCAGACAGTGGCACCCGACATGCCTGCGTTGTCGTTTTGACCCGGGCACTCTTTGGGCGGGCGCAGCACGCAGAAACACCTAGATTGCAGATAAGCGCCTTTTCCCATTGACCGCGACGAACAGAGAAGATGCACAAGCTTCTTGCCATTGCGGCCGAACGGAAGGAGATATTTGCTCAAAACTTGCTGTGCTGGTGCAGACAGTGGCACCCGACATGCCTGCGTTGTCGTTTTCACCTGGGCACTCTTTGGGCGGGCGAAGCACGCAGAAACACCTAGATTGCAGATAAGCGCCTTTTCCCATTGACCGCGACGAACAGAGAAGATGCACAAGCTTCTTGCCATTGCGGCCGAACGGAAGGAGATATTTGCTCAAAACTTGCTGTGCTGGTGCAGACAGTAGCACCCGACATGCCTGCGTTGTCGTTTTTGCCCGGGCACTCTTTGGGCGGGCGCAGCACGCAGAAACACCTAGATTGCAGATAAGCGCCTTTTCCCATTGACCGCGACGAACAGAGAAGATGCACAAGCTTCTTGCCATTGCGGCCGAACGGAAGGAGATATTTGCTCAAAACTTGCTGTGCTGGTGCAGACAGTGGCACCGGACATGCCTGCGTTGTCGTTTTCACCCGGGCACTCTTTGGGCGGGCGCAGCACGCAGAAACACCTAGATTGCAGATAAGCGCCTTTTCCCATTGACCGCGACGAACAGAGAGGATGCACAAGCTTCTTGCCATTGCGGCCGAATGGAAGGAGATATTTGCTCAAAACTTGCTGTGCTGGTGCAGACAGTGGCACCCGACATGCCTGCGTTGTCGTTTTCACCCAGGCACTCTTTGGGCGGGCGAAGCACGCAGAAACACCTAGATTGCAGATAAGCGCCTTTTCCCATTGACCGCGACGAACAGAGAAGATGCACAAGCTTCTTGCCATTGCGGCCGAACGGAAGGAGATATTTGCTCAAAACTTGCTGTGCTGGTGCAGACAGTGGCACCCGACATGCCTGCGTTGTCGTTTTCACCTGGGCACTCTTTGGGCGGGCGAAGCACGCAGAAACACCTAGATTGCAGATAAGCGCCTTTTCCCATTGACCGCGACGAACAGAGAAGATGCACAAGCTTCTTGCCATTGCGGCCGAACGGAAGGAGATATTTGCTCAAAACTTGCTTTGCTGGTGCAGACAGTGGCACCCGACATGCCTGCGTTGTCGTTTTCACCCGGGCACTCTTTGGGCGGGCGCAGCACGCAGAAACACCTAGATTGCAGATAAGCGCCTTTTCCCATTGACGGCGACGAACAGAGAAGATGCACAAGCTTCTTGCCATTGCGGCCGAACGGAAGGAGATATTTGCTCAAAACTTGCTGTGCTGGTGCAGACAGTGGCACCCGACATGCCTGCGTTGTCGTTTTCACCCGGGCACTCTTTGGGCGGGTGCAGCACGCAGAAACACCTAGATTGCAGATAAGCGCCCTTTCCCATTGACCGCGACGAACAGAGAAGATGCACAAGCTTCTTGCCATTGCGGCCGAACGGAAGGAGATATTTGCTCAAAACTTGCTGTGCTGGTGCAGACAGTGGCACCCGACATGCCTGCGTTGTCGTTTTCACCCGGGCACTCTTTGGGCGGGCGCAGCACGCAGAAACACCTAGATTGCAGATAAGCGCCTTTTCCCATTGACCGCGACGAACAGAGAGGATGCACAAGCTTCTTGCCATTGCGGCCGAACAGAAGGAGATATTTGCTCAAAACTTGCTGTGCTGGTGCAGACAGTGGCACCCGACATGCCTGCGTTGTCGTTTTCACCTGGGCACTCTTTGGGCGGGCGAAGCTCGCAGAAACACCTAGATTGCAGATAAGCGCCTTTTCCCATTGACCGCGACGAACAGAGAAGATGCACAAGCTTCTTGCCATTGCGGCCGAACGGAAGGAGATATTTGCTCAAAACTTGCTGTGCTGGTGCAGACAGTGGCACCCGACATGCCTGCGTTGTCGATTTAACCCGGGCACTCTTTGGGCGGGCGCAGCACGCAGAAACACCTAGATTGCAGATAAGCGCCTTTTCCCATTGACAGCGACGAACAGAGAAGATGCACAAGCTTCTTGCCATTGCGGCCGAACGGAAGGAGATATTTGCTCAAAACTTGCTGTGCTGGTGCAGACAGTGGCACCCGACATGCCTGCGTTGTCGTTTTCACCCGGGCACTCTTTGGGCGGGTGCAGCACGCAGAAACACCTAGATTGCAGATAAGCGCCTTTTCCCATTGACCGCGACGAACAGAGAAGATGCACAAGCTTCTTGCCATTGCGGCCGAACGGAAGGAGATATTTGCTCAAAACTTGCTGTGCTGGTGCAGACAGTGGCACCGGACATGCCTGCGTTGTCGTTTTCACCCGGGCACTCTTTGGGCGGGCGCAGCACGCAGAAACACCTAGATTGCAGATAAGCGCCTTTTCCCATTGACCGCGACGAACAGAGAAGATGCACAAGCTTCTTGCCATTGCGGCCGAACGGAAGGAGATATTTGCTCAAAACTTGCTGTGCTGGTGCAGACAGTGGCACCCGACATGCCTGCGTTGTAGTTTTCACCCGAGCACTCTTTGGGCGGGCGCAGCACGCAGAAACACCTAGATTGCAGATAAGTGCCTTTTCCCATTGACCGCGACGAACAGAGAAGATGCACAAGCTTCTTGCCATTGCGGCCGAACGGAAGGAGATATTTGCTCAAAACTTGCTGTGCTGGTGCAGACAGTGGCACCCGACATGCCTGCGTTGTCGCTTTAACCCGGGCACTCTTTGGGCGGGCGCAGCACGCAGAAACACCTAGATTGCAGATAAGCGCCTTTTCCCATTGACCGCGACGAACATAGAAGATGCACAAGCTTCTTGCCATTGCGGCCGAAAGGAAGGAGATATTTGCTCAAAACTTGCTGTGCTGGTGCAGACAGTGGCACCCGACATGCCTGCGTTGTCGTTTTGACCCGGGCACTCTTTGGGCGGGCGCAGCACGCAGAAACACCTAGATTGCAGATAAGCGCCTTTTCCCATTGACCGCGACGAACAGAGAAGATGCACAAGCTTCTTGCCATTGCGGCCGAACGGAAGGAGATATTTGCTCAAAACTTGCTGTGCTGGTGCAGACAGTGGCACCCGACATGCCTGCGTTGTCGCTTTAACCCGGGCACTCTTTGGGCGGGCGCAGCACGCAGAAACACCTAGATTGCAGATAAGCGCCTTTTCCCATTGACCGCGACGAACATAGAAGATGCACAAGCTTCTTGCCATTGCGGCCGAACGGAAGGAGATATTTGCTCAAAACTTGCTGTGCTGGTGCAGACAGTGGCACCCGACATGCCTGCGTTGTCGTTTTCACCCGGGCACTCTTTGGGCGGGTGCAGCACGCAGAAACACCTAGATTGCAGATAAGCGCCTTTTCCCATTGACCGCGACGAACAGAGAGGATGCACAAGCTTCTTACCATTGCGGCCGAACGGAAGGAGATATTTGCTCAAAACTTGCTGTGCTGGTGCAGACAGTGGCACCCGACATGCCTGCGTTGTCGTTTTCACCCGGGCACTCTTTGGGCGGGCGCAGCACGCAGAAACACCTAGATTGCAGATAAGCGCCTTTTCCCATTGACCGCGACGAACAGAGAAGATGCACAAGCTTCTTGCCATTGCGGCCGAACGGAAGGAGATATTTGCTCAAAACTTGCTGTGCTGGTGCAGACAGTGGCACCCGACATGCCTGATTTGTCGTTTTCACCCGGGCACTTTTTGGGCGGGCGCAGCACGCAGAAACACCTAGATTGCAGATAAGCGCCTTTTCCCATTGACCGCGACGAACAGAGAAGATGCACAAGCTTCTTGCCATTGCGGCCGAACGGAAGGAGATATTTGCTCAAAACTTGCTGTGCTGGTGCAGACAGTGGCACCCGACATGCCTGCGTTGTCGTTTTCACCCGGGCACTCTTTGGGCGGGTGCAGCACGCAGAAACACCTAGATTGCAGATAAGCGCCCTTTCCCATTGACCGCGACGAACAGAGAAGATGCACAAGCTTCTTGCCATTGCGGCCGAACGGAAGGAGATATTTGCTCAAAACTTGCTGTGCTGGTGCAGACAGTGGCACCCGACATGCCTGCGTTGTCGTTTTCACCCGGGCACTCTTTGGGCGGGCGCAGCACGCAGAAACACCTAGATTGCAGATAAGCGCCTTTTCCCATTGACCGCGACGAACAGAGAAGATGCACAAGCTTCTTGCCATTGCGGCCGAACGGAAGGAGATATTTGCTCAAAACTTGCTGTGCTGGTGCAGACAGTGGCACCCGACATGCCTGCGTTGTCGTTTTCACCCGGGCACTCTTTGGGCGGGCGCAGCACGCAGAAACACCTAGATTGCAGATAAGCGCCTTTTCCCATTGACCGCGACGAACAGAGAGGATGCACAAGCTTCTTGCCATTGCGGCAGAACGGAAGGAGATATTTGCTCAAAACTTGCTGTGCTGGTGCAGACAGTGGAACCCGACATGCCTGCGTTGTCGTTTTCACCCGGGCACTCTTTGGGCGGGCGCAGCACGCAGAAACACCTAGATTGCAGATAAGCGCCTTTTCCCATTGACAGCGACGAACAGAGAAGATGCACAAGCTTCTTGCCATTGCGGCCGAACGGAAGGAGATATTTGCTAAAAACTTGCTGTGCTGGTGCAGACAGTGGCACCCGACATGCCTGCGTTGTCGTTTTCACCCGGGCACTCTTTGGGCGGGCGCAGCACGCAGAAACACCTAGATTGCAGATAAGCGCCTTTTCCCATTGACCGCGACGAACAGAGAGGATGCACAAGCTTCTTGCCATTGCGGCCTAATGGAAGGAGATATTTGCTCAAAACTTGCTGTGCTGGTGCAGACAGGGGCACCCGACATGCCTGCGTTGTCGTTTTCACCCGGGCACTCTTTGGGCGGGCGCAGCACGCAGAAACACCTAGATTGCAGATAAGCGCCTTTTCCCATTGACCGCGACGAACAGAGAAGATGCACAAGCTTCTTACCATTGAGGCCGAACGGAAGGAGATATTTGCTCAAAACTTGCTGTGCTGGTGCAGACAGTGGCACCCGA
Organism: Hyla sarda; assembly: GCF_029499605.1. NCBI lineage: Eukaryota > Metazoa > Chordata > Amphibia > Anura > Hylidae > Hyla > Hyla sarda. Next base: position 60,732 of record NW_026609966.1, on the reverse strand, counting down.
CATGGCTACGTTGTCGATTTAACCCGGGCACTCTTTGGGCGGGCACAGCACGCAGAAACACCTAAATTGCAGATAAGCGCCTTTTCCCATTGACCGCGACGAACATAGAAGATGCACAAGCTTCTTGCCATTGAGGCCGAACGGAAGGAGATATTTGCTCAAAACTTGCTGTGCTGGTGCAGACAGTGGCACCCGACATGCCTACGTTGTCGATTTAACCCGGGCACTCTTTGGGCGGGCGCAGCACGCAGAAACACCTAAATTGCTGAAAAGCGCCTTTTCCCATTGACCGCGACGAACAGAGAAGATGCACAAGCTTCTTGCCATTGCGGCCGAACGGAAGGAGATATTTGCTCAAAACTTGCTGTGCTGGTGCAGACAGTGGCACCCGACATGCCTGCGTTGTCGTTTTCACCCGGGCACTCTTTGGGCGGGCGCAGCATGCAGAAACACCTAGATTGCAGATAAGCGCCTTTTCCCATTGACCGCGACGAACAGAGAAGATGCACAAGCTTCTTACCATTGAGGCCGAACGGAAGGAGATATTTGCTCAAAACTTGCTGTGCTGGTGCAGACAGTGGCACCCGACATGCCTGCGTTGTCGATTTAACCCGGGCACTGTTTGGGCGGGCGCAGCACGCAGAAACACCTAGATTGCAGATAAGCGCCTTTTCCCATTGACCGCGACGAACATAGAAGATGCACAAGCTTCTTGCCATTGCGGCCGAACGGAAGGAGATATTTGCTCAAAACTTGCTGTGCTGGTGCAGACAGTGGCACCCGACATGCCTGCATTGTCGTTTTCACCCGGGCACTCTTTGGGTGGGTGCAGCACGCAGAAACACCTAGATTGCAGATAAGCGCCTTTTCCCATTGACCGCGACGAACAGAGAGGATGCACAAGCTTCTTGCCATTGCGGCCGAACGGAAGGAGATATTTGCTCAAAACTTGCTGTGCTGGTGCAGACAGTGGCACCCGACATGCCTACGTTGTCGATTTAACCCGGGCACTCTTTGGGCGGGCACAGCACGCAGAAACACCTAAATTGCAGATAAGCGACTTTTCCCATTGACCGCGACGAACATAGAAGATGCACAAGCTTCTTGCCATTGAGGCCGAACGGAAGGAGATATTTGCTCAAAACTTGCTGTGCTGGTGCAGACAGTGGCACCCGACATGCCTACGTTGTCGATTTAACCCGGGCACTCTTTGGGCGGGCGCAGCACGCAGAAACACCTAAATTGCTGAAAAGCGCCTTTTCCCATTGACCGCGACGAACAGAGAAGATGCACAAGCTTCTTGCCATTGCGGCCGAACGGAAGGAGATATTTGCTCAAAACTTGCTGTGCTGGTGCAGACAGTGGCACCCGACATGCCTGCGTTGTCGTTTTCACCCGGGCACTCTTTGGGCGGGCGCAGCATGCAGAAACACCTAGATTGCAGATAAGCGCCTTTTCCCATTGACCGCGACGAACAGAGAAGATGCACAAGCTTCTTGCCATTGCGGCCGAACGGAAGGAGATATTTGCTCAAAACTTGCTGTGCTGGTGCAGACAGTGGCACCCGACATGCCTGCGTTGTCGTTTTCACCCGGGCACTCTTTGGGCGGGTGCAGCACGCAGAAACACCTAGATTGCAGATAAGCGCCTTTTCCCATTGACCGCGACGAACAGAGAGGATGCACAAGCTTCTTGCCATTGCGGCCAAACGGAAGGAGATATTTGCTCAAAACTTGCTGTGCTGGTGCAGACAGTGGCACCCGACATGCCTGCGTTGTCGTTTTTACCCGGGCACTGTTTGGGCGGGTGCAGCACGCAGAAACACCTAGATTGCAGATAAGCGCCTTTTCCCATTGACCGCGACGAACAGAGAAGATGCACAAGCTTCTTGCCATTGCGGCCGAACGGAAGGAGATATTTGCTCAAAACTTGCTGTGCTGGTGCAGACAGTGGCACCCGACATGCCTGCGTTGTCGTTTTCACCCGGGCACTCTTTGGGCGGGCGCAGCACGCAGAAACACCTAGATTGCAGATAAGCGCCTTTTCCCATTGACCGCGACGAACAGAGAGGATGCACAAGCTTCTTGCCATTGCGGCCTAATGGAAGGAGATATTTGCTCAAAACTTGCTGTGCTGGTGCAGACAGGGGCACCCGACATGCCTGCGTTGTAGTTTTCACCCGAGCACTCTTTGGGCGGGCGCAGCACGCAGAAACACCTAGATTGCAGATAAGTGCCTTTTCCCATTGACCGCGACGAACAGAGAAGATGCACAAGCTTCTTGCCATTGCGGCCGAACGGAAGGAGATATTTGCTCAAAACTTGCTGTGCTGGTGCAGACAGTGGCACCCGACATGCCTGCGTTGTCGCTTTAACCCGGGCACTCTTTGGGCGGGCGCAGCACGCAGAAACACCTAGATTGCAGATAAGCGCCTTTTCCCATTGACCGCGACGAACATAGAAGATGCACAAGCTTCTTGCCATTGCGGCCGAAAGGAAGGAGATATTTGCTCAAAACTTGCTGTGCTGGTGCAGACAGTGGCACCCGACATGCCTGCGTTGTCGTTTTGACCCGGGCACTCTTTGGGCGGGCGCAGCACGCAGAAACACCTAGATTGCAGATAAGCGCCTTTTCCCATTGACCGCGACGAACAGAGAAGATGCACAAGCTTCTTGCCATTGCGGCCGAACGGAAGGAGATATTTGCTCAAAACTTGCTGTGCTGGTGCAGACAGTGGCACCCGACATGCCTGCGTTGTCGCTTTAACCCGGGCACTCTTTGGGCGGGCGCAGCACGCAGAAACACCTAGATTGCAGATAAGCGCCTTTTCCCATTGACCGCGACGAACATAGAAGATGCACAAGCTTCTTGCCATTGCGGCCGAAAGGAAGGAGATATTTGCTCAAAACTTGCTGTGCTGGTGCAGACAGTGGCACCCGACATGCCTGCGTTGTCGTTTTGACCCGGGCACTCTTTGGGCGGGCGCAGCACGCAGAAACACCTAGATTGCAGATAAGCGCCTTTTCCCATTGACCGCGACGAACAGAGAAGATGCACAAGCTTCTTGCCATTGCGGCCGAACGGAAGGAGATATTTGCTCAAAACTTGCTGTGCTGGTGCAGACAGTGGCACCCGACATGCCTGCGTTGTCGTTTTCACCTGGGCACTCTTTGGGCGGGCGAAGCACGCAGAAACACCTAGATTGCAGATAAGCGCCTTTTCCCATTGACCGCGACGAACAGAGAAGATGCACAAGCTTCTTGCCATTGCGGCCGAACGGAAGGAGATATTTGCTCAAAACTTGCTGTGCTGGTGCAGACAGTAGCACCCGACATGCCTGCGTTGTCGTTTTCACCCGGGCACTCTTTGGGCGGGCGCAGCACGCAGAAACACCTAGATTGCAGATAAGCGCCTTTTCCCATTGACCGCGACGAACAGAGAAGATGCACAAGCTTCTTGCCATTGCGGCCGAACGGAAGGAGATATTTGCTCAAAACTTGCTGTGCTGGTGCAGACAGTGGCACCGGACATGCCTGCGTTGTCGTTTTCACCCGGGCACTCTTTGGGCGGGCGCAGCACGCAGAAACACCTAGATTGCAGATAAGCGCCTTTTCCCATTGACCGCGACGAACAGAGAGGATGCACAAGCTTCTTGCCATTGCGGCCGAATGGAAGGAGATATTTGCTCAAAACTTGCTTTGCTGGTGCAGACAGTGGCACCCGACATGCCTGCGTTGTCGTTTTCACCCGGGCACTCTTTGGGCGGGCGCAGCACGCAGAAACACCTAGATTGCAGATAAGCGCCTTTTCCCATTGACGGCGACGAACAGAGAAGATGCACAAGCTTCTTGCCATTGCGGCCGAACGGAAGGAGATATTTGCTCAAAACTTGCTGTGCTGGTGCAGACAGTGGCACCCGACATGCCTGCGTTGTCGTTTTCACCCGGGCACTCTTTGGGCGGGTGCAGCACGCAGAAACACCTAGATTGCAGATAAGCGCCTTTTCCCATTGACCGCGACGAACAGAGAAGATGCACAAGCTTCTTGCCATTGCGGCCGAACGGAAGGAGATATTTGCTCAAAACTTGCTGTGCTGGTGCAGACAGTGGCACCCGACATGCCTGCGTTGTCGTTTTCACCCGGGCACTCTTTGGGCGGGCGCAGCACGCAGAAACACCTAGATTGCAGATAAGCGCCTTTTCCCATTGACCGCGACGAACAGAGAGGATGCACAAGCTTCTTGCCATTGCGGCCGAACAGAAGGAGATATTTGCTCAAAACTTGCTGTGCTGGTGCAGACAGTGGCACCCGACATGCCTGCGTTGTCGTTTTCACCTGGGCACTCTTTGGGCGGGCGAAGCTCGCAGAAACACCTAGATTGCAGATAAGCGCCTTTTCCCATTGACCGCGACGAACAGAGAAGATGCACAAGCTTCTTGCCATTGCGGCCGAACGGAAGGAGATATTTGCTCAAAACTTGCTGTGCTGGTGCAGACAGTGGCACCCGACATGCCTGCGTTGTCGATTTAACCCGGGCACTCTTTGGGCGGGCGCAGCACGCAGAAACACCTAGATTGCAGATAAGCGCCTTTTCCCATTGACAGCGACGAACAGAGAAGATGCACAAGCTTCTTGCCATTGCGGCCGAACGGAAGGAGATATTTGCTCAAAACTTGCTGTGCTGGTGCAGACAGTGGCACCCGACATGCCTGCGTTGTCGTTTTCACCCGGGCACTCTTTGGGCGGGCGCAGCACGCAGAAACACCTAGATTGCAGATAAGCGCCTTTTCCCATTGACCGCGACGAACAGAGAAGATGCACAAGCTTCTTGCCATTGCGGCCGAACGGAAGGAGATATTTGCTCAAAACTTGCTGTGCTGGTGCAGACAGTGGCACCCGACATGCCTGCGTTGTCGTTTTCACCCGGGCACTCTTTGGGCGGGCGCAGCACGCAGAAACACCTAGATTGCAGATAAGCGCCTTTTCCCATTGACAGCGACGAACAGAGAAGATGCACAAGCTTCTTGCCATTGCGGCCGAACGGAAGGAGATATTTGCTAAAAACTTGCTGTGCTGGTGCAGACAGTGGCACCCGACATGCCTGCGTTGTCGTTTTCACCCGGGCACTCTTTGGGCGGGCACAGCACGCAGAAACACCTAAATTGCAGATAAGCGCCTTTTCCCATTGACCGCGACGAACAAAGAAGATGCACAAGCTTCTTGCCATTGAGGCCGAACGGAAGGAGATATTTGCTCAAAACTTGCTGTGCTGGTGCAGACAGTGGCACCCGACATGCCTACGTTGTCGATTTAACCCGGGCACTCTTTGGGCGGGCGCAGCACGCAGAAACACCTAAATTGCTGAAAAGCGCCTTTTCCCATTGACCGCGACGAACAGAGAAGATGCACAAGCTTCTTGCCATTGCGGCCGAACGGAAGGAGATATTTGCTCAAAACTTGCTGTGCTGGTGCAGACAGTGGCACCCGACATGCCTGCGTTGTCGTTTTCACCCGGGCACTCTTTGGGCGGGCGCAGCATGCAGAAACACCTAGATTGCAGATAAGCGCCTTTTCCCATTGACCGCGACGAACAGAGAAGATGCACAAGCTTCTTACCATTGAGGCCGAACGGAAGGAGATATTTGCTCAAAACTTGCTGTGCTGGTGCAGACAGTGGCACCCGACATGCCTGCGTTGTCGATTTAACCCGGGCACTGTTTGGGCGGGCGCAGCACGCAGAAACACCTAGATTGCAGATAAGCGCCTTTTCCCATTGACCGCGACGAACAGAGAAGATGCACAAGCTTCTTGCCATTGCGGCCGAACGGAAGGAGATATTTGCTCAAAACTTGCTGTGCTGGTGCAGACAGTGGCACCCGACATGCCTAAGTTGTCGTTTTCACCCGGGCACTCTTTGGGCGGGTGCAGCACGCAGAAACACCTAGATTGCAGATAAGCGCCTTTTCCCATTGACCGCGACGAACAGAGAGGATGCACAAGCTTCTTGCCATTGCGGCCGAACGGAAGGAGATATTAGCTCAAAACTAGCTGTGCTGGTGCAGACAGTGGCACCCGACATGCCTGCGTTGTCGTTTTCACCCGGGCACTCTTTGGGCGGGCGCAGCACGCAGAAACACCTAGATTGCAGATAAGCGCCTTTTCCCATTGACCGCGACGAACAGAGAAGATGCACAAGCTTCTTGCCATTGCGGCCGAACGGAAGGAGATATTTGCTCAAAACTTGCTGTGCTGGTGCAGACAGTGGCACCCGACATGCCTGATTTGTCGTTTTCACCCGGGCACTTTTTGGGCGGGCGCAGCACGCAGAAACACCTAGATTGCAGATAAGCGCCTTTTCCTATTGACCGCGACGAACAGAGAAGATGCACAAGCTTCTTGCCATTGCGGCCGAACGGAAGGAGATATTTGCTCAAAACTTGCTGTGCTGGTGCAGACAGTGGCACCCGACATGCCTGCGTTGTCGTTTTCACCCGGGCACTCTTTGGGCGGGCGCAGCACGCAGAAACACCTAGATTGCAGATAAGCGCCTTTTCCCATTGACCGCGACGAACAGAGAAGATGCACAAGCTTCTTGCCATTGCGGCCGAACGGAAGGAGATATTTGCTCAAAACTTGCTGTGCTGGTGCAGACAGTGGCACCCGACATGCCTGATTTGTCGTTTTCACCCGGGCACTTTTTGGGCGGGCGCAGCACGCAGAAACACCTAGATTGCAGATAAGCGCCTTTTCCCATTGACCGCGACGAACAGAGAAGATGCACAAGCTTCTTGCCATTGCGGCCGAACGGAAGGAGATATTTGCTCAAAACTTGCTGTGCTGGTGCAGACAGTGGCACCCGACATGCCTGCGTTGTCGTTTTCACCCGGGCACTCTTTGGGCGGGTGCAGCACGCAGAAACACCTAGATTGCAGATAAGCGCCCTTTCCCATTGACCGCGACGAACAGAGAAGATGCACAAGCTTCTTGCCATTGCGGCCGAACGGAAGGAGATATTTGCTCAAAACTTGCTGTGCTGGTGCAGACAGTGGCACCCGACATGCCTGCGTTGTCGTTTTCACCCGGGCACTCTTTGGGCGGGCGCAGCACGCAGAAACACCTAGATTGCAGATAAGCGCCTTTTCCCATTGACCGCGACGAACAGAGAAGATGCACAAGCTTCTTGCCATTGCGGCCGAACGGAAGGAGATATTTGCTCAAAACTTGCTGTGCTGGTGCAGACAGTGGCACCCGACATGCCTGCGTTGTCGTTTTCACCCGGGCACTCTTTTGGCGGGCGCAGCACGCAGAAACACCTAGATTGCAGATAAGCGCCTTTTCCCATTGACCGCGACGAACAGAGATGCACAAGCTTCTTGCCATTGCGGCAGAACGGAAGGAGATATTTGCTCAAAACTTGCTGTAATGGTGCAGACAGTGGCACCCGACATGCCTGCGTTGTCGTTTTCACCCGGGCACTCTTTGGGCGGGCGCAGCACGCAGAAACACCTAGATTGCAGATAAGCGCCTTTTCCCATTGACCGCGACGAACAGAGAAGATGCACAAGCTTCTTACCTTTGAGGCCGAACGGAAGGAGATATTTGCTCAAAACTTGCTGTGCTGGTGCAGACAGTGGCACCCGACATGCCTGCGTTGTCTTTTTCACCCGGGCACTCTTTGGGCGGGCGCAGCACGCAGAAACACCTAGATTGCAGATAAGCGCCTTTTCCCATTGACCGCAACGAACATAGAAGATGCACAAGCTTCTTGCCATTGCGGCCGAACGGAAGGAGATATTTGCTCAAAACTTGCTGTGCTGGTGCAGACAGTGGCACCCGACATGCCTGCGTTGTCGTTTTCACCCGGGCACTCTTTGGGCGGGCGCAGCACGCAGAAACACCTAGATTGCAGATAAGCGCCTTTTCCCATTGACAGCGACGAACAGAGAAGATGCACAAGCTTCTTACCTTTGAGGCCGAACGGAAGGAGATATTTGCTCAAAACTTGCTGTGCTGGTGCAGACAGTGGCACCCGACATGCCTGCGTTGTCGATTTAACCCGGGCACTCTTTGGGCGGGCGCAGCACGCAGAAACACCTAGATTGCAGATAAGCGCCTTTTCCCATTGACCGCAACGAACATAGAAGATGCACAAGCTTCTTGCCATTGCGGCCGAACGGAAGGAGATATTTGTTCAAAACTTGCTGTGCTGGTGCAGACAGTGGCACCCGACATGCCTGCGTTGTCGTTTTCACCCGGGCACTCTTTGGGCGGGCGCAGCACGCAGAAACACCTAGATTGCAGATAAGCGCCTTTTCCCATTGACAGCGACGAACAGAGAAGATGCACAAGCTTCTTGCCATTGCGGCCGAACGGAAGGAGATATTTGCTAAAAACTTGCTGTGCTGGTGCAGACAGTGGCACCCGACATGCCTGCGTTGTCGTTTTCACCCGGGCACTGTTTGGGCGGGTGCAGCATGCAGAAACACCTAGATTGCAGATATGCGCCTTTTCCCATTGACCGCGACGAACAGAGAAGATGCACAAGCTTCTTGCCATTGCGGCCGAACGAAAGGAGATATTTGCTCAAAACTTGCTGTGCTGGTGCAGACAGTGGCACCCGACATGCCTGCGTTGTCGTTTTCACACGGGCACTCTTTGGGCGGGTGCAGCACGCAGAAACACCTAGATTGCAGATAAGCGCCTTTTCCCATTGACCGCGACGAACAGAGAAGATGCACAAGCTTCTTGCCATTGCGGCCGAACGGAAGGAGATATTTGCTCAAAACTTGCTGTGCTGGTGCAGACAGTGGCACCCGACATGCCTGCGTTGTCGTTTTCACCCGGGCACTCTTTGGGCGGGTGCAGCACGCAGAAACACCTAGATTGCAGATAAGCGCCTTTTCCCATTGACCGCGACGAACAGAGAGGATGCACAAGCTTCTTGCCATTGCGGCCGAACGGAAGGAGATATTTGCTCAAAACTTGCTGTGCTGGTGCAGACAGTGGCACCCGACATGCCTGCGTTGTCGTTTTCACCCGGGCACTTTTTGGGCGGGCACAGCACGCAGAAACACCTAGATTGCAGATAAGCGCCTTTTCCCATTGACCGCGACGAACAGAGAGGATGCACAAGCTTCTTGCCATTGCGGCCGAATGGAAGGAGATATTTGCTCATAACTTGCTGTGCTGGTGCAGACAGTGGCACCCGACATGCCTGCGTTGTCGTTTTCACCCGGGCACTCTTTGGGCAGGCGCAGCACGCAGAAACACCTAGATTGCAGATAAGCGCCTTTTCCCATTGACCGCGACGAACAGAGAGGATGCACAAGCTTCTTACCATTGCGGCCGAACGGAAGGAGATATTTGCTCAAAACTTGCTGTGCTGGTGCAGACAGTGGCACCCGACATGCCTGCGTTGTCGTTTTCACCCGGGCACTCTTTGGGCGGGCGCAGCACGCAGAAACACCTAGATTGCAGATAAGCGCCTTTTCCCATTGACCGCGACGAACAGAGAGGATGCACAAGCTTCTTGCCATTGCGGCCGAACGGAAGGAGATATTTGCTCAAAACTTGCTGTGCTGGTGCAGACAGTGGCACCCGACATGCCTGCGTTGTCGTTTTCACCCGGGCACTCTTTGGGCGGGCGCAGCACGCAGAAACACCTAGATTGCAGATAAGCGCCTTTTCCCATTGACCGCGACGAACAGAGAGGATGCACAAGCTTCTTGCCATTGCGGCCGAACGGAAGGAGATATTTGCTCAAAACTTGCTGTGCTGGTGCAGACAGTGGCACCCGACATGCCTGCGTTGTCGTTTTCACCCGGGCACTCTTTGGGCGGGTGCAGCACGCAGAAACACCTAGATTGCAGATAAGCGCCTTTTCCCATTGACCGCGACGAACAGAGAGGATGCACAAGCTTCTTGCCATTGCGGCCGAACGGAAGGAGATATTTGCTCAAAACTTGCTGTGCTGGTGCAGACAGTGGCACCCGACATGCCTGCGTTGTCGTTTTCACCCGGGCACTTTTTGGGCGGGCACAGCACGCAGAAACACCTAGATTGCAGATAAGCGCCTTTTCCCATTGACCGCGACGAACAGAGAGGATGCACAAGCTTCTTGCCATTGCGGCCGAATGGAAGGAGATATTTGCTCATAACTTGCTGTGCTGGTGCAGACAGTGGCACCCGACATGCCTGCGTTGTCGTTTTCACCCGGGCACTCTTTGGGCAGGCGCAGCACGCAGAAACACCTAGATTGCAGATAAGCGCCTTTTCCCATTGACCGCGACGAACAGAGAGGATGCACAAGCTTCTTACCATTGCGGCCGAACGGAAGGAGATATTTGCTCAAAACTTGCTGTGCTGGTGCAGACAGTGGCACCCGACATGCCTGCGTTGTCGTTTTCACCCGGGCACTCTTTGGGCGGGCGCAGCACGCAGAAACACCTAGATTGCAGATAAGCGCCTTTTCCCATTGACCGCGACGAACAGAGAGGATGCACAAGCTTCTTGCCATTGCGGCCGAACGGAAGGAGATATTTGCTCAAAACTTGCTGTGCTGGTGCAGACAGTGGCACCCGACATGCCTGCGTTGTCGTTTTCACCCGGGCACTCTTTGGGCGGGCGCAGCACGCAGAAACACCTAGATTGCAGATAAGCGCCTTTTCCCATTGACCGCGACGAACAGAGAAGATGCACAAGCTTCTTGCCATTGCGGCCGAACGGAAGGAGATATTTGCTCAAAACTTGCTGTGCTGGTGCAGACAGTGGCACCCGACATGCCTAAGTTGTCGTTTTCACCCGGGCACTCTTTGGGCGGGTGCAGCACGCAGAAACACCTAGATTGCAGATAAGCGCCTTTTCCCATTGACCGCGACGAACAGAGAGGATGCACAAGCTTCTTGCCATTGCGGCCGAACGGAAGGAGATATTAGCTCAAAACTAGCTGTGCTGGTGCAGACAGTGGCACCCGACATGCCTGCGTTGTCGTTTTCACCCGGGCACTCTTTGGGCGGGCGCAGCACGCAGAAACACCTAGATTGCAGATAAGCGCCTTTTCCCATTGACCGCGACGAACAGAGAAGATGCACAAGCTTCTTGCCATTGCGGCCGAACGGAAGGAGATATTTGCTCAAAACTTGCTGTGCTGGTGCAGACAGTGGCACCCGACATGCCTGATTTGTCGTTTTCACCCGGGCACTTTTTGGGCGGGCGCAGCACGCAGAAACACCTAGATTGCAGATAAGCGCCTTTTCCTATTGACCGCGACGAACAGAGAAGATGCACAAGCTTCTTGCCATTGCGGCCGAACGGAAGGAGATATTTGCTCAAAACTTGCTGTGCTGGTGCAGACAGTGGCACCCGACATGCCTGCGTTGTCGTTTTCACCCGGGCACTCTTTGGGCGGGTGCAGCACGCAGAAACACCTAGATTGCAGATAAGCGCCCTTTCCCATTGACCGCGACGAACAGAGAAGATGCACAAGCTTCTTGCCATTGCGGCCGAACGGAAGGAGATATTTGCTCAAAACTTGCTGTGCTGGTGCAGACAGTGGCACCCGACATGCCTGCGTTGTCGTTTTCACCCGGGCACTCTTTGGGCGGGCGCAGCACGCAGAAACACCTAGATTGCAGATAAGCGCCTTTTCCCATTGACCGCGACGAACAGAGAAGATGCACAAGCTTCTTGCCATTGCGGCCGAACGGAAGGAGATATTTGCTCAAAACTTGCTGTGCTGGTGCAGACAGTGGCACCCGACATGCCTGATTTGTCGTTTTCACCCGGGCACTTTTTGGGCGGGCGCAGCACGCAGAAACACCTAGATTGCAGATAAGCGCCTTTTCCCATTGACCGCGACGAACAGAGAAGATGCACAAGCTTCTTGCCATTGCGGCCGAACGGAAGGAGATATTTGCTCAAAACTTGCTGTGCTGGTGCAGACAGTGGCACCCGACATGCCTGCGTTGTCGTTTTCACCCGGGCACTCTTTGGGCGGGTGCAGCACGCAGAAACACCTAGATTGCAGATAAGCGCCCTTTCCCATTGACCGCGACGAACAGAGAAGATGCACAAGCTTCTTGCCATTGCGGCCGAACGGAAGGAGATATTTGCTCAAAACTTGCTGTGCTGGTGCAGACAGTGGCACCCGACATGCCTGCGTTGTCGTTTTCACCCGGGCACTCTTTGGGCGGGCGCAGCATGCAGAAACACCTAGATTGCAGATAAGCGCCTTTTCCCATTGACCGCGACGAACAGAGAAGATGCACAAGCTTCTTGCCATTGCGGCCGAACGGAAGGAGATATTTGCTCAAAACTTGCTGTGCTGGTGCAGACAGTGGCACCCGACATGCCTGCGTTGTCGTTTTCACCCGGTCACTCTTTGGGCAGGCGCAGCACGCAGAAACACCTAGATTGCAGATAAGCGCCTTTTCCCATTGACCGCGACGAACAGAGAGGATGCACAAGCTTCTTACCATTGCGGCCGAACGGAAGGAGATATTTGCTCAAAACTTGCTGTGCTGGTGCAGACAGTGGCACCCGACATGCCTGCGTTGTCGTTTTCACCCGGGCACTCTTTGGGCGGGCGCAGCACGCAGAAACACCTAGATTGCAGATAAGCGCCTTTTCCCATTGACCGCGACGAACAGAGAGGATGCACAAGCTTCTTGCCATTGCGGCCGAACGGAAGGAGATATTTGCTCAAAACTTGCTGTGCTGGTGCAGACAGTGGCACCCGACATGCCTGCGTTGTCGTTTTCACCCGGGCACTCTTTGGGCGGGCGCAGCACGCAGAAACACCTAGATTGCAGATAAGCGCCTTTTCCCATTGACCGCGACGAACAGAGAAGATGCACAAGCTTCTTGCCATTGCGGCCGAACGGAAGGAGATATTTGCTCAAAACTTGCTGTGCTGGTGCAGACAGTGGCACCCGACATGCCTAAGTTGTCGTTTTCACCCGGGCACTCTTTGGGCGGGTGCAGCACGCAGAAACACCTAGATTGCAGATAAGCGCCTTTTCCCATTGACCGCGACGAACAGAGAGGATGCACAAGCTTCTTGCCATTGCGGCCGAACGGAAGGAGATATTTGCTCAAAACTAGCTGTGCTGGTGCAGACAGTGGCACCCGACATGCCTGCGTTGTCGTTTTCACCCGGGCACTCTTTGGGCGGGCGCAGCACGCAGAAACACCTAGATTGCAGATAAGCGCCTTTTCCCATTGACCGCGATGAACAGAGAAGATGCACAAGCTTCTTGCCATTGCGGCCGAACGGAAGGAGATATTTGCTCAAAACTTGCTGTGCTGGTGCAGACAGTGGCACCCGACATGCCTGATTTGTCGTTTTCACCCGGGCACTTTTTGGGCGGGCGCAGCACGCAGAAACACCTAGATTGCAGATAAGCGCCTTTTCCCATTGACCGCGACGAACAGAGAAGATGCACAAGCTTCTTGCCATTGCGGCCGAACGGAAGGAGATATTTGCTCAAAACTTGCTGTGCTGGTGCAGACAGTGGCACCCGACATGCCTGCGTTGTCGTTTTCACCCGGGCACTCTTTGGGCGGGTGCAGCACGCAGAAACACCTATATTGCAGATAAGCGCCCTTTCCCATTGACCGCGACGAACAGAGAAGATGCACAAGCTTCTTGCCATTGCGGCCGAACGGAAGGAGATATTTGCTCAAAACTTGCTGTGCTGGTGCAGACAGTGGCACCCGACATGCCTGCGTTGTCGTTTTCACCCGGGCACTCTTTGGGCGGGCGCAGCACGCAGAAACACCTAGATTGCAGATAAGCGCCTTTTCCCATTGACCGCGACGAACAGAGAAGATGCACAAGCTTCTTGCCATTGCGGCCGAACGGAAGGAGATATTTGCTCAAAACTTGCTGTGCTGGTGCAGACAGTGGCACCGGACATGCCTGCGTTGTCGTTTTCACCCGGGCACTCTTTGGGCGGGCGCAGCACGCAGAAACACCTAGATTGCAGATAAGCGCCTTTTCCCATTGACCGCGACGAACAGAGAGGATGCACAAGCTTCTTGCCATTGCGGCCGAATGGAAGGAGATATTTGCTCAAAACTTGCTGTGCTGGTGCAGACAGTGGCACCCGACATGCCTGCGTTGTCGTTTTCACCTTGGCACTCTTTGGGCGGGCGAAGCACGCAGAAACACCTAGATTGCAGATAAGCGCCTTTTCCCATTGACCGCGACGAACAGAGAAGATGCACAAGCTTCTTGCCATTGCGGCCGAACGGAAGGAGATATTTGCTCAAAACTTGCTGTGCTGGTGCAGACAGTGGCACCCGACATGCCTGCGTTGTCGTTTTCACCTGGGCACTCTTTGGGCGGGCGAAGCACGCAGAAACACCTAGATTGCAGATAAGCGCCTTTTCCCATTGACCGCGACGAACAGAGAAGATGCACAAGCTTCTTGCCATTGCGGCCGAACGGAAGGAGATATTTGCTCAAAACTTGCTTTGCTGGTGCAGACAGTGGCACCCGACATGCCTGCGTTGTCGTTTTCACCCGGGAACTCTTTGGGCGGGCGCAGCACGCAGAAACACCTAGATTGCAGATAAGCGCCTTTTCCCATTGACGGCGACGAACAGAGAAGATGCACAAGCTTCTTGCCATTGCGGCCGAACGGAAGGAGATATTTGCTCAAAACTTGCTGTGCTGGTGCAGACAGTGGCACCCGACATGCCTGCGTTGTCGTTTTCACCCGGGCACTCTTTGGGCGGGCGAAGCACGCAGAAACACCTAGATTGCAGATAAGCGCCTTTTCCCATTGACCGCGACGAACAGAGAAGATGCACAAGCTTCTTGCCATTGCGGCCGAACGGAAGGAGATATTTGCTCAAAACTTGCTGTGCTGGTGCAGACAGTGGCACCCGACATGCCTGCGTTGTCGTTTTCACCCGGGCACTCTTTGGGCGGGCGCAGCACGCAGAAACACCTAGATTGCAGATAAGCGCCTTTTCCCATTGACCGCGACGAACAGAGAAGATGCACAAGCTTCTTGCCATTGCGGCCGAACGGAAGGAGATATTTGCTCAAAACTTGCTGTGCTGGTGCAGACAGTGGCACCCGACATGCCTGCGTTGTCGTTTTCACCCGGGCACTCTTTGGGCGGGCGCAGCACGCAGAAACACCTAGATTGCAGATAAGCGCCTTTTCCCATTGACCGCGACGAACAGAGAGGATGCACAAGCTTCTTGCCATTGCGGCAGAACGGAAGGAGATATTTGCTCAAAACTTGCTGTAATGGTGCAGACAGTGGCACCCGACATGCCTGCGTTGTCGTTTTCACCCGGGCACTCTTTGGGCGGGCGCAGCACGCAGAAACACCTAGATTGCAGATAAGCGCCTTTTCCCATTGACCGCGACGAACAGAGAAGATGCACAAGCTTCTTGCCATTGCGGCAGAACGGAAGGAGATATTTGCTCAAAACTTGCTGTAATGGTGCAGACAGTGGCACCCGACATGCCTGCGTTGTCGTTTTCACCCGGGCACTCTTTGGGCGGGCGCAGCACGCAGAAACACCTAGATTGCAGATAAGCGCCTTTTCCCATTGACAGCGACGAACAGAGAAGATGCACAAGCTTCTTGCCATTGCGGCCGAACGGAAGGAGATATTTGCTAAAAACTTGCTGTGCTGGTGCAGACAGTGGCACCCGACATGCCTGCGTTGTCGTTTTCACCCGGGCACTCTTTGGGCGGGCGCAGCACGCAGAAACACCTAGATTGCAGATAAGCGCCTTTTCCCATTGACCGCGACGAACAGAGAGGATGCACAAGCTTCTTGCCATTGCGGCCTAATGGAAGGAGATATTTGCTCAAAACTTGCTGTGCTGGTGCAGACAGGGGCACCCGACATGCCTGCGTTGTCGTTTTCACCCGGGCACTCTTTGGGCGGGCGCAGCACGCAGAAACACCTAGATTGCAGATAAGCGCCTTTTCCCATTGACCGCGACGAACAGAGAAGATGCACAAGCTTCTTACCATTGAGGCCGAACGGAAGGAGATATTTGCTCAAAACTTGCTGTGCTGGTGCAGACAGTGGCACCCGACATGCCTACGTTGTCGATTTAACCCGGGCACTCTTTGGGCGGGCACAGCACGCAGAAACACCTAAATTGCAGATAAGCGCCTTTTCCCATTGACCGCGACGAACATAGAAGATGCACAAGCTTCTTGCCATTGAGGCCGAACGGAAGGAGATATTTGCTCAAAACTTGCTGTGCTGGTGCAGACAGTGGCACCCGACATGCCTACGTTGTCGATTTAACCCGGGCACTCTTTGGGCGGGCGCAGCACGCAGAAACACCTAAATTGCTGAAAAGCGCCTTTTCCCATTGACCGCGACGAACAGAGAAGATGCACAAGCTTCTTGCCATTGCGGCCGAACGGAAGGAGATATTTGCTCAAAACTTGCTTTGCTGGTGCAGACAGTGGCACCCGACATGCCTGCGTTGTCGTTTTCACCCGGGCACTCTTTGGGCGGGCGCAGCACGCAGAAACACCTAGATTGCAGATAAGCGCCTTTTCCCATTGACGGCGACGAACAGAGAAGATGCACAAGCTTCTTGCCATTGCGGCCGAACGGAAGGAGATATTTGCTCAAAACTTGCTGTGCTGGTGCAGACAGTGGCACCCGACATGCCTGCGTTGTCGTTTTCACCCGGGCACTCTTTGGGCGGGTGCAGCACGCAGAAACACCTAGATTGCAGATAAGCGCCTTTTCCCATTGACCGCGACGAACAGAGAAGATGCACAAGCTTCTTGCCATTGCGGCCGAACGGAAGGAGATATTTGCTCAAAACTTGCTGTGCTGGTGCAGACAGTGGCACCCGACATGCCTGCGTTGTCGTTTTCACCCGGGCACTCTTTGGGCGGGCGCAGCACGCAGAAACACCTAGATTGCAGATAAGCGCCTTTTCCCATTGACCGCGACGAACAGAGAGGATGCACAAGCTTCTTGCCATTGCGGCCGAACGGAAGGAGATATTTGCTCAAAACTTGCTGTGCTGGTGCAGACAGTGGCACCCGACATGCCTGCGTTGTCGTTTTCACCTGGGCACTCTTTGGGCGGGCGAAGCACGCAGAAACACCTAGATTGCAGATAAGCGCCTTTTCCCATTGACCGCGACGAACAGAGAAGATGCACAAGCTTCTTACCATTGAGGCCGAACGGAAGGAGATATTTGCTCAAAACTTGCTGTGCTGGTGCAGACAGTGGCACCCGACATGCCTAAGTTGTCGATTTAACCCGGGCACTCTTTGGGCGGGCGCAGCACGCAGAAACACCTAAATTGCTGAAAAGCGCCTTTTCCCATTGACCGCGACGAACAGAGAAGATGCACAAGCTTCTTGCCATTGCGGCCGAACGGAAGGAGATATTTGCTCAAAACTTGCTGTGCTGGTGCAGACAGTGGCACCCGACATGCCTGCGTTGTCGTTTTTACCCGGGCACTGTTTGGGCGGGTGCAGCACGCAGAAACACCTAGATTGCAGATAAGCGCCTTTTCCCATTGACCGCGACGAACAGAGATGCACAAGCTTCTTGCCATTGCGGCCGAACGGAAGGAGATATTTGCTCAAAACTTGCTGTGCTGGTGCAGACAGTGGCACCCGACATGCCTGCGTTGTCGTTTTCACCCGGGCACTCTTTGGGCGGGCGCAGCACGCAGAAACACCTAGATTGCAGATAAGCGCCTTTTCCCATTGACCGCGACGAACAGAGAAGATGCACAAGCTTCTTGCCATTGCGGCCGAACGGAAGGAGATATTTGCTCAAAACTTGCTGTGCTGGTGCAGACAGTGGCACCCGACATGCCTGCGTTGTCGTTTTCACCCGGGCACTCTTTGGGCGGGCGCAGCACGCAGAAACACCTAGATTGCAGATAAGCGCCTTTTCCCATTGACCGCGACGAACAGAGAGGATGCACAAGCTTCTTGCCATTGCGGACGAACGGAAGGAGATATTTGCTCAAAACTTGCTGTGCTGGTGCAGACAGTGGCACCCGACATGCCTGCGTTGTCGTTTTCACCCGGGCACTCTTTGGGCGGGCGCAGCACGCAGAAACACCTAGATTGCAGATAAGCGCCTTTTCCCATTGACCGCGACGAACAGAGAGGATGCACAAGCTTCTTGCCATTGCGGCCGAACGGAAGGAGATATTTGCTCAAAACTTGCTGTGCTGGTGCAGACAGTGGCACCCGACATGCCTGCGTTGTCGTTTTCACCCGGGCACTCTTTGGGCGGGTGCAGCACGCAGAAACACCTAGATTGCAGATAAGCGCCTTTTCCCATTGACCGCGACGAACAGAGAAGATGCACACGCTTCTTGCCATTGCGGCCGAACGGAAGGAGATATTTGCTCAAAACTTGCTGTGCTGGTGCAGACAGTGGCACCCGACATGCCTGCGTTGTAGTTTTCACCCGAGCACTCTTTGGGCGGGCGCAGCACGCAGAAACACCTAGATTGCAGATAAGCGCCTTTTCCCATTGACCGCGACGAACAGAGAAGATGCACAAGCTTCTTGCCATTGCGGCCGAACGGAAGGAGATATTTGCTCAAAACTTGCTGTGCTGGTGCAGACAGTGGCACCCGACATGCCTGCGTTGTCGCTTTAACCCTGGCACTCTTTGGGCGGGCGCAGCACGC
The DNA here is from genome assembly GCF_029499605.1 of Hyla sarda. Lineage (NCBI taxonomy): Eukaryota > Metazoa > Chordata > Amphibia > Anura > Hylidae > Hyla > Hyla sarda. Next base: position 42,065 of record NW_026609966.1, on the reverse strand, counting down.
AGAAACACCTAGATTGCAGATAAGCGCCTTTTCCCATTGACCGCGACGAACATAGAAGATGCACAAGCTTCTTGCCATTGCGGCCGAAAGGAAGGAGATATTTGCTCAAAACTTGCTGTGCTGGTGCAGACAGTGGCACCCGACATGCCTGCGTTGTCGTTTTGACCCGGGCACTCTTTGGGCGGGCGCAGCACGCAGAAACACCTATATTGCAGATAAGCGCCTTTTCCCATTGACCGCGACGAACAGAGAAGATGCACAAGCTTCTTGCCATTGCGGCCGAACGGAAGGAGATATTTGCTCAAAACTTGCTGTGCTGGTGCAGACAGTGGCACCCGACATGCCTGCGTTGTCGTTTTCACCTGGGCACTCTTTGGGCGGGCGAAGCACGCAGAAACACCTAGATTGCAGATAAGCGCCTTTTCCCATTGACCGCGACGAACAGAGAAGATGCACAAGCTTCTTGCCATTGCGGCCGAACGGAAGGAGATATTTGCTCAAATCTTGCTGTGCTGGTGCAGACAGTAGCACCCGACATGCCTGCGTTGTCGTTTTCACCCGGGCACTCTTTGGGCGGGCGCAGCACGCAGAAACACCTAGATTGCAGATAAGCGCCTTTTCCCATTGACCGCGACGAACAGAGAAGATGCACAAGCTTCTTGCCATTGCGGCCGAACGGAAGGAGATATTTGCTCAAAACTTGCTGTGCTGGTGCAGACAGTGGCACCCGACATGCCTGCGTTGTCGTTTTCACCCGGGCACTCTTTGGGCGGGTGCAGCACGCAGAAACACCTAGATTGCAGATAAGCGCCTTTTCCCATTGACCGCGACGAACAGAGAAGATGCACAAGCTTCTTGCCATTGCGGCCGAACGGAAGGAGATATTTGCTCAAAACTTGCTGTGCTGGTGCAGACAGTGGCACCGGACATGCCTGCGTTGTCGTTTTCACCCGGGCACTCTTTGGGCGGGCGCAGCACGCAGAAACACCTAGATTGCAGATAAGCGCCTTTTCCCATTGACCGCGACGAACAGAGAGGATGCACAAGCTTCTTGCCATTGCGGCCGAATGGAAGGAGATATTTGCTCAAAACTTGCTGTGCTGGTGCAGACAGTGGCACCCGACATGCCTGCGTTGTCGTTTTCACCTTGGCACTCTTTGGGCGGGCGAAGCACGCAGAAACACCTAGATTGCAGATAAGCGCCTTTTCCCATTGACCGCGACGAACAGAGAAGATGCACAAGCTTCTTGCCATTGCGGCCGAACGGAAGGAGATATTTGCTCAAAACTTGCTTTGCTGGTGCAGACAGTGGCACCCGACATGCCTGCGTTGTAGTTTTCACCCGAGCACTCTTTGGGCGGGCGCAGCACGCAGAAACACCTAGATTGCAGATAAGCGCCTTTTCCCATTGACCGCGACGAACAGAGAAGATGCACAAGCTTCTTGCCATTGCGGCCGAACGGAAGGAGATATTTGCTCAAAACTTGCTGTGCTGGTGCAGACAGTGGCACCCGACATGCCTGCGTTGTCGCTTTAACCCGGGCACTCTTTGGGCGGCCGCAGCACGCAGAAACACCTAGATTGCAGATAAGCGCCTTTTCCCATTGACCGCGACGAACATAGAAGATGCACAAGCTTCTTGCCATTGCGGCCGAAAGGAAGGAGATATTTGCTCAAAACTTGCTGTGCTGGTGCAGACAGTGGCACCCGACATGCCTGCGTTGTCGTTTTGACCCGGGCACTCTTTGGGCGGGCGCAGCACGCAGAAACACCTAGATTGCAGATAAGCGCCTTTTCCCATTGACCGCGACGAACAGAGAAGATGCACAAGCTTCTTGCCATTGCGGCCGAACGGAAGGAGATATTTGCTCAAAACTTGCTGTGCTGGTGCAGACAGTGGCACCCGACATGCCTGCGTTGTCGTTTTCACCTGGGCACTCTTTGGGCGGGCGAAGCACGCAGAAACACCTAGATTGCAGATAAGCGCCTTTTCCCATTGACCGCGACGAACAGAGAAGATGCACAAGCTTCTTGCCATTGCGGCCGAACGGAAGGAGATATTTGCTCAAAACTTGCTGTGCTGGTGCAGACAGTAGCACCCGACATGCCTGCATTGTCGTTTTCACCCGGGCACTCTTTGGGCGGGCGCAGCACGCAGAAACACCTAGATTGCAGATAAGCGCCTTTTCCCATTGACCGCGACGAACAGAGAAGATGCACAAGCTTCTTGCCATTGCGGCCGAACGGAAGGAGATATTTGCTCAAAACTTGCTGTGCTGGTGCAGACAGTGGCACCCGACATGCCTGCGTTGTCGTTTTCACCCGGGCACTCTTTGGGCGGGTGCAGCACGCAGAAACACCTAGATTGCAGATAAGCGCCTTTTCCCATTGACCGCGACGAACAGAGAAGATGCACAAGCTTCTTGCCATTGCGGCCGAACGGAAGGAGATATTTGCTCAAAACTTGCTGTGCTGGTGCAGACAGTGGCACCCGACATGCCTGCGTTGTCGTTTTCACCTTGGCACTCTTTGGGCGGGCGAAGCACGCAGAAACACCTAGATTGCAGATAAGCGCCTTTTCCCATTGACCGCGACGAACAGAGAAGATGCACAAGCTTCTTGCCATTGCGGCCGAACGGAAGGAGATATTTGCTCAAAACTTGCTGTGCTGGTGCAGACAGTGGCACCCGACATGCCTGCGTTGTCGTTTTCACCTGGGCACTCTTTGGGCGGGCGAAGCACGCAGAAACACCTAGATTGCAGATAAGCGCCTTTTCCCATTGACCGCGACGAACAGAGAAGATGCACAAGCTTCTTGCCATTGCGGCCGAACGGAAGGAGATATTTGCTCAAAACTTGCTTTGCTGGTGCAGACAGTGGCACCCGACATGCCTGCGTTGTCGTTTTCACCCGGGCACTCTTTGGGCGGGCGCAGCACGCAGAAACACCTAGATTGCAGATAAGCGCCTTTTCCCATTGACGGCGACGAACAGAGAAGATGCACAAGCTTCTTGCCATTGCGGCCGAACGGAAGGAGATATTTGCTCAAAACTTGCTGTGCTGGTGCAGACAGTGGCACCCGACATGCCTGCGTTGTCGTTTTCACCCGGGCACTCTTTGGGCGGGTGCAGCACGCAGAAACACCTAGATTGCAGATAAGCGCCTTTTCCCATTGACCGCGACGAACAGAGAAGATGCACAAGCTTCTTGCCATTGCGGCCGAACGGAAGGAGATATTTGCTCAAAACTTGCTGTGCTGGTGCAGACAGTGGCACCCGACATGCCTGCGTTGTCGTTTTCACCCGGGCACTCTTTGGGCGGGCGCAGCACGCAGAAACACCTAGATTGCAGATAAGCGCCTTTTCCCATTGACCGCGACGAACAGAGAGGATGCACAAGCTTCTTGCCATTGCGGCCGAACGGAAGGAGATATTTGCTCAAAACTTGCTGTGCTGGTGCAGACAGTGGCACCCGACATGCCTGCGTTGTCGTTTTCACCTGGGCACTCTTTGGGCGGGCGAAGCACGCAGAAACACCTAGATTGCAGATAAGCGCCTTTTCCCATTGACCGCGACGAACAGAGAAGATGCACAAGCTTCTTGCCATTGCGGCCGAACGGAAGGAGATATTTGCTCAAAACTTGCTGTGCTGGTGCAGACAGTGGCACCCGACATGCCTGCGTTGTCGTTTTCACCCGGGCACTCTTTGGGCGGGCGCAGCACGCAGAAACACCTAGATTGCAGATAAGCGCCTTTTCCCATTGACCGCGACGAACAGAGAAGATGCACAAGCTTCTTGCCATTGCGGCCGAACGGAAGGAGATATTTGCTCAAAACTTGCTGTGCTGGTGCAGACAGTGGCACCCGACATGCCTGCGTTGTCGTTTTCACCCGGGCACTCTTTGGGCGGGCGCAGCACGCAGAAACACCTAGATTGCAGATAAGCGCCTTTTCCCATTGACCGCGACGAACAGAGAAGATGCACAAGCTTCTTACCTTTGAGGCCGAACGGAAGGAGATATTTGCTCAAAACTTGCTGTGCTGGTGCAGACAGTGGCACCCGACATGCCTGCGTTGTCGATTTAACCCGGGCACTCTTTGGGCGGGCGCAGCACGCAGAAACACCTAGATTGCAGATAAGCGCCTTTTCCCATTGACAGCGACGAACAGAGAAGATGCACAAGCTTCTTGCCATTGCGGCCGAACGGAAGGAGATATTTGCTCAAAACTTGCTGTGCTGGTGCAGACAGTGGCACCCGACATGCCTGCGTTGTCGTTTTCACCCGGGCACTCTTTGGGCGGGCGCAGCACGCAGAAACACCTAGATTGCAGATAAGCGCCTTTTCCCATTGACCGCGACGAACAGAGAAGATGCACAAGCTTCTTGCCATTGCGGCCGAACGGAAGGAGATATTTGCTCAAAACTTGCTGTGCTGGTGCAGACAGTGGCACCCGACATGCCTGCGTTGTCGTTTTCACCCGGGCACTCTTTGGGCGGGCGCAGCACGCAGAAACACCTAGATTGCAGATAAGCGCCTTTTCCCATTGACAGCGACGAACAGAGAAGATGCACAAGCTTCTTGCCATTGCGGCCGAACGGAAGGAGATATTTGCTAAAAACTTGCTCTGCTGGTGCAGACAGTGGCACCCGACATGCCTGCGTTGTCGTTTTCACCCGGGCACTCTTTGGGCGGGCGCAGCACGCAGAAACACCTAGATTGCAGATAAGCGCCTTTTCCCATTGACCGCGACGAACAGAGAGGATGCACAAGCTTCTTGCCATTGCGGCCTAATGGAAGGAGATATTTGCTCAAAACTTGCTGTGCTGGTGCAGACAGGGGCACCCGACATGCCTGCGTTGTCGTTTTCACCCGGGCACTCTTTGGGCGGGCGCAGCACGCAGAAACACCTAGATTGCAGATAAGCGCCTTTTCCCATTGACCGCGACGAACAGAATAGATGCACAAGCTTCTTACCATTGAGGCCGAACGGAAGGAGATATTTGCTCAAAACTTGCTGTGCTGGTGCAGACAGTGGCACCCGACATGCCTACGTTGTCGATTTAACCCGGGCACTCTTTGGGCGGGCACAGCACGCAGAAACACCTAAATTGCAGATAAGCGCCTTTTCCCATTGACCGCGACGAACATAGAAGATGCACAAGCTTCTTGCCATTGAGGCCGAACGGAAGGAGATATTTGCTCAAAACTTGCTGTGCTGGTGCAGACAGTGGCACCCGACATGCCTACGTTGTCGATTTAACCCGGGCACTCTTTGGGCGGGCGCAGCACGCAGAAACACCTAAATTGCTGAAAAGCGCCTTTTCCCATTGACCGCGACGAACAGAGAAGATGCACAAGCTTCTTGCCATTGCGGCCGAACGGAAGGAGATATTTGCTCAAAACTTGCTGTGCTGGTGCAGACAGTGGCACCCGACATGCCTGCGTTGTCGTTTTCACCCGGGCACTCTTTGGGCGGGCGCAGCATGCAGAAACACCTAGATTGCAGATAAGCGCCTTTTCCCATTGACCGCGACGAACAGAGAAGATGCACAAGCTTCTTACCATTGAGGCCGAACGGAAGGAGATATTTGCTCAAAACTTGCTGTGCTGGTGCAGACAGTGGCACCCGACATGCCTGCGTTGTCGATTTAACCCGGGCACTGTTTGGGCGGGCGCAGCACGCAGAAACACCTAGATTGCAGATAAGCGCCTTTTCCCATTGACCGCGACGAACATAGAAGATGCACAAGCTTCTTGCCATTGCGGCCGAACGGAAGGAGATATTTGCTCAAAACTTGCTGTGCTGGTGCAGACAGTGGCACCCGACATGCCTGCGTTGTCGTTTTCACCCGGGCACTCTTTGGGCGGGCGCAGCACGCAGAAACACCTAGATTGCAGATAAGCGCCTTTTCCCATTGACAGCGACGAACAGAGAAGATGCACAAGCTTCTTGCCATTGCGGCCGAACGGAAGGAGATATTTGCTAAAAACTTGCTGTGCTGGTGCAGACAGTGGCACCCGACATGCCTGCGTTGTCGTTTTCACCCGGGCACTCTTTGGGCGGGCGCAGCACGCAGAAACACCTAGATTGCAGATAAGCGCCTTTTCCCATTGACCGCGACGAACAGAGAGGATGCACAAGCTTCTTGCCATTGCGGCCTAATGGAAGGAGATATTTGCTCAAAACTTGCTGTGCTGGTGCAGACAGGGGCACCCGACATGCCTGCGTTGTCGTTTTCACCCGGGCACTCTTTGGGCGGGCGCAGCACGCAGAAACACCTAGATTGCAGATAAGCGCCTTTTCCCATTGACCGCGACGAACAGAGAAGATGCACAAGCTTCTTACCATTGAGGCCGAACGGAAGGAGATATTTGCTCAAAACTTGCTGTGCTGGTGCAGACAGTGGCACCCGACATGCCTACGTTGTCGATTTAACCCGGGCACTCTTTGGGCGGGCACAGCACGCAGAAACACCTAAATTGCAGATAAGCGCCTTTTCCCATTGACCGCGACGAACATAGAAGATGCACAAGCTTCTTGCCATTGAGGCCGAACGGAAGGAGATATTTGCTCAAAACTTGCTGTGCTGGTGCAGACAGTGGCACCCGACATGCCTGCGTTGTCGATTTAACCCGGGCACTGTTTGGGCGGGCGCAGCACGCAGAAACACCTAAATTGCTGAAAAGCGCCTTTTCCCATTGACCGCGACGAACAGAGAAGATGCACAAGCTTCTTGCCATTGCGGCCGAACGGAAGGAGATATTTGCTCAAAACTTGCTGTGCTGGTGCAGACAGTGGCACCCGACATGCCTGCGTTGTCGTTTTCACCCGGGCACTCTTTGGGCGGGCGCAGCATGCAGAAACACCTAGATTGCAGATAAGCGCCTTTTCCCATTGACCGCGACGAACAGAGAAGATGCACAAGCTTCTTACCATTGAGGCCGAACGGAAGGAGATATTTGCTCAAAACTTGCTGTGCTGGTGCAGACAGTGGCACCCGACATGCCTGCGTTGTCGATTTAACCCGGGCACTGTTTGGGCGGGCGCAGCACGCAGAAACACCTAGATTGCAGATAAGCGCCTTTTCCCATTGACCGCGACGAACATAGAAGATGCACAAGCTTCTTGCCATTGCGGCCGAACGGAAGGAGATATTTGCTCAAAACTTGCTGTGCTGGTGCAGACAGTGGCACCCGACATGCCTGCATTGTCGTTTTCACCCGGGCACTCTTTGGGTGGGTGCAGCACGCAGAAACACCTAGATTGCAGATAAGCGCCTTTTCCCATTGACCGCGACGAACAGAGAGGATGCACAAGCTTCTTGCCATTGCGGCCGAACGGAAGGAGATATTTGCTCAAAACTTGCTGTGCTGGTGCAGACAGTGGCACCCGACATGCCTACGTTGTCGATTTAACCCGGGCACTCTTTGGGCGGGCACAGCACGCAGAAACACCTAAATTGCAGATAAGCGACTTTTCCCATTGACCGCGACGAACATAGAAGATGCACAAGCTTCTTGCCATTGAGGCCGAACGGAAGGAGATATTTGCTCAAAACTTGCTGTGCTGGTGCAGACAGTGGCACCCGACATGCCTACGTTGTCGATTTAACCCGGGCACTCTTTGGGCGGGCGCAGCACGCAGAAACACCTAAATTGCTGAAAAGCGCCTTTTCCCATTGACCGCGACGAACAGAGAAGATGCACAAGCTTCTTGCCATTGAGGCCGAACGGAAGGAGATATTTGCTCAAAACTTGCTGTGCTGGTGCAGACAGTGGCACCCGACATGCCTGCGTTGTCGTTTTCACCCGGGCACTCTTTGGGCGGGCGCAGCATGCAGAAACACCTAGATTGCAGATAAGCGCCTTTTCCCATTGACCGCGACGAACAGAGAAGATGCACAAGCTTCTTGCCATTGCGGCCGAACGGAAGGAGATATTTGCTCAAAACTTGCTGTGCTGGTGCAGACAGTGGCACCCGACATGCCTGCGTTGTCGTTTTGACCCGGGCACTCTTTGGGCGGGCGCAGCACGCAGAAACACCTATATTGCAGATAAGCGCCTTTTCCCATTGACCGCGACGAACAGAGAAGATGCACAAGCTTCTTGCCATTGCGGCCGAACGGAAGGAGATATTTGCTCAAAACTTGCTGTGCTGGTGCAGACAGTGGCACCCGACATGCCTGCGTTGTCGTTTTCACCTGGGCACTCTTTGGGCGGGCGAAGCACGCAGAAACACCTAGATTGCAGATAAGCGCCTTTTCCCATTGACCGCGACGAACAGAGAAGATGCACAAGCTTCTTGCCATTGCGGCCGAACGGAAGGAGATATTTGCTCAAAACTTGCTGTGCTGGTGCAGACAGTAGCACCCGACATGCCTGCGTTGTCGTTTTCACCCGGGCACTCTTTGGGCGGGCGCAGCACGCAGAAACACCTAGATTGCAGATAAGCGCCTTTTCCCATTGACCGCGACGAACAGAGAAGATGCACAAGCTTCTTGCCATTGCGGCCGAACGGAAGGAGATATTTGCTCAAAACTTGCTGTGCTGGTGCAGACAGTGGCACCCGACATGCCTGCGTTGTCGTTTTCACCCGGGCACTCTTTGGGCGGGTGCAGCACGCAGAAACACCTAGATTGCAGATAAGCGCCTTTTCCCATTGACCGCGACGAACAGAGAAGATGCACAAGCTTCTTGCCATTGCGGCCGAACGGAAGGAGATATTTGCTCAAAACTTGCTGTGCTGGTGCAGACAGTGGCACCGGACATGCCTGCGTTGTCGTTTTCACCCGGGCACTCTTTGGGCGGGCGCAGCACGCAGAAACACCTAGATTGCAGATAAGCGCCTTTTCCCATTGACCGCGACGAACAGAGAGGATGCACAAGCTTCTTGCCATTGCGGCCGAATGGAAGGAGATATTTGCTCAAAACTTGCTGTGCTGGTGCAGACAGTGGCACCCGACATGCCTGCGTTGTCGTTTTCACCTTGGCACTCTTTGGGCGGGCGAAGCACGCAGAAACACCTAGATTGCAGATAAGCGCCTTTTCCCATTGACCGCGACGAACAGAGAAGATGCACAAGCTTCTTGCCATTGCGGCCGAACGGAAGGAGATATTTGCTCAAAACTTGCTTTGCTGGTGCAGACAGTGGCACCCGACATGCCTGCGTTGTAGTTTTCACCCGAGCACTCTTTGGGCGGGCGCAGCACGCAGAAACACCTAGATTGCAGATAAGCGCCTTTTCCCATTGACCGCGACGAACAGAGAAGATGCACAAGCTTCTTGCCATTGCGGCCGAACGGAAGGAGATATTTGCTCAAAACTTGCTGTGCTGGTGCAGACAGTGGCACCCGACATGCCTGCGTTGTCGCTTTAACCCGGGCACTCTTTGGGCGGGCGCAGCACGCAGAAACACCTAGATTGCAGATAAGCGCCTTTTCCCATTGACCGCGACGAACATAGAAGATGCACAAGCTTCTTGCCATTGCGGCCGAAAGGAAGGAGATATTTGCTCAAAACTTGCTGTGCTGGTGCAGACAGTGGCACCCGACATGCCTGCGTTGTCGTTTTGACCCGGGCACTCTTTGGGCGGGCGCAGCACGCAGAAACACCTAGATTGCAGATAAGCGCCTTTTCCCATTGACCGCGACGAACAGAGAAGATGCACAAGCTTCTTGCCATTGCGGCCGAACGGAAGGAGATATTTGCTCAAAACTTGCTGTGCTGGTGCAGACAGTGGCACCCGACATGCCTGCGTTGTCGTTTTCACCTGGGCACTCTTTGGGCGGGCGAAGCACGCAGAAACACCTAGATTGCAGATAAGCGCCTTTTCCCATTGACCGCGACGAACAGAGAAGATGCACAAGCTTCTTGCCATTGCGGCCGAACGGAAGGAGATATTTGCTCAAAACTTGCTGTGCTGGTGCAGACAGTAGCACCCGACATGCCTGCATTGTCGTTTTCACCCGGGCACTCTTTGGGCGGGCGCAGCGCGCAGAAACACCTAGATTGCAGATAAGCGCCTTTTCCCATTGACCGCGACGAACAGAGAAGATGCACAAGCTTCTTGCCATTGCGGCCGAACGGAAGGAGATATTTGCTCAAAACTTGCTGTGCTGGTGCAGACAGTGGCACCCGACATGCCTGCGTTGTCGTTTTCACCCGGGCACTCTTTGGGCGGGTGCAGCACGCAGAAACACCTAGATTGCAGATAAGCGCCTTTTCCCATTGACCGCGACGAACAGAGAAGATGCACAAGCTTCTTGCCATTGCGGCCGAACGGAAGGAGATATTTGCTCAAAACTTGCTGTGCTGGTGCAGACAGTGGCACCCGACATGCCTGCGTTGTCGTTTTCACCTTGGCACTCTTTGGGCGGGCGAAGCACGCAGAAACACCTAGATTGCAGATAAGCGCCTTTTCCCATTGACCGCGACGAACAGAGAAGATGCACAAGCTTCTTGCCATTGCGGCCGAACGGAAGGAGATATTTGCTCAAAACTTGCTGTGCTGGTGCAGACAGTGGCACCCGACATGCCTGCGTTGTCGTTTTCACCTTGGCACTCTTTGGGCGGGCGAAGCACGCAGAAACACCTAGATTGCAGATAAGCGCCTTTTCCCATTGACCGCGACGAACAGAGAAGATGCACAAGCTTCTTGCCATTGCGGCCGAACGGAAGGAGATATTTGCTCAAAACTTGCTGTGCTGGTGCAGACAGTGGCACCCGACATGCCTGCGTTGTCGTTTTCACCTGGGCACTCTTTGGGCGGGCGAAGCACGCAGAAACACCTAGATTGCAGATAAGCGCCTTTTCCCATTGACCGCGACGAACAGAGAAGATGCACAAGCTTCTTGCCATTGCGGCCGAACGGAAGGAGATATTTGCTCAAAACTTGCTTTGCTGGTGCAGACAGTGGCACCCGACATGCCTGCGTTGTCGTTTTCACCCGGGCACTCTTTGGGCGGGCGCAGCACGCAGAAACACCTAGATTGCAGATAAGCGCCTTTTCCCATTGACGGCGACGAACAGAGAAGATGCACAAGCTTCTTGCCATTGCGGCCGAACGGAAGGAGATATTTGCTCAAAACTTGCTGTGCTGGTGCAGACAGTGGCACCCGACATGCCTGCGTTGTCGTTTTCACCCGGGCACTCTTTGGGCGGGTGCAGCACGCAGAAACACCTAGATTGCAGATAAGCGCCTTTTCCCATTGACCGCGACGAACAGAGAAGATGCACAAGCTTCTTGCCATTGCGGCCGAACGGAAGGAGATATTTGCTCAAAACTTGCTGTGCTGGTGCAGACAGTGGCACCCGACATGCCTGCGTTGTCGTTTTCACCCGGGCACTCTTTGGGCGGGCGCAGCACGCAGAAACACCTAGATTGCAGATAAGCGCCTTTTCCCATTGACCGCGACGAACAGAGAAGATGCACAAGCTTCTTACCTTTGAGGCCGAACGGAAGGAGATATTTGCTCAAAACTTGCTGTGCTGGTGCAGACAGTGGCACCCGACATGCCTGCGTTGTCGATTTAACCCGGGCACTCTTTGGGCGGGCGCAGCACGCAGAAACACCTAGATTGCAGATAAGCGCCTTTTCCCATTGACAGCGACGAACAGAGAAGATGCACAAGCTTCTTGCCATTGCGGCCGAACGGAAGGAGATATTTGCTCAAAACTTGCTGTGCTGGTGCAGACAGTGGCACCCGACATGCCTGCGTTGTCGTTTTCACCCGGGCACTCTTTGGGCGGGCGCAGCACGCAGAAACACCTAGATTGCAGATAAGCGCCTTTTCCCATTGACCGCGACGAACAGAGAAGATGCACAAGCTTCTTGCCATTGCGGCCGAACGGAAGGAGATATTTGCTCAAAACTTGCTGTGCTGGTGCAGACAGTGGCACCCGACATGCCTGCGTTGTCGTTTTCACCCGGGCACTCTTTGGGCGGGCGCAGCACGCAGAAACACCTAGATTGCAGATAAGCGCCTTTTCCCATTGACAGCGACGAACAGAGAAGATGCACAAGCTTCTTGCCATTGCGGCCGAACGGAAGGAGATATTTGCTAAAAACTTGCTCTGCTGGTGCAGACAGTGGCACCCGACATGCCTGCGTTGTCGTTTTCACCCGGGCACTCTTTGGGCGGGCGCAGCACGCAGAAACACCTAGATTGCAGATAAGCGCCTTTTCCCATTGACCGCGACGAACAGAGAGGATGCACAAGCTTCTTGCCATTGCGGCCTAATGGAAGGAGATATTTGCTCAAAACTTGCTGTGCTGGTGCAGACAGGGGCACCCGACATGCCTGCGTTGTCGTTTTCACCCGGGCACTCTTTGGGCGGGCGCAGCACGCAGAAACACCTAGATTGCAGATAAGCGCCTTTTCCCATTGACCGCGACGAACAGAATAGATGCACAAGCTTCTTACCATTGAGGCCGAACGGAAGGAGATATTTGCTCAAAACTTGCTGTGCTGGTGCAGACAGTGGCACCCGACATGCCTACGTTGTCGATTTAACCCGGGCACTCTTTGGGCGGGCACAGCACGCAGAAACACCTAAATTGCAGATAAGCGCCTTTTCCCATTGACCGCGACGAACATAGAAGATGCACAAGCTTCTTGCCATTGAGGCCGAACGGAAGGAGATATTTGCTCAAAACTTGCTGTGCTGGTGCAGACAGTGGCACCCGACATGCCTACGTTGTCGATTTAACCCGGGCACTCTTTGGGCGGGCGCAGCACGCAGAAACACCTAAATTGCTGAAAAGCGCCTTTTCCCATTGACCGCGACGAACAGAGAAGATGCACAAGCTTCTTGCCATTGCGGCCGAACGGAAGGAGATATTTGCTCAAAACTTGCTGTGCTGGTGCAGACAGTGGCACCCGACATGCCTGCGTTGTCGTTTTCACCCGGGCACTCTTTGGGCGGGCGCAGCATGCAGAAACACCTAGATTGCAGATAAGCGCCTTTTCCCATTGACCGCGACGAACAGAGAAGATGCACAAGCTTCTTACCATTGAGGCCGAACGGAAGGAGATATTTGCTCAAAACTTGCTGTGCTGGTGCAGACAGTGGCACCCGACATGCCTGCGTTGTCGATTTAACCCGGGCACTGTTTGGGCGGGCGCAGCACGCAGAAACACCTAGATTGCAGATAAGCGCCTTTTCCCATTGACCGCGACGAACATAGAAGATGCACAAGCTTCTTGCCATTGCGGCCGAACGGAAGGAGATATTTGCTCAAAACTTGCTGTGCTGGTGCAGACAGTGGCACCCGACATGCCTGCGTTGTCGTTTTCACCCGGGCACTCTTTGGGCGGGCGCAGCACGCAGAAACACCTAGATTGCAGATAAGCGCCTTTTCCCATTGACAGCGACGAACAGAGAAGATGCACAAGCTTCTTGCCATTGCGGCCGAACGGAAGGAGATATTTGCTAAAAACTTGCTGTGCTGGTGCAGACAGTGGCACCCGACATGCCTGCGTTGTCGTTTTCACCCGGGCACTCTTTGGGCGGGCGCAGCACGCAGAAACACCTAGATTGCAGATAAGCGCCTTTTCCCATTGACCGCGACGAACAGAGAGGATGCACAAGCTTCTTGCCATTGCGGCCTAATGGAAGGAGATATTTGCTCAAAACTTGCTGTGCTGGTGCAGACAGGGGCACCCGACATGCCTGCGTTGTCGTTTTCACCCGGGCACTCTTTGGGCGGGCGCAGCACGCAGAAACACCTAGATTGCAGATAAGCGCCTTTTCCCATTGACCGCGACGAACAGAGAAGATGCACAAGCTTCTTACCATTGAGGCCGAACGGAAGGAGATATTTGCTCAAAACTTGCTGTGCTGGTGCAGACAGTGGCACCCGACATGCCTACGTTGTCGATTTAACCCGGGCACTCTTTGGGCGGGCACAGCACGCAGAAACACCTAAATTGCAGATAAGCGCCTTTTCCCATTGACCGCGACGAACATAGAAGATGCACAAGCTTCTTGCCATTGAGGCCGAACGGAAGGAGATATTTGCTCAAAACTTGCTGTGCTGGTGCAGACAGTGGCACCCGACATGCCTACGTTGTCGATTTAACCCGGGCACTCTTTGGGCGGGCGCAGCACGCAGAAACACCTAAATTGCTGAAAAGCGCCTTTTCCCATTGACCGCGACGAACAGAGAAGATGCACAAGCTTCTTGCCATTGCGGCCGAACGGAAGGAGATATTTGCTCAAAACTTGCTGTGCTGGTGCAGACAGTGGCACCCGACATGCCTGCGTTGTCGTTTTCACCCGGGCACTCTTTGGGCGGGCGCAGCATGCAGAAACACCTAGATTGCAGATAAGCGCCTTTTCCCATTGACCGCGACGAACAGAGAAGATGCACAAGCTTCTTACCATTGAGGCCGAACGGAAGGAGATATTTGCTCAAAACTTGCTGTGCTGGTGCAGACAGTGGCACCCGACATGCCTGCGTTGTCGATTTAACCCGGGCACTGTTTGGGCGGGCGCAGCACGCAGAAACACCTAGATTGCAGATAAGCGCCTTTTCCCATTGACCGCGACGAACATAGAAGATGCACAAGCTTCTTGCCATTGCGGCCGAACGGAAGGAGATATTTGCTCAAAACTTGCTGTGCTGGTGCAGACAGTGGCACCCGACATGCCTGCATTGTCGTTTTCACCCGGGCACTCTTTGGGTGGGTGCAGCACGCAGAAACACCTAGATTGCAGATAAGCGCCTTTTCCCATTGACCGCGACGAACAGAGAGGATGCACAAGCTTCTTGCCATTGCGGCCGAACGGAAGGAGATATTTGCTCAAAACTTGCTGTGCTGGTGCAGACAGTGGCACCCGACATGCCTACGTTGTCGATTTAACCCGGGCACTCTTTGGGCGGGCACAGCACGCAGAAACACCTAAATTGCAGATAAGCGACTTTTCCCATTGACCGCGACGAACATAGAAGATGCACAAGCTTCTTGCCATTGAGGCCGAACGGAAGGAGATATTTGCTCAAAACTTGCTGTGCTGGTGCAGACAGTGGCACCCGACATGCCTACGTTGTCGATTTAACCCGGGCACTCTTTGGGCGGGCGCAGCACGCAGAAACACCTAAATTGCTGAAAAGCGCCTTTTCCCATTGACCGCGACGAACAGAGAAGATGCACAAGCTTCTTGCCATTGCGGCCGAACGGAAGGAGATATTTGCTCAAAACTTGCTGTGCTGGTGCAGACAGTGGCACCCGACATGCCTGCGTTGTCGTTTTCACCCGGGCACTCTTTGGGCGGGCGCAGCATGCAGAAACACCTAGATTGCAGATAAGCGCCTTTTCCCATTGACCGCGACGAACAGAGAAGATGCACAAGCTTCTTGCCATTGCGGCCGAACGGAAGGAGATATTTGCTCAAAACTTGCTGTGCTGGTGCAGACAGTGGCACCCGACATGCCTGCGTTGTCGTTTTGACCCGGGCACTCTTTGGGCGGGCGCAGCACGCAGAAACACCTATATTGCAGATAAGCGCCTTTTCCCATTGACCGCGACGAACAGAGAAGATGCACAAGCTTCTTGCCATTGCGGCCGAACGGAAGGAGATATTTGCTCAAAACTTGCTGTGCTGGTGCAGACAGTGGCACCCGACATGCCTGCGTTGTCGTTTTCACCTGGGCACTCTTTGGGCGGGCGAAGCACGCAGAAACACCTAGATTGCAGATAAGCGCCTTTTCCCATTGACCGCGACGAACAGAGAAGATGCACAAGCTTCTTGCCATTGCGGCCGAACGGAAGGAGATATTTGCTCAAAACTTGCTGTGCTGGTGCAGACAGTAGCACCCGACATGCCTGCGTTGTCGTTTTCACCCGGGCACTCTTTGGGCGGGCGCAGCACGCAGAAACACCTAGATTGCAGATAAGCGCCTTTTCCCATTGACCGCGACGAACAGAGAAGATGCACAAGCTTCTTGCCATTGCGGCCGAACGGAAGGAGATATTTGCTCAAAACTTGCTGTGCTGGTGCAGACAGTGGCACCCGACATGCCTGCGTTGTCGTTTTCACCCGGGCACTCTTTGGGCGGGTGCAGCACGCAGAAACACCTAGATTGCAGATAAGCGCCTTTTCCCATTGACCGCGACGAACAGAGAAGATGCACAAGCTTCTTGCCATTGCGGCCGAACGGAAGGAGATATTTGCTCAAAACTTGCTGTGCTGGTGCAGACAGTGGCACCGGACATGCCTGCGTTGTCGTTTTCACCCGGGCACTCTTTGGGCGGGCGCAGCACGCAGAAACACCTAGATTGCAGATAAGCGCCTTTTCCCATTGACCGCGACGAACAGAGAGGATGCACAAGCTTCTTGCCATTGCGGCCGAATGGAAGGAGATATTTGCTCAAAACTTGCTGTGCTGGTGCAGACAGTGGCACCCGACATGCCTGCGTTGTCGTTTTCACCTTGGCACTCTTTGGGCGGGCGAAGCACGCAGAAACACCTAGATTGCAGATAAGCGCCTTTTCCCATTGACCGCGACGAACAGAGAAGATGCACAAGCTTCTTGCCATTGCGGCCGAACGGAAGGAGATATTTGCTCAAAACTTGCTTTGCTGGTGCAGACAGTGGCACCCGACATGCCTGCGTTGTAGTTTTCACCCGAGCACTCTTTGGGCGGGCGCAGCACGCAGAAACACCTAGATTGCAGATAAGCGCCTTTTCCCATTGACCGCGACGAACAGAGAAGATGCACAAGCTTCTTGCCATTGCGGCCGAACGGAAGGAGATATTTGCTCAAAACTTGCTTTGCTGGTGCAGACAGTGGCACCCGACATGCCTGCGTTGTCGTTTTCACCCGGGCACTCTTTGGGCGGGCGCAGCACGCAGAAACACCTAGATTGCAGATAAGCGCCTTTTCCCATTGACGGCGACGAACAGAGAAGATGCACAAGCTTCTTGCCATTGCGGCCGAACGGAAGGAGATATTTGCTCAAAACTTGCTGTGCTGGTGCAGACAGTGGCACCCGACATGCCTGCGTTGTCGTTTTCACCCGGGCACTCTTTGGGCGGGTGCAGCACGCAGAAACACCTAGATTGCAGATAAGCGCCTTTTCCCATTGACCGCGACGAACAGAGAAGATGCACAAGCTTCTTGCCATTGCGGCCGAACGGAAGGAGATATTTGCTCAAAACTTGCTGTGCTGGTGCAGACAGTGGCACCCGACATGCCTGCGTTGTCGTTTTCACCCGGGCACTCTTTGGGCGGGCGCAGCACGCAGAAACACCTAGATTGCAGATAAGCGCCTTTTCCCATTGACCGCGACGAACAGAGAGGATGCACAAGCTTCTTGCCATTGCGGCCGAACAGAAGGAGATATTTGCTCAAAACTTGCTGTGCTGGTGCAGACAGTGGCACCCGACATGCCTGCGTTGTCGTTTTCACCTGGGCACTCTTTGGGCGGGCGAAGCTCGCAGAAACACCTAGATTGCAGATAAGCGCCTTTTCCCATTGACCGCGACGAACAGAGAAGATGCACAAGCTTCTTGCCATTGCGGCCGAACGGAAGGAGATATTTGCTCAAAACTTGCTGTGCTGGTGCAGACAGTGGCACCCGACATGCCTGCGTTGTCGATTTAACCCGGGCACTCTTTGGGCGGGCGCAGCACGCAGAAACACCTAGATTGCAGATAAGCGCCTTTTCCCATTGACAGCGACGAACAGAGAAGATGCACAAGCTTCTTGCCATTGCGGCCGAACGGAAGGAGATATTTGCTCAAAACTTGCTGTGCTGGTGCAGACAGTGGCACCCGACATGCCTGCGTTGTCGTTTTCACCCGGGCACTCTTTGGGCGGGCGCAGCACGCAGAAACACCTAGATTGCAGATAAGCGCCTTTTCCCATTGACCGCGACGAACAGAGAAGATGCACAAGCTTCTTGCCATTGCGGCCGAACGGAAGGAGATATTTGCTCAAAACTTGCTGTGCTGGTGCAGACAGTGGCACCCGACATGCCTGCGTTGTCGTTTTCACCCGGGCACTCTTTGGGCGGGCGCAGCACGCAGAAACACCTAGATTGCAGATAAGCGCCTTTTCCCATTGACAGCGACGAACAGAGAAGATGCACAAGCTTCTTGCCATTGCGGCCGAACGGAAGGAGATATTTGCTAAAAACTTGCTGTGCTGGTGCAGACAGTGGCACCCGACATGCCTGCGTTGTCGTTTTCACCCGGGCACTCTTTGGGCGGGCACAGCACGCAGAAACACCTAAATTGCAGATAAGCGCCTTTTCCCATTGACCGCGACGAACATAGAAGATGCACAAGCTTCTTGCCATTGAGGCCGAACGGAAGGAGATATTTGCTCAAAACTTGCTGTGCTGGTGCAGACAGTGGCACCCGACATGCCTACGTTGTCGATTTAACCCGGGCACTCTTTGGGCGGGCGCAGCACGCAGAAACACCTAAATTGCTGAAAAGCGCCTTTTCCCATTGACCGCGACGAACAGAGAAGATGCACAAGCTTCTTGCCATTGCGGCCGAACGGAAGGAGATATTTGCTCAAAACTTGCTGTGCTGGTGCAGACAGTGGCACCCGACATGCCTGCGTTGTCGTTTTCACCCGGGCACTCTTTGGGCGGGCGCAGCATGCAGAAACACCTAGATTGCAGATAAGCGCCTTTTCCCATTGACCGCGACGAACAGAGAAGATGCACAAGCTTCTTGCCATTGCGGCCGAACGGAAGGAGATATTTGCTCAAAACTTGCTGTGCTGGTGCAGACAGTGGCACCCGACATGCCTAAGTTGTCGTTTTCACCCGGGCACTCTTTGGGCGGGTGCAGCACGCAGAAACACCTAGATTGCAGATAAGCGCCTTTTCCCATTGACCGCGACGAACAGAGAGGATGCACAAGCTTCTTGCCATTGCGGCCGAACGGAAGGAGATATTAGCTCAAAACTAGCTGTGCTGGTGCAGACAGTGGCACCCGACATGCCTGCGTTGTCGTTTTCACCCGGGCACTCTTTGGGCGGGCGCAGCACGCAGAAACACCTAGATTGCAGATAAGCGCCTTTTCCCATTGACCGCGACGAACAGAGAAGATGCACAAGCTTCTTGCCATTGCGGCCGAACGGAAGGAGATATTTGCTCAAAACTTGCTGTGCTGGTGCAGACAGTGGCACCCGACATGCCTGATTTGTCGTTTTCACCCGGGCACTTTTTGGGCGGGCGCAGCACGCAGAAACACCTAGATTGCAGATAAGCGCCTTTTCCTATTGACCGCGACGAACAGAGAAGATGCACAAGCTTCTTGCCATTGCGGCCGAACGGAAGGAGATATTTGCTCAAAACTTGCTGTGCTGGTGCAGACAGTGGCACCCGACATGCCTGCGTTGTCGTTTTCACCCGGGCACTCTTTGGGCGGGCGCAGCACGCAGAAACACCTAGATTGCAGATAAGCGCCTTTTCCCATTGACCGCGACGAACAGAGAAGATGCACAAGCTTCTTGCCATTGCGGCCGAACGGAAGGAGATATTTGCTCAAAACTTGCTGTGCTGGTGCAGACAGTGGCACCCGACATGCCTGATTTGTCGTTTTCACCCGGGCACTTTTTGGGCGGGCGCAGCACGCAGAAACACCTAGATTGCAGATAAGCGCCTTTTCCCATTGACCGCGACGAACAGAGAAGATGCACAAGCTTCTTGCCATTGCGGCCGAACGGAAGGAGATATTTGCTCAAAACTTGCTGTGCTGGTGCAGACAGTGGCACCCGACATGCCTGCGTTGTCGTTTTCACCCGGGCACTCTTTGGGCGGGTGCAGCACGCAGAAACACCTAGATTGCAGATAAGCGCCCTTTCCCATTGACCGCGACGAACAGAGAAGATGCACAAGCTTCTTGCCATTGCGGCCGAACGGAAGGAGATATTTGCTCAAAACTTGCTGTGCTGGTGCAGACAGTGGCACCCGACATGCCTGCGTTGTCGTTTTCACCCGGGCACTCTTTGGGCGGGCGCAGCACGCAGAAACACCTAGATTGCAGATAAGCGCCTTTTCCCATTGACCGCGACGAACAGAGAAGATGCACAAGCTTCTTGCCATTGCGGCCGAACGGAAGGAGATATTTGCTCAAAACTTGCTGTGCTGGTGCAGACAGTGGCACCCGACATGCCTGCGTTGTCGTTTTCACCCGGGCACTCTTTTGGCGGGCGCAGCACGCAGAAACACCTAGATTGCAGATAAGCGCCTTTTCCCATTGACCGCGACGAACAGAGATGCACAAGCTTCTTGCCATTGCGGCAGAACGGAAGGAGATATTTGCTCAAAACTTGCTGTAATGGTGCAGACAGTGGCACCCGACATGCCTGCGTTGTCGTTTTCACCCGGGCACTCTTTGGGCGGGCGCAGCACGCAGAAACACCTAGATTGCAGATAAGCGCCTTTTCCCATTGACCGCGACGAACAGAGAAGATGCACAAGCTTCTTACCTTTGAGGCCGAACGGAAGGAGATATTTGCTCAAAACTTGCTGTGCTGGTGCAGACAGTGGCACCCGACATGCCTGCGTTGTCTTTTTCACCCGGGCACTCTTTGGGCGGGCGCAGCACGCAGAAACACCTAGATTGCAGATAAGCGCCTTTTCCCATTGACCGCAACGAACATAGAAGATGCACAAGCTTCTTGCCATTGCGGCCGAACGGAAGGAGATATTTGCTCAAAACTTGCTGTGCTGGTGCAGACAGTGGCACCCGACATGCCTGCGTTGTCGTTTTCACCCGGGCACTCTTTGGGCGGGCGCAGCACGCAGAAACACCTAGATTGCAGATAAGCGCCTTTTCCCATTGACAGCGACGAACAGAGAAGATGCACAAGCTTCTTACCTTTGAGGCCGAACGGAAGGAGATATTTGCTCAAAACTTGCTGTGCTGGTGCAGACAGTGGCACCCGACATGCCTGCGTTGTCGATTTAACCCGGGCACTCTTTGGGCGGGCGCAGCACGCAGAAACACCTAGATTGCAGATAAGCGCCTTTTCCCATTGACCGCAACGAACATAGAAGATGCACAAGCTTCTTGCCATTGCGGCCGAACGGAAGGAGATATTTGTTCAAAACTTGCTGTGCTGGTGCAGACAGTGGCACCCGACATGCCTGCGTTGTCGTTTTCACCCGGGCACTCTTTGGGCGGGCGCAGCACGCAGAAACACCTAGATTGCAGATAAGCGCCTTTTCCCATTGACAGCGACGAACAGAGAAGATGCACAAGCTTCTTGCCATTGCGGCCGAACGGAAGGAGATATTTGCTAAAAACTTGCTGTGCTGGTGCAGACAGTGGCACCCGACATGCCTGCGTTGTCGTTTTCACCCGGGCACTGTTTGGGCGGGTGCAGCATGCAGAAACACCTAGATTGCAGATATGCGCCTTTTCCCATTGACCGCGACGAACAGAGAAGATGCACAAGCTTCTTGCCATTGCGGCCGAACGAAAGGAGATATTTGCTCAAAACTTGCTGTGCTGGTGCAGACAGTGGCACCCGACATGCCTGCGTTGTCGTTTTCACACGGGCACTCTTTGGGCGGGTGCAGCACGCAGAAACACCTAGATTGCAGATAAGCGCCTTTTCCCATTGACCGCGACGAACAGAGAGGATGCACAAGCTTCTTGCCATTGCGGCCGAACGGAAGGAGATATTTGCTCAAAACTTGCTGTGCTGGTGCAGACAGTGGCACCCGACATGCCTGCGTTGTCGTTTTCACCCGGGCACTTTTTGGGCGGGCACAGCACGCAGAAACACCTAGATTGCAGATAAGCGCCTTTTCCCATTGACCGCGACGAACAGAGAGGATGCACAAGCTTCTTGCCATTGCGGCCGAATGGAAGGAGATATTTGCTCATAACTTGCTGTGCTGGTGCAGACAGTGGCACCCGACATGCCTGCGTTGTCGTTTTCACCCGGGCACTCTTTGGGCAGGCGCAGCACGCAGAAACACCTAGATTGCAGATAAGCGCCTTTTCCCATTGACCGCGACGAACAGAGAGGATGCACAAGCTTCTTACCATTGCGGCCGAACGGAAGGAGATATTTGCTCAAAACTTGCTGTGCTGGTGCAGACAGTGGCACCCGACATGCCTGCGTTGTCGTTTTCACCCGGGCACTCTTTGGGCGGGCGCAGCACGCAGAAACACCTAGATTGCAGATAAGCGCCTTTTCCCATTGACCGCGACGAACAGAGAGGATGCACAAGCTTCTTGCCATTGCGGCCGAACGGAAGGAGATATTTGCTCAAAACTTGCTGTGCTGGTGCAGACAGTGGCACCCGACATGCCTGCGTTGTCGTTTTCACCCGGGCACTCTTTGGGCGGGTGCAGCACGCAGAAACACCTAGATTGCAGATAAGCGCCTTTTCCCATTGACCGCGACGAACAGAGAGGATGCACAAGCTTCTTGCCATTGCGGCCGAACGGAAGGAGATATTTGCTCAAAACTTGCTGTGCTGGTGCAGACAGTGGCACCCGACATGCCTGCGTTGTCGTTTTCACCCGGGCACTTTTTGGGCGGGCACAGCACGCAGAAACACCTAGATTGCAGATAAGCGCCTTTTCCCATTGACCGCGACGAACAGAGAGGATGCACAAGCTTCTTGCCATTGCGGCCGAACGGAAGGAGATATTAGCTCAAAACTAGCTGTGCTGGTGCAGACAGTGGCACCCGACATGCCTGCGTTGTCGTTTTCACCCGGGCACTCTTTGGGCGGGCGCAGCACGCAGAAACACCTAGATTGCAGATAAGCGCCTTTTCCCATTGACCGCGACGAACAGAGAAGATGCACAAGCTTCTTGCCATTGCGGCCGAACGGAAGGAGATATTTGCTCAAAACTTGCTGTGCTGGTGCAGACAGTGGCACCCGACATGCCTGATTTGTCGTTTTCACCCGGGCACTTTTTGGGCGGGCGCAGCACGCAGAAACACCTAGATTGCAGATAAGCGCCTTTTCCTATTGACCGCGACGAACAGAGAAGATGCACAAGCTTCTTGCCATTGCGGCCGAACGGAAGGAGATATTTGCTCAAAACTTGCTGTGCTGGTGCAGACAGTGGCACCCGACATGCCTGCGTTGTCGTTTTCACCCGGGCACTCTTTGGGCGGGTGCAGCACGCAGAAACACCTAGATTGCAGATAAGCGCCCTTTCCCATTGACCGCGACGAACAGAGAAGATGCACAAGCTTCTTGCCATTGCGGCCGAACGGAAGGAGATATTTGCTCAAAACTTGCTGTGCTGGTGCAGACAGTGGCACCCGACATGCCTGCGTTGTCGTTTTCACCCGGGCACTCTTTGGGCGGGCGCAGCACGCAGAAACACCTAGATTGCAGATAAGCGCCTTTTCCCATTGACCGCGACGAACAGAGAAGATGCACAAGCTTCTTGCCATTGCGGCCGAACGGAAGGAGATATTTGCTCAAAACTTGCTGTGCTGGTGCAGACAGTGGCACCCGACATGCCTGATTTGTCGTTTTCACCCGGGCACTTTTTGGGCGGGCGCAGCACGCAGAAACACCTAGATTGCAGATAAGCGCCTTTTCCCATTGACCGCGACGAACAGAGAAGATGCACAAGCTTCTTGCCATTGCGGCCGAACGGAAGGAGATATTTGCTCAAAACTTGCTGTGCTGGTGCAGACAGTGGCACCCGACATGCCTGCGTTGTCGTTTTCACCCGGGCACTCTTTGGGCGGGTGCAGCACGCAGAAACACCTAGATTGCAGATAAGCGCCCTTTCCCATTGACCGCGACGAACAGAGAAGATGCACAAGCTTCTTGCCATTGCGGCCGAACGGAAGGAGATATTTGCTCAAAACTTGCTGTGCTGGTGCAGACAGTGGCACCCGACATGCCTGCGTTGTCGTTTTCACCCGGGCACTCTTTGGGCGGGCGCAGCATGCAGAAACACCTAGATTGCAGATAAGCGCCTTTTCCCATTGACCGCGACGAACAGAGAAGATGCACAAGCTTCTTGCCATTGCGGCCGAACGGAAGGAGATATTTGCTCAAAACTTGCTGTGCTGGTGCAGACAGTGGCACCCGACATGCCTGCGTTGTCGTTTTCACCCGGTCACTCTTTGGGCAGGCGCAGCACGCAGAAACACCTAGATTGCAGATAAGCGCCTTTTCCCATTGACCGCGACGAACAGAGAGGATGCACAAGCTTCTTACCATTGCGGCCGAACGGAAGGAGATATTTGCTCAAAACTTGCTGTGCTGGTGCAGACAGTGGCACCCGACATGCCTGCGTTGTCGTTTTCACCCGGGCACTCTTTGGGCGGGCGCAGCACGCAGAAACACCTAGATTGCAGATAAGCGCCTTTTCCCATTGACCGCGACGAACAGAGAGGATGCACAAGCTTCTTGCCATTGCGGCCGAACGGAAGGAGATATTTGCTCAAAACTTGCTGTGCTGGTGCAGACAGTGGCACCCGACATGCCTGCGTTGTCGTTTTCACCCGGGCACTCTTTGGGCGGGCGCAGCACGCAGAAACACCTAGATTGCAGATAAGCGCCTTTTCCCATTGACCGCGACGAACAGAGAAGATGCACAAGCTTCTTGCCATTGCGGCCGAACGGAAGGAGATATTTGCTCAAAACTTGCTGTGCTGGTGCAGACAGTGGCACCCGACATGCCTAAGTTGTCGTTTTCACCCGGGCACTCTTTGGGCGGGTGCAGCACGCAGAAACACCTAGATTGCAGATAAGCGCCTTTTCCCATTGACCGCGACGAACAGAGAGGATGCACAAGCTTCTTGCCATTGCGGCCGAACGGAAGGAGATATTTGCTCAAAACTAGCTGTGCTGGTGCAGACAGTGGCACCCGACATGCCTGCGTTGTCGTTTTCACCCGGGCACTCTTTGGGCGGGCGCAGCACGCAGAAACACCTAGATTGCAGATAAGCGCCTTTTCCCATTGACCGCGATGAACAGAGAAGATGCACAAGCTTCTTGCCATTGCGGCCGAACGGAAGGAGATATTTGCTCAAAACTTGCTGTGCTGGTGCAGACAGTGGCACCCGACATGCCTGATTTGTCGTTTTCACCCGGGCACTTTTTGGGCGGGCGCAGCACGCAGAAACACCTAGATTGCAGATAAGCGCCTTTTCCCATTGACCGCGACGAACAGAGAAGATGCACAAGCTTCTTGCCATTGCGGCCGAACGGAAGGAGATATTTGCTCAAAACTTGCTGTGCTGGTGCAGACAGTGGCACCCGACATGCCTGCGTTGTCGTTTTCACCCGGGCACTCTTTGGGCGGGTGCAGCACGCAGAAACACCTATATTGCAGATAAGCGCCCTTTCCCATTGACCGCGACGAACAGAGAAGATGCACAAGCTTCTTGCCATTGCGGCCGAACGGAAGGAGATATTTGCTCAAAACTTGCTGTGCTGGTGCAGACAGTGGCACCCGACATGCCTGCGTTGTCGTTTTCACCCGGGCACTCTTTGGGCGGGCGCAGCACGCAGAAACACCTAGATTGCAGATAAGCGCCTTTTCCCATTGACCGCGACGAACAGAGAAGATGCACAAGCTTCTTGCCATTGCGGCCGAACGGAAGGAGATATTTGCTCAAAACTTGCTGTGCTGGTGCAGACAGTGGCACCGGACATGCCTGCGTTGTCGTTTTCACCCGGGCACTCTTTGGGCGGGCGCAGCACGCAGAAACACCTAGATTGCAGATAAGCGCCTTTTCCCATTGACCGCGACGAACAGAGAGGATGCACAAGCTTCTTGCCATTGCGGCCGAATGGAAGGAGATATTTGCTCAAAACTTGCTGTGCTGGTGCAGACAGTGGCACCCGACATGCCTGCGTTGTCGTTTTCACCTTGGCACTCTTTGGGCGGGCGAAGCACGCAGAAACACCTAGATTGCAGATAAGCGCCTTTTCCCATTGACCGCGACGAACAGAGAAGATGCACAAGCTTCTTGCCATTGCGGCCGAACGGAAGGAGATATTTGCTCAAAACTTGCTGTGCTGGTGCAGACAGTGGCACCCGACATGCCTGCGTTGTCGTTTTCACCTGGGCACTCTTTGGGCGGGCGAAGCACGCAGAAACACCTAGATTGCAGATAAGCGCCTTTTCCCATTGACCGCGACGAACAGAGAAGATGCACAAGCTTCTTGCCATTGCGGCCGAACGGAAGGAGATATTTGCTCAAAACTTGCTTTGCTGGTGCAGACAGTGGCACCCGACATGCCTGCGTTGTCGTTTTCACCCGGGAACTCTTTGGGCGGGCGCAGCACGCAGAAACACCTAGATTGCAGATAAGCGCCTTTTCCCATTGACGGCGACGAACAGAGAAGATGCACAAGCTTCTTGCCATTGCGGCCGAACGGAAGGAGATATTTGCTCAAAACTTGCTGTGCTGGTGCAGACAGTGGCACCCGACATGCCTGCGTTGTCGTTTTCACCCGGGCACTCTTTGGGCGGGCGAAGCACGCAGAAACACCTAGATTGCAGATAAGCGCCTTTTCCCATTGACCGCGACGAACAGAGAAGATGCACAAGCTTCTTGCCATTGCGGCCGAACGGAAGGAGATATTTGCTCAAAACTTGCTGTGCTGGTGCAGACAGTGGCACCCGACATGCCTGCGTTGTCGTTTTCACCCGGGCACTCTTTGGGCGGGCGCAGCACGCAGAAACACCTAGATTGCAGATAAGCGCCTTTTCCCATTGACCGCGACGAACAGAGAAGATGCACAAGCTTCTTGCCATTGCGGCCGAACGGAAGGAGATATTTGCTCAAAACTTGCTGTGCTGGTGCAGACAGTGGCACCCGACATGCCTGCGTTGTCGTTTTCACCCGGGCACTCTTTGGGCGGGCGCAGCACGCAGAAACACCTAGATTGCAGATAAGCGCCTTTTCCCATTGACCGCGACGAACAGAGAGGATGCACAAGCTTCTTGCCATTGCGGCAGAACGGAAGGAGATATTTGCTCAAAACTTGCTGTAATGGTGCAGACAGTGGCACCCGACATGCCTGCGTTGTCGTTTTCACCCGGGCACTCTTTGGGCGGGCGCAGCACGCAGAAACACCTAGATTGCAGATAAGCGCCTTTTCCCATTGACCGCGACGAACAGAGAAGATGCACAAGCTTCTTGCCATTGCGGCAGAACGGAAGGAGATATTTGCTCAAAACTTGCTGTAATGGTGCAGACAGTGGCACCCGACATGCCTGCGTTGTCGTTTTCACCCGGGCACTCTTTGGGCGGGCGCAGCACGCAGAAACACCTAGATTGCAGATAAGCGCCTTTTCCCATTGACAGCGACGAACAGAGAAGATGCACAAGCTTCTTGCCATTGCGGCCGAACGGAAGGAGATATTTGCTAAAAACTTGCTGTGCTGGTGCAGACAGTGGCACCCGACATGCCTGCGTTGTCGTTTTCACCCGGGCACTCTTTGGGCGGGCGCAGCACGCAGAAACACCTAGATTGCAGATAAGCGCCTTTTCCCATTGACCGCGACGAACAGAGAGGATGCACAAGCTTCTTGCCATTGCGGCCTAATGGAAGGAGATATTTGCTCAAAACTTGCTGTGCTGGTGCAGACAGGGGCACCCGACATGCCTGCGTTGTCGTTTTCACCCGGGCACTCTTTGGGCGGGCGCAGCACGCAGAAACACCTAGATTGCAGATAAGCGCCTTTTCCCATTGACCGCGACGAACAGAGAAGATGCACAAGCTTCTTACCATTGAGGCCGAACGGAAGGAGATATTTGCTCAAAACTTGCTGTGCTGGTGCAGACAGTGGCACCCGACATGCCTACGTTGTCGATTTAACCCGGGCACTCTTTGGGCGGGCACAGCACGCAGAAACACCTAAATTGCAGATAAGCGCCTTTTCCCATTGACCGCGACGAACATAGAAGATGCACAAGCTTCTTGCCATTGAGGCCGAACGGAAGGAGATATTTGCTCAAAACTTGCTGTGCTGGTGCAGACAGTGGCACCCGACATGCCTACGTTGTCGATTTAACCCGGGCACTCTTTGGGCGGGCGCAGCACGCAGAAACACCTAAATTGCTGAAAAGCGCCTTTTCCCATTGACCGCGACGAACAGAGAAGATGCACAAGCTTCTTGCCATTGCGGCCGAACGGAAGGAGATATTTGCTCAAAACTTGCTTTGCTGGTGCAGACAGTGGCACCCGACATGCCTGCGTTGTCGTTTTCACCCGGGCACTCTTTGGGCGGGCGCAGCACGCAGAAACACCTAGATTGCAGATAAGCGCCTTTTCCCATTGACGGCGACGAACAGAGAAGATGCACAAGCTTCTTGCCATTGCGGCCGAACGGAAGGAGATATTTGCTCAAAACTTGCTGTGCTGGTGCAGACAGTGGCACCCGACATGCCTGCGTTGTCGTTTTCACCCGGGCACTCTTTGGGCGGGTGCAGCACGCAGAAACACCTAGATTGCAGATAAGCGCCTTTTCCCATTGACCGCGACGAACAGAGAAGATGCACAAGCTTCTTGCCATTGCGGCCGAACGGAAGGAGATATTTGCTCAAAACTTGCTGTGCTGGTGCAGACAGTGGCACCCGACATGCCTGCGTTGTCGTTTTCACCCGGGCACTCTTTGGGCGGGCGCAGCACGCAGAAACACCTAGATTGCAGATAAGCGCCTTTTCCCATTGACCGCGACGAACAGAGAGGATGCACAAGCTTCTTGCCATTGCGGCCGAACGGAAGGAGATATTTGCTCAAAACTTGCTGTGCTGGTGCAGACAGTGGCACCCGACATGCCTGCGTTGTCGTTTTCACCTGGGCACTCTTTGGGCGGGCGAAGCACGCAGAAACACCTAGATTGCAGATAAGCGCCTTTTCCCATTGACCGCGACGAACAGAGAAGATGCACAAGCTTCTTACCATTGAGGCCGAACGGAAGGAGATATTTGCTCAAAACTTGCTGTGCTGGTGCAGACAGTGGCACCCGACATGCCTAAGTTGTCGATTTAACCCGGGCACTCTTTGGGCGGGCGCAGCACGCAGAAACACCTAAATTGCTGAAAAGCGCCTTTTCCCATTGACCGCGACGAACAGAGAAGATGCACAAGCTTCTTGCCATTGCGGCCGAACGGAAGGAGATATTTGCTCAAAACTTGCTGTGCTGGTGCAGACAGTGGCACCCGACATGCCTGCGTTGTCGTTTTTACCCGGGCACTGTTTGGGCGGGTGCAGCACGCAGAAACACCTAGATTGCAGATAAGCGCCTTTTCCCATTGACCGCGACGAACAGAGATGCACAAGCTTCTTGCCATTGCGGCCGAACGGAAGGAGATATTTGCTCAAAACTTGCTGTGCTGGTGCAGACAGTGGCACCCGACATGCCTGCGTTGTCGTTTTCACCCGGGCACTCTTTGGGCGGGCGCAGCACGCAGAAACACCTAGATTGCAGATAAGCGCCTTTTCCCATTGACCGCGACGAACAGAGAAGATGCACAAGCTTCTTGCCATTGCGGCCGAACGGAAGGAGATATTTGCTCAAAACTTGCTGTGCTGGTGCAGACAGTGGCACCCGACATGCCTGCGTTGTCGTTTTCACCCGGGCACTCTTTGGGCGGGCGCAGCACGCAGAAACACCTAGATTGCAGATAAGCGCCTTTTCCCATTGACCGCGACGAACAGAGAGGATGCACAAGCTTCTTGCCATTGCGGACGAACGGAAGGAGATATTTGCTCAAAACTTGCTGTGCTGGTGCAGACAGTGGCACCCGACATGCCTGCGTTGTCGTTTTCACCCGGGCACTCTTTGGGCGGGCGCAGCACGCAGAAACACCTAGATTGCAGATAAGCGCCTTTTCCCATTGACCGCGACGAACAGAGAGGATGCACAAGCTTCTTGCCATTGCGGCCGAACGGAAGGAGATATTTGCTCAAAACTTGCTGTGCTGGTGCAGACAGTGGCACCCGACATGCCTGCGTTGTCGTTTTCACCCGGGCACTCTTTGGGCGGGTGCAGCACGCAGAAACACCTAGATTGCAGATAAGCGCCTTTTCCCATTGACCGCGACGAACAGAGAAGATGCACACGCTTCTTGCCATTGCGGCCGAACGGAAGGAGATATTTGCTCAAAACTTGCTGTGCTGGTGCAGACAGTGGCACCCGACATGCCTGCGTTGTAGTTTTCACCCGAGCACTCTTTGGGCGGGCGCAGCACGCAGAAACACCTAGATTGCAGATAAGCGCCTTTTCCCATTGACCGCGACGAACAGAGAAGATGCACAAGCTTCTTGCCATTGCGGCCGAACGGAAGGAGATATTTGCTCAAAACTTGCTGTGCTGGTGCAGACAGTGGCACCCGACATGCCTGCGTTGTCGCTTTAACCCTGGCACTCTTTGGGCGGGCGCAGCACGCAGAAACACCTAGATTGCAGATAAGCGCCTTTTCCCATTGACCGCGACGAACATAGAAGATGCACAAGCTTCTTGCCATTGCGGCCGAAAGGAAGGAGATATTTGCTCAAAACTTGCTGTGCTGGTGCAGACAGTGGCACCCGACATGCCTGCGTTGTCGTTTTGACCCGGGCACTCTTTGGGCGGGCGCAGCACGCAGAAACACCTATATTGCAGATAAGCACCTTTTCCCATTGACCGCGACGAACAGAGAAGATGCACAAGCTTCTTGCCATTGCGGCCGAACGGAAGGAGATATTTGCTCAAAACTTGCTGTGCTGGTGCAGACAGTGGCACCCGACATGCCTGCGTTGTCGTTTTCACCTGGGCACTCTTTGGGCGGGCGAAGCACGCAGAAACACCTAGATTGCAGATAAGCGCCTTTTCCCATTGACCGCGACGAACAGAGAAGATGCACAAGCTTCTTGCCATTGCGGCCGAACGGAAGGAGATATTTGCTCAAATCTTGCTGTGCTGGTGCAGACAGTAGCACCCGACATGCCTGCGTTGTCGTTTTCACCCGGGCACTCTTTGGGCGGGCGCAGCACGCAGAAACACCTAGATTGCAGATAAGCGCCTTTTCCCATTGACCGCGACGAACAGAGAAGATGCACAAGCTTCTTGCCATTGCGGCCGAACGGAAGGAGATATTTGCTCAAAACTTGCTGTGCTGGTGCAGACAGTGGCACTCGACATGCCTGCGTTGTCGTTTTCACCCGGGCACTCTTTGGGCGGGTGCAGCACGCAGAAACACCTAGATTGCAGATAAGCGCCTTTTCCCATTGACCGCGACGAACAGAGAAGATGCACAAGCTTCTTGCCATTGCGGCCGAACGGAAGGAGATATTTGCTCAAAACTTGCTGTGCTGGTGCAGACAGTGGCACCGGACATGCCTGCGTTGTCGTTTTCACCCGGGCACTCTTTGGGCGGGCGCAGCACGCAGAAACACCTAGATTGCAGATAAGCGCCTTTTCCCATTGACCGCGACGAACAGAGAGGATGCACAAGCTTCTTGCCATTGCGGCCGAATGGAAGGAGATATTTGCTCAAAACTTGCTGTGCTGGTGCAGACAGTGGCACCCGACATGCCTGCGTTGTCGTTTTCACCTTGGCACTCTTTGGGCGGGCGAAGCACGCAGAAACACCTAGATTGCAGATAAGCGCCTTTTCCCATTGACCGCGACGAACAGAGAAGATGCACAAGCTTCTTGCCATTGCGGCCGAACGGAAGGAGATATTTGCTCAAAACTTGCTTTGCTGGTGCAGACAGTGGCACCCGACATGCCTGCGTTGTAGTTTTCACCCGAGCACTCTTTGGGCGGGCGCAGCACGCAGAAACACCTAGATTGCAGATAAGCGCCTTTTCCCATTGACCGCGACGAACAGAGAAGATGCACAAGCTTCTTGCCATTGCGGCCGAACGGAAGGAGATATTTGCTCAAAACTTGCTGTGCTGGTGCAGACAGTGGCACCCGACATGCCTGCGTTGTCGCTTTAACCCGGGCACTCTTTGGGCGGCCGCAGCACGCAGAAACACCTAGATTGCAGATAAGCGCCTTTTCCCATTGACCGCGACGAACATAGAAGATGCACAAGCTTCTTGCCATTGCGGCCGAAAGGAAGGAGATATTTGCTCAAAACTTGCTGTGCTGGTGCAGACAGTGGCACCCGACATGCCTGCGTTGTCGTTTTGACCCGGGCACTCTTTGGGCGGGCGCAGCACGCAGAAACACCTAGATTGCAGATAAGCGCCTTTTCCCATTGACCGCGACGAACAGAGAAGATGCACAAGCTTCTTGCCATTGCGGCCGAACGGAAGGAGATATTTGCTCAAAACTTGCTGTGCTGGTGCAGACAGTGGCACCCGACATGCCTGCGTTGTCGTTTTCACCTGGGCACTCTTTGGGCGGGCGAAGCACGCAGAAACACCTAGATTGCAGATAAGCGCCTTTTCCCATTGACCGCGACGAACAGAGAAGATGCACAAGCTTCTTGCCATTGCGGCCGAACGGAAGGAGATATTTGCTCAAAACTTGCTGTGCTGGTGCAGACAGTAGCACCCGACATGCCTGCATTGTCGTTTTCACCCGGGCACTCTTTGGGCGGGCGCAGCACGCAGAAACACCTAGATTGCAGATAAGCGCCTTTTCCCATTGACCGCGACGAACAGAGAAGATGCACAAGCTTCTTGCCATTGCGGCCGAACGGAAGGAGATATTTGCTCAAAACTTGCTGTGCTGGTGCAGACAGTGGCACCCGACATGCCTGCGTTGTCGTTTTCACCCGGGCACTCTTTGGGCGGGTGCAGCACGCAGAAACACCTAGATTGCAGATAAGCGCCTTTTCCCATTGACCGCGACGAACAGAGAAGATGCACAAGCTTCTTGCCATTGCGGCCGAACGGAAGGAGATATTTGCTCAAAACTTGCTGTGCTGGTGCAGACAGTGGCACCCGACATGCCTGCGTTGTCGTTTTCACCTTGGCACTCTTTGGGCGGGCGAAGCACGCAGAAACACCTAGATTGCAGATAAGCGCCTTTTCCCATTGACCGCGACGAACAGAGAAGATGCACAAGCTTCTTGCCATTGCGGCCGAACGGAAGGAGATATTTGCTCAAAACTTGCTGTGCTGGTGCAGACAGTGGCACCCGACATGCCTGCGTTGTCGTTTTCACCTGGGCACTCTTTGGGCGGGCGAAGCACGCAGAAACACCTAGATTGCAGATAAGCGCCTTTTCCCATTGACCGCGACGAACAGAGAAGATGCACAAGCTTCTTGCCATTGCGGCCGAACGGAAGGAGATATTTGCTCAAAACTTGCTTTGCTGGTGCAGACAGTGGCACCCGACATGCCTGCGTTGTCGTTTTCACCCGGGCACTCTTTGGGCGGGCGCAGCACGCAGAAACACCTAGATTGCAGATAAGCGCCTTTTCCCATTGACGGCGACGAACAGAGAAGATGCACAAGCTTCTTGCCATTGCGGCCGAACGGAAGGAGATATTTGCTCAAAACTTGCTGTGCTGGTGCAGACAGTGGCACCCGACATGCCTGCGTTGTCGTTTTCACCCGGGCACTCTTTGGGCGGGTGCAGCACGCAGAAACACCTAGATTGCAGATAAGCGCCTTTTCCCATTGACCGCGACGAACAGAGAAGATGCACAAGCTTCTTGCCATTGCGGCCGAACGGAAGGAGATATTTGCTCAAAACTTGCTGTGCTGGTGCAGACAGTGGCACCCGACATGCCTGCGTTGTCGTTTTCACCCGGGCACTCTTTGGGCGGGCGCAGCACGCAGAAACACCTAGATTGCAGATAAGCGCCTTTTCCCATTGACCGCGACGAACAGAGAGGATGCACAAGCTTCTTGCCATTGCGGCCGAACGGAAGGAGATATTTGCTCAAAACTTGCTGTGCTGGTGCAGACAGTGGCACCCGACATGCCTGCGTTGTCGTTTTCACCTGGGCACTCTTTGGGCGGGCGAAGCACGCAGAAACACCTAGATTGCAGATAAGCGCCTTTTCCCATTGACCGCGACGAACAGAGAAGATGCACAAGCTTCTTGCCATTGCGGCCGAACGGAAGGAGATATTTGCTCAAAACTTGCTGTGCTGGTGCAGACAGTGGCACCCGACATGCCTGCGTTGTCGTTTTCACCCGGGCACTCTTTGGGCGGGCGCAGGACGCAGAAACACCTAGATTGCAGATAAGCGCCTTTTCCCATTGACCGCGACGAACAGAGAAGATGCACAAGCTTCT
The DNA here is from genome assembly GCF_029499605.1 of Hyla sarda. Classification (NCBI taxonomy): domain Eukaryota; kingdom Metazoa; phylum Chordata; class Amphibia; order Anura; family Hylidae; genus Hyla; species Hyla sarda. The sequence continues at coordinate 7,895 of NW_026609966.1, read as the reverse complement.
TGCCATTGCGGCCGAACGGAAGGAGATATTTGCTCAAAACTTGCTGTGCTGGTGCAGACAGTGGCACCCGACATGCCTGCGTTGTCGTTTTCACCCGGGCACTCTTTGGGCGGGCGCAGCACGCAGAAACACCTAGATTGCAGATAAGCGCCTTTTCCCATTGACCGCGACGAACAGAGAAGATGCACAAGCTTCTTACCTTTGAGGCCGAACGGAAGGAGATATTTGCTCAAAACTTGCTGTGCTGGTGCAGACAGTGGCACCCGACATGCCTGCGTTGTCGATTTAACCCGGGCACTCTTTGGGCGGGCGCAGCACGCAGAAACACCTAGATTGCAGATAAGCGCCTTTTCCCATTGACAGCGACGAGCAGAGAAGATGCACAAGCTTCTTGCCATTGCGGCCGAACGGAAGGAGATATTTGCTCAAAACTTGCTGTGCTGGTGCAGACAGTGGCACCCGACATGCCTGCGTTGTCGTTTTCACCCGGGCACTCTTTGGGCGGGCGCAGCACGCAGAAACACCTAGATTGCAGATAAGCGCCTTTTCCCATTGACCGCGACGAACAGAGAAGATGCACAAGCTTCTTGCCATTGCGGCCGAACGGAAGGAGATATTTGCTCAAAACTTGCTGTGCTGGTGCAGACAGTGGCACCCGACATGCCTGCGTTGTCGTTTTCACCCGGGCACTCTTTGGGCGGGCGCAGCACGCAGAAACACCTAGATTGCAGATAAGCGCCTTTTCCCATTGACAGCGACGAACAGAGAAGATGCACAAGCTTCTTGCCATTGCGGCCGAACGGAAGGAGATATTTGCTAAAAACTTGCTCTGCTGGTGCAGACAGTGGCACCCGACATGCCTGCGTTGTCGTTTTCACCCGGGCACTCTTTGGGCGGGCGCAGCACGCAGAAACACCTAGATTGCAGATAAGCGCCTTTTCCCATTGACCGCGACGAACAGAGAGGATGCACAAGCTTCTTGCCATTGCGGCCTAATGGAAGGAGATATTTGCTCAAAACTTGCTGTGCTGGTGCAGACAGGGGCACCCGACATGCCTGCGTTGTCGTTTTCACCCGGGCACTCTTTGGGCGGGCGCAGCACGCAGAAACACCTAGATTGCAGATAAGCGCCTTTTCCCATTGACCGCGACGAACAGAATAGATGCACAAGCTTCTTACCATTGAGGCCGAACGGAAGGAGATATTTGCTCAAAACTTGCTGTGCTGGTGCAGACAGTGGCACCCGACATGCCTACGTTGTCGATTTAACCCGGGCACTCTTTGGGCGGGCACAGCACGCAGAAACACCTAAATTGCAGATAAGCGCCTTTTCCCATTGACCGCGACGAACATAGAAGATGCACAAGCTTCTTGCCATTGAGGCCGAACGGAAGGAGATATTTGCTCAAAACTTGCTGTGCTGGTGCAGACAGTGGCACCCGACATGCCTACGTTGTCGATTTAACCCGGGCACTCTTTGGGCGGGCGCAGCACGCAGAAACACCTAAATTGCTGAAAAGCGCCTTTTCCCATTGACCGCGACGAACAGAGAAGATGCACAAGCTTCTTGCCATTGCGGCCGAACGGAAGGAGATATTTGCTCAAAACTTGCTGTGCTGGTGCAGACAGTGGCACCCGACATGCCTGCGTTGTCGTTTTCACCCGGGCACTCTTTGGGCGGGCGCAGCATGCAGAAACACCTAGATTGCAGATAAGCGCCTTTTCCCATTGACCGCGACGAACAGAGAAGATGCACAAGCTTCTTACCATTGAGGCCGAACGGAAGGAGATATTTGCTCAAAACTTGCTGTGCTGGTGCAGACAGTGGCACCCGACATGCCTGCGTTGTCGATTTAACCCGGGCACTGTTTGGGCGGGCGCAGCACGCAGAAACACCTAGATTGCAGATAAGCGCCTTTTCCCATTGACCGCGACGAACATAGAAGATGCACAAGCTTCTTGCCATTGCGGCCGAACGGAAGGAGATATTTGCTCAAAACTTGCTGTGCTGGTGCAGACAGTGGCACCCGACATGCCTGCGTTGTCGTTTTCACCCGGGCACTCTTTGGGCGGGCGCAGCACGCAGAAACACCTAGATTGCAGATAAGCGCCTTTTCCCATTGACAGCGACGAACAGAGAAGATGCACAAGCTTCTTGCCATTGCGGCCGAACGGAAGGAGATATTTGCTAAAAACTTGCTGTGCTGGTGCAGACAGTGGCACCCGACATGCCTGCGTTGTCGTTTTCACCCGGGCACTCTTTGGGCGGGCGCAGCACGCAGAAACACCTAGATTGCAGATAAGCGCCTTTTCCCATTGACCGCGACGAACAGAGAGGATGCACAAGCTTCTTGCCATTGCGGCCTAATGGAAGGAGATATTTGCTCAAAACTTGCTGTGCTGGTGCAGACAGGGGCACCCGACATGCCTGCGTTGTCGTTTTCACCCGGGCACTCTTTGGGCGGGCGCAGCACGCAGAAACACCTAGATTGCAGATAAGCGCCTTTTCCCATTGACCGCGACGAACAGAGAAGATGCACAAGCTTCTTACCATTGAGGCCGAACGGAAGGAGATATTTGCTCAAAACTTGCTGTGCTGGTGCAGACAGTGGCACCCGACATGCCTACGTTGTCGATTTAACCCGGGCACTCTTTGGGCGGGCACAGCACGCAGAAACACCTAAATTGCAGATAAGCGCCTTTTCCCATTGACCGCGACGAACATAGAAGATGCACAAGCTTCTTGCCATTGAGGCCGAACGGAAGGAGATATTTGCTCAAAACTTGCTGTGCTGGTGCAGACAGTGGCACCCGACATGCCTACGTTGTCGATTTAACCCGGGCACTCTTTGGGCGGGCGCAGCACGCAGAAACACCTAAATTGCTGAAAAGCGCCTTTTCCCATTGACCGCGACGAACAGAGAAGATGCACAAGCTTCTTGCCATTGCGGCCGAACGGAAGGAGATATTTGCTCAAAACTTGCTGTGCTGGTGCAGACAGTGGCACCCGACATGCCTGCGTTGTCGTTTTCACCCGGGCACTCTTTGGGCGGGCGCAGCATGCAGAAACACCTAGATTGCAGATAAGCGCCTTTTCCCATTGACCGCGACGAACAGAGAAGATGCACAAGCTTCTTACCATTGAGGCCGAACGGAAGGAGATATTTGCTCAAAACTTGCTGTGCTGGTGCAGACAGTGGCACCCGACATGCCTGCGTTGTCGATTTAACCCGGGCACTGTTTGGGCGGGCGCAGCACGCAGAAACACCTAGATTGCAGATAAGCGCCTTTTCCCATTGACCGCGACGAACATAGAAGATGCACAAGCTTCTTGCCATTGCGGCCGAACGGAAGGAGATATTTGCTCAAAACTTGCTGTGCTGGTGCAGACAGTGGCACCCGACATGCCTGCATTGTCGTTTTCACCCGGGCACTCTTTGGGTGGGTGCAGCACGCAGAAACACCTAGATTGCAGATAAGCGCCTTTTCCCATTGACCGCGACGAACAGAGAGGATGCACAAGCTTCTTGCCATTGCGGCCGAACGGAAGGAGATATTTGCTCAAAACTTGCTGTGCTGGTGCAGACAGTGGCACCCGACATGCCTACGTTGTCGATTTAACCCGGGCACTCTTTGGGCGGGCACAGCACGCAGAAACACCTAAATTGCAGATAAGCGACTTTTCCCATTGACCGCGACGAACATAGAAGATGCACAAGCTTCTTGCCATTGAGGCCGAACGGAAGGAGATATTTGCTCAAAACTTGCTGTGCTGGTGCAGACAGTGGCACCCGACATGCCTACGTTGTCGATTTAACCCGGGCACTCTTTGGGCGGGCGCAGCACGCAGAAACACCTAAATTGCTGAAAAGCGCCTTTTCCCATTGACCGCGACGAACAGAGAAGATGCACAAGCTTCTTGCCATTGCGGCCGAACGGAAGGAGATATTTGCTCAAAACTTGCTGTGCTGGTGCAGACAGTGGCACCCGACATGCCTGCGTTGTCGTTTTCACCCGGGCACTCTTTGGGCGGGCGCAGCATGCAGAAACACCTAGATTGCAGATAAGCGCCTTTTCCCATTGACCGCGACGAACAGAGAAGATGCACAAGCTTCTTGCCATTGCGGCCGAACGGAAGGAGATATTTGCTCAAAACTTGCTGTGCTGGTGCAGACAGTGGCACCCGACATGCCTGCGTTGTCGTTTTGACCCGGGCACTCTTTGGGCGGGCGCAGCACGCAGAAACACCTATATTGCAGATAAGCGCCTTTTCCCATTGACCGCGACGAACAGAGAAGATGCACAAGCTTCTTGCCATTGCGGCCGAACGGAAGGAGATATTTGCTCAAAACTTGCTGTGCTGGTGCAGACAGTGGCACCCGACATGCCTGCGTTGTCGTTTTCACCTGGGCACTCTTTGGGCGGGCGAAGCACGCAGAAACACCTAGATTGCAGATAAGCGCCTTTTCCCATTGACCGCGACGAACAGAGAAGATGCACAAGCTTCTTGCCATTGCGGCCGAACGGAAGGAGATATTTGCTCAAAACTTGCTGTGCTGGTGCAGACAGTAGCACCCGACATGCCTGCGTTGTCGTTTTCACCCGGGCACTCTTTGGGCGGGCGCAGCACGCAGAAACACCTAGATTGCAGATAAGCGCCTTTTCCCATTGACCGCGACGAACAGAGAAGATGCACAAGCTTCTTGCCATTGCGGCCGAACGGAAGGAGATATTTGCTCAAAACTTGCTGTGCTGGTGCAGACAGTGGCACCCGACATGCCTGCGTTGTCGTTTTCACCCGGGCACTCTTTGGGCGGGTGCAGCACGCAGAAACACCTAGATTGCAGATAAGCGCCTTTTCCCATTGACCGCGACGAACAGAGAAGATGCACAAGCTTCTTGCCATTGCGGCCGAACGGAAGGAGATATTTGCTCAAAACTTGCTGTGCTGGTGCAGACAGTGGCACCGGACATGCCTGCGTTGTCGTTTTCACCCGGGCACTCTTTGGGCGGGCGCAGCACGCAGAAACACCTAGATTGCAGATAAGCGCCTTTTCCCATTGACCGCGACGAACAGAGAGGATGCACAAGCTTCTTGCCATTGCGGCCGAATGGAAGGAGATATTTGCTCAAAACTTGCTGTGCTGGTGCAGACAGTGGCACCCGACATGCCTGCGTTGTCGTTTTCACCTTGGCACTCTTTGGGCGGGCGAAGCACGCAGAAACACCTAGATTGCAGATAAGCGCCTTTTCCCATTGACCGCGACGAACAGAGAAGATGCACAAGCTTCTTGCCATTGCGGCCGAACGGAAGGAGATATTTGCTCAAAACTTGCTTTGCTGGTGCAGACAGTGGCACCCGACATGCCTGCGTTGTAGTTTTCACCCGAGCACTCTTTGGGCGGGCGCAGCACGCAGAAACACCTAGATTGCAGATAAGCGCCTTTTCCCATTGACCGCGACGAACAGAGAAGATGCACAAGCTTCTTGCCATTGCGGCCGAACGGAAGGAGATATTTGCTCAAAACTTGCTGTGCTGGTGCAGACAGTGGCACCCGACATGCCTGCGTTGTCGCTTTAACCCGGGCACTCTTTGGGCGGGCGCAGCACGCAGAAACACCTAGATTGCAGATAAGCGCCTTTTCCCATTGACCGCGACGAACAGAGAAGATGCACAAGCTTCTTGCCATTGCGGCCGAACGGAAGGAGATATTTGCTCAAAACTTGCTGTGCTGGTGCAGACAGTGGCACCCGACATGCCTGCGTTGTCGTTTTCACCTGGGCACTCTTTGGGCGGGCGAAGCACGCAGAAACACCTAGATTGCAGATAAGCGCCTTTTCCCATTGACCGCGACGAACAGAGAAGATGCACAAGCTTCTTGCCATTGCGGCCGAACGGAAGGAGATATTTGCTCAAAACTTGCTGTGCTGGTGCAGACAGTAGCACCCGACATGCCTGCATTGTCGTTTTCACCCGGGCACTCTTTGGGCGGGCGCAGCACGCAGAAACACCTAGATTGCAGATAAGCGCCTTTTCCCATTGACCGCGACGAACAGAGAAGATGCACAAGCTTCTTGCCATTGCGGCCGAACGGAAGGAGATATTTGCTCAAAACTTGCTGTGCTGGTGCAGACAGTGGCACCCGACATGCCTGCGTTGTCGTTTTCACCCGGGCACTCTTTGGGCGGGTGCAGCACGCAGAAACACCTAGATTGCAGATAAGCGCCTTTTCCCATTGACCGCGACGAACAGAGAAGATGCACAAGCTTCTTGCCATTGCGGCCGAACGGAAGGAGATATTTGCTCAAAACTTGCTGTGCTGGTGCAGACAGTGGCACCCGACATGCCTGCGTTGTCGTTTTCACCTTGGCACTCTTTGGGCGGGCGAAGCACGCAGAAACACCTAGATTGCAGATAAGCGCCTTTTCCCATTGACCGCGACGAACAGAGAAGATGCACAAGCTTCTTGCCATTGCGGCCGAACGGAAGGAGATATTTGCTCAAAACTTGCTGTGCTGGTGCAGACAGTGGCACCCGACATGCCTGCGTTGTCGTTTTCACCTTGGCACTCTTTGGGCGGGCGAAGCACGCAGAAACACCTAGATTGCAGATAAGCGCCTTTTCCCATTGACCGCGACGAACAGAGAAGATGCACAAGCTTCTTGCCATTGCGGCCGAACGGAAGGAGATATTTGCTCAAAACTTGCTGTGCTGGTGCAGACAGTGGCACCCGACATGCCTGCGTTGTCGTTTTCACCCGGGCACTCTTTGGGCGGGCGCAGCACGCAGAAACACCTAGATTGCAGATAAGCGCCTTTTCCCATTGACGGCGACGAACAGAGAAGATGCACAAGCTTCTTGCCATTGCGGCCGAACGGAAGGAGATATTTGCTCAAAACTTGCTGTGCTGGTGCAGACAGTGGCACCCGACATGCCTGCGTTGTCGTTTTCACCCGGGCACTCTTTGGGCGGGTGCAGCACGCAGAAACACCTAGATTGCAGATAAGCGCCTTTTCCCATTGACCGCGACGAACAGAGAAGATGCACAAGCTTCTTGCCATTGCGGCCGAACGGAAGGAGATATTTGCTCAAAACTTGCTGTGCTGGTGCAGACAGTGGCACCCGACATGCCTGCGTTGTCGTTTTCACCCGGGCACTCTTTGGGCGGGCGCAGCACGCAGAAACACCTAGATTGCAGATAAGCGCCTTTTCCCATTGACCGCGACGAACAGAGAAGATGCACAAGCTTCTTACCTTTGAGGCCGAACGGAAGGAGATATTTGCTCAAAACTTGCTGTGCTGGTGCAGACAGTGGCACCCGACATGCCTGCGTTGTCGATTTAACCCGGGCACTCTTTGGGCGGGCGCAGCACGCAGAAACACCTAGATTGCAGATAAGCGCCTTTTCCCATTGACAGCGACGAACAGAGAAGATGCACAAGCTTCTTGCCATTGCGGCCGAACGGAAGGAGATATTTGCTCAAAACTTGCTGTGCTGGTGCAGACAGTGGCACCCGACATGCCTGCGTTGTCGTTTTCACCCGGGCACTCTTTGGGCGGGCGCAGCACGCAGAAACACCTAGATTGCAGATAAGCGCCTTTTCCCATTGACCGCGACGAACAGAGAAGATGCACAAGCTTCTTGCCATTGCGGCCGAACGGAAGGAGATATTTGCTCAAAACTTGCTGTGCTGGTGCAGACAGTGGCACCCGACATGCCTGCGTTGTCGTTTTCACCCGGGCACTCTTTGGGCGGGCGCAGCACGCAGAAACACCTAGATTGCAGATAAGCGCCTTTTCCCATTGACAGCGACGAACAGAGAAGATGCACAAGCTTCTTGCCATTGCGGCCGAACGGAAGGAGATATTTGCTAAAAACTTGCTCTGCTGGTGC